>NW_027185903.1:31563865-31686952 GCF_028583685.1 Petaurus breviceps papuanus
ATATATATATACTATTATTAATACTATTTTACATGTATTTGGGAAATAAGATTTACAGGCACTGGGGCATAGAGATCCACCATGCCCTACCGCAAAAATCGAAGGGGGTATTGGAGAAGATATGGGAGAGAGCAGATTGGAGGAGGGCATATCCTGTGGGACTGCTATTTTGGGGTGGTGGGTAGGGGAAAAACGGGGAGAAAATTTGTAACTCAAAATCTGGCGGAAATGAATGATGTAAATCAGAAGTTATTAAAGCATTTGAAAAATAAAAAAAAAGAAATAGGGGAAAAAAAGAGTACCAAGTTGGAAGGTTGTGCTGTCTTACCTTGGGCAAGTCACTTCTTTCTGGCCCTCAATTTTCTTCTCTGCATAATAAAAGGGCTGACTAGATTTAATTCAAACAAAAAATTCTAGTCTTAGTAGTGTAACATGTTGTACACCTGGTTCTGATATGTTCTACCTGTGCAACTGTTGACAAATCATTTAACCTCTTTGTATCTCACTGTCTCCATCTGTCAAATTGAATTTGTCATGATAATAGACATAGGCAAGAAACTATTGCATCTTCTTAGGTCCTGCATGTACCACTCTAACCCTGGGAATATGCCCAGTACTTGAACCATGGATAGAGGAAATCCTCTTCAGGGTGAAAAGCAGCTACACTAGAGTTATACATACAGGCATGGAGAACCTACAATATCTCCCAGGCTGTGTCTACTTCTATAACAGAAGTCATTTGCACTATTCACCTTGTAGCACTGTTGTGAGAAGAATGCTTTGGAAAACTCTTATAAATGTAGATGATTTTGATTGTTTTGGGATTAGAAGCAAAGAAAGTCAATATAGCTCCCAGAAGGGAAGCTTGATTTAACTTCTCCTCCTTAATTTATGACTTATTTGTTTGATTTAGACTTGTCAGTTCACTGGAGTAAGGATTTCCCACTGTGTAAAATCCCTTCACCAATGCAACTCAGTCACTTCTCTTTAACTTACTGTCTTAGAAAGTTGCCTAAAGCTCTGAAAATTTAAAGCAATGACTAATTTATAGTTACAAGGTTAAAGTACTTCAGAAGCAGACCTTGAACTCAGTTATTCCTTATTGCAAACTCAGACCTCTATGCACTAAATTATACTGCCCCTCTTCATTTATGATAGCATTAGCAAAACCAAGAAAAGAGTGAGGATCACCATTCAAATGGTAGTCCTTTTCTCCTCTGCTAAATGTTAGAAATTACCAAAATATATAAAGGATTACTAGATTTAGAGCTAGAAAGGACTTGGAAATTCTTTCAGCCCAGGGAATCTTCAATTTATTTGTAAAATGTGTCCTTTTGGCAGTCTAGTGAAACTTATGGGTCTTTTCTCAGAGTAATGTTTTCTAGTGCATGAAATACATAAAGTGTCCCAAAAGTCTTAGTAATGGAAAATCCTATCTTCAGTAAACAGAATGACTCTCAAACCTCTTTGTACCACTATTCAGTACATACAAAACCATATTTAATATGAAGCAGTTCCATTCTGGTTCCCATACAATAAGATCTAGTTACTAATACCAAGGAGAACTCACTATAAAATCAGTTAATTAAAATCTGCTTAAAGGGATCCCATGACATTACTCCCAAGACTAGCCCTAAAAGTGAGATGCCACTTATATCTCTCTATATGCTTGATACTATAAAGTTTTAAGTGTGATAGGAGTTTAGTGCTTGTCCAGATCACCTAAGATGGGAGATATCCATGTGGAAGATGTCTTCCAGGTAATAGGAGGACTGGTGCATGAGTAGACATTCTACCTTGGCCTACCTTGTAATTGAGAGTAATCTATTCCACTGGTGGCATAACCAGAACTGACTGTATCTTTAAAACTACCTGGCTGAAACAGTCTTTCTGTCTTTTCTGCTGTCTAATGGTAAAGGATTAATTCACTCAGAGCAGGACGCCATACTGTAAACTGGAGAGGGGTCTTGGGGCCACCTCCCTTTTTCCTTGAGGTTATGTGGCCTCAAGCACAGAGCATGGAAGTTTGGTCATATTTCATTTATCCTTTTTAGTT
This sequence comes from Petaurus breviceps papuanus, assembly GCF_028583685.1. Classification (NCBI taxonomy): domain Eukaryota; kingdom Metazoa; phylum Chordata; class Mammalia; order Diprotodontia; family Petauridae; genus Petaurus; species Petaurus breviceps. The sequence goes on from NW_027185903.1 coordinate 31,565,922, forward strand.
CTATGTATAGAGAATGGGCTCCCCAGACTGGGAGCTTGATCCAGGGGGTTTCTGGAGCCCAGGATTCCTTGTTGGAGTTACAACCAGACCAAAAGGGAAGCCCTGACAATCCAGAGTGCATGGGTACAAATGTAAAGGGGCTTTCAACTTGGCATCTGGTGAATTGTTAAGCTGTAAATTTAATCCTCCTCCCTTCCTCAGAGACTGAGGTAGGATAGGGAGGAATTATGTCAATAAAGTCCTGGAAGAAACTGTTTACATGTTGTTATATCCTTGAAGGAAATATCCTTTGTAAAAAACTAATCTGATTATTAAGTAGTCAAATGGAACTAGGCTACTTGGTTTGGCATAACACAGTGGGTGGGTACTAGAGCCACTGGCAGAGAGGAGAGTCCCTAACCCTCTAAAGTTATCAAAGAACTCTAGTGGAGGGATAAAATAGAACACACATGGTCATCAGGCAATGAGAATCACAGAATCATGGTTAATTTTTTTTAATGTCTGTGTTAAGATTGTATCAAGATGTTCCCTTCTCATTAAACTCACTACCAAAGGGATAGAAGTGAAAATAAAAACAAACATCTATTTTACTTCTTACTGCTTTAGAACAGAGGCTAATTAGACCCTACTTAATTGTGGCCATAGAATGTGACATCCTACACAAATCCTTTGTCCTTACCTGGCATTATGGTTTGCATGGGGTTCATTGCTCTACTATTGCCTGACTCTTCAATAGGAGAATTAGGCTTCCTAATTCTCACATTCATTGGCTTTTCACCACCCCAATCCTCAATTCCAGGGGAAGTTTCTACTTATAAAGTTTCCAACTGTATAAATGGTTATGGGTTCAAAATTTCTGGGTTCTTCCCAACAAGAAAGTAAAAAAAAAGTACCCAGTATACAAACATGAATCAGGCTTAGCAAAGGCAGATTATTCATAAAATGATTAGAACAGAATCCATGAACACTGCTAGTACCATCAGTTGGAAGGTATAATGAGAATGGGAATTTTAACTTCATCCCTGTCCCTTAATAGACCTAGACGGGAGTATGAAGACCTCCCCTGTTTTGAAAGTAAACTCTGCCCCCTAATAGGCTGAATGCAATCACATGGAGCCTATGATGGAAGGAATTTGCTGAAGGGTGCAGCAGAGCCCACAGAAAGCTTCCTTGCTGTGAAGATAAACTCTGCCCCCTGATAGGCTGAATGTAGTCACAGGGAGCCTGTGGTGGGAGGAGTTTGCTGAGGAGAAGAAGAGCCCACAGGAAGCTGGTTCAGAGATAGCCAGTCAGTGGGGGACACAGGAGCTCAGGCAAGGAGATAGAGAGGTTTGTGAGTAAATATTGATCTTGTATTGGTTTGTGGGAAGGCTGAAGGATGCTGTGGCTCTCAGCATTATTATGGCTTCTGAATATCTTTGTTACTATGATGAAATCGGCTTACTGGTTTTGGTATTCGGTTTTCTGGTGTTTAAATAAATGCTTCAGGTCTATCCTCTACCTGGAGAATCTGGTATATTTCACAATGGAACATCATGTGATGCTTATAGTCATAGTCTTTATCATGACCATGGGCACTGTAAATATTGCATTGGTGCTACAGAAGGCTTATATTAAAGCCTAGTTGGAATATACATAGTTTTGTAAGGCTGCTAATTAGCCAGTTCACCTTTCACTTCCATGGAATACAGCTAAAAAAAAGTAGCTGTCTCCCAGATAGCCACCAATTGAAAAGCATTTCTTTTTCTACCCACTGAGTTGTCCTGTGCCATCAGTTTTCTCAAATGAGCAACCAATTAAAAGAGTTTTCAAGAGCAGAGAGAACAAATCTTCAAGTCTTCATGACTGACAGGAAGCTGTCAGAGGATATCTGCACTTGTTCTGCAGGGGTTTGTAGGTGATCCATACATTTAACTGAAATGCTGACTGAGCATTCCATGTGGAAGGGTGGAGTAGGGAGAGTAGCTAGAGGGGGGTTCATCACGAGGGGTTTTACATAGGTAACTCTGGTAGTAGAAGGCTTAGTTAGCAACCTGGCGTGACACTTGGCTAAAATGAGATTGGGGGATTATCTGATTTCTCTTACAGGAACAATCTGTTTTCACCAGGAGCAGATAAAAAAGGATTGTTTGTGTATAGCTGACATAATTGCCAGAGGACACATCAACTCACTGAGCTAAGCAACCACACCGCATGGTCGCACTTCATGTTTCATTAAATTACAAAATGTAATTGAATAGGACTGATGCAATGAGACTTAATGTGTTAGCCTGGGACATGTTAAAAGATGTAGATCTCTGGCAAACACAATTTAGTGCTGCAGTGTTTAATCCTCCCTTCTAACCTATGCCTCTCCCACATAGACTTAATGGGTTTCTTTACCTCCATTTTCTATCTTGTGTTTTTGTTTTATTTTACTTCAGATTCTGCAACATCTCTGATAAAATCTACAAGATTGCAAGCACCTTGAGAACAAGGACCACTGCCCTACACAGGGCCTTGCACAGAGCAGGGGTTTAATCAGTCTATGGCATTGAATTGCTTAATTTGTCTAGAGCATTGGAATTTGCCCAAACACCTATTTGTGATTGGAAGATTAGATAACTGAATATTCTTTCTCACATCTTAACTTTTTTCTTTAGCATTCATACCACAGATATTTTTTGACAGAATTCCTAACCTTCACCAACATACCATCTAAAACAAGGGTTTTTAACCTGGGACCTATGAACTTGTTTTTTAAAAAATATTTTGGCTATCTATCTCCAGAAAGAGAACTGATAGACTCTGAGTATGAAATATTTTCTTTCATTTCCTTTATTTTTCTTGCTTTTCCCTCTACAACATGGCTAACACAGAAGTATGTTTTGCATCATTTCACATGGATAATGGGTATTATATTTCTTGCTTTCTCAAGAAGTGGGGAAGGGGATGAGGGAGTGAGAGAATTCAGAACTGAAAATAAGTATTTAAAAATTGAACACTGTATTTTAACATAATTAGTTTCCTTTGTAATCCAGTATATTCTATTTAATATAAATTTGAAAACATTTTTCTGAGAAGGGAACCACAAGCTCCTGTACACTGACGCCCATTTTGGATCTGTGACATAGAACAAGTGCAGAAGTCCTGATCTGGAGGCGGAGCAGGATTGTCAGGGGAGGCGCTGCACCAAATCGGCTGTCAAAATGCAGTCCTACTCTTTATCACCTGTTTTTTCATCCTATTCTTTTGGATTGTTTATTTTTTTCATCCTCTTTACCCAACTCTTAGATTGATTCTGAATTTCTTCCTTCAAATTTCTATTCTGAAAGATCTTTTTAGAGCTCAGTTTTTATCCTTGGAATCCAGGTGTTCAATCCAACTTTCCATCATGTGTTCTTAATCACTCGCAGCATTCATTCCCTAAGGATCTGTCATGTTTGCAGGTTAACTTCTAATTTAATCTTGTCTTCCTTGAAAAAGTGCTCCTGTGAAACTTTCCTTTCTTTATAGTTTTCCTCCATAAATCCAATGTGACTTATATAGTTTAGACAAGGGGGAAAGGGATATATCCCACTGGTTTGGAACATTCAGTGTGAAACTTCTAGTTCAGTGAAAGAATTTGCTTAAGATCCAGTATCTTGAGAGAAAAGGAACAAAAACTCCTGAAAAGTCTAGCAATGTTTACAAAAGCAAAGAGAAAAAAAAGGCACAGTGGTTGAGTGTCCTTCAAAATGACCTCCATTTATAGAAGAGACACATGGAGGCCCTGTAACAGAAACAGGGTCCTGCCCTTAAGAATTATGATATCACCATATTCCAGTTTCTTGTCCCACTAATATTACAGGGTTTATACATTTGGGAGACACCTTGGGCAAGATTTTTCCTGTTACTTCTCTCTTAACTAGAGACTATGGTGTGACTCCTATTTTCTTCTGGAGGTTACTTTCATTGTCAGCTATTTCTCAACCAATCAGCAAGTATGTTTTGACCTTCTTGTAGGTGTCTAGCACTGCTAGTCTTTGAAGGGATGCAAAGGAAGAAAAGGATGGGGTCCTTGACCTTGAGGACTGAGAAGACTAACCTGCATGAAACAATTAGTGAATAGCTCAGTGCTGGAGAAGAGGCTACGTTGGATAGTCCAGATGGTGAGGGCAAGACGAGTTCAGAAAAGGGAGTGAGCAGTGAGGATTGTGGAAGGGTTATGGCTGAGGGGAAATCTTATCCCTCCCCCCAACTTCTCCCTCCTTGCTCATTCTGAGACAGACAATGCTACTTTTTCATGACACTTTCATTCACATGCACTTTAAAAAAAATCAAAGCACCCCAAACCAACTCTGGTTGATCTTCTATATCTATGCTGTTTCTTTAAAAAAAAATTCTTCCTTCTTTTCTTTCTTTAAAAAATACATTATCAATACTTTTTACACCATTATTCATCTACGGAATTATTCCACCATCTCCCTGTCCCCACGCAAACCTAGAATTGAATCTGTCTTTGTTAAAAAAAAAGAAAGTCAAAAGCTACTGAGACAGTGAATACATCTAACAATATATGCAACATTCTGCCCCATAATCCACTCCCCGCCATCTTGATGCTGGGGGAAGAAACACATCTATAACTTCTACACTTTAAGATAAATATTCATTTGTCTTTTGTTTTCAATGTTGATGACACTTCTATTAACCTTACAAGAAAAAAGACTTCTTGAAAACCGATGATTATAATCTTCTCTCCCCCCAATTAATTCATTTAATTTACATGATATTATTACAGCATGCATACATCATTTTCCCCCATAATGGTCAAGTTGTAGTAATGTTTGAAGAATTGGCCATTCATACTTACCTATTCCAAAATGATAACATAAATAGAAAGACAGGCATTTCACTGGGACTTCAACAACAACATGTATACAGAAGATGAAGAAAGCCTAAATAAGCGGGGCATGGGGGTCTTAATCATTAAGGTACTATATAATTTTCCTCTTCCCATTCAGAAGCAAAACAGTTGAGTTGGCATGGAAATAATTACTTATCCTCCTACTGATCTCCCAAGTTCTTTCAAATACCTTTAGAGAGCTGTCTGGGGCATTTCTCAGCTAAGATGATCATGTATTTGGACAGAATCTATTAGCAACAATGTTATAAGTATCTACTATGTTCGGGCACTGGAGTGCCCGAATGAGTGTAATGAAAAAAACAATCCTTACTTGTAAGGAGCTTACATTCTAATGGGGCAGACAAGAAGCATACATTTTGTATGTGTGTGTATGCATATGTATATACATATATGTATAAAATAAATGCAAATTTAATAAATGCAAACATACACAAAGTAGTTATAAGATAAGGTAGTCTGGGCGAGAGAGTGCCAGCTGGTGGGGGGATCAAAGGGCAATAATAAAAGATAGATGGAATCTAAAGAGACAGGTGATAAAAAAAATCTGCATTGGAAATGGATATATATTAGAGGCTTACTACATGTCTGACTGTTCTCAAAGGTTCAGAGAACATTCTGTGCCAGGGAAGCAGGTAGAAAGTTTTATGAAATGCAGTAGGATGAGACGGAAATCATCCAAGTGTGACTCACCAAGAGTGTGAAGGAGATGCTTCTGTTTTCATGACCTTGAGGATATAAAAAAGACAGAATTGCTCCATCTCCATGACCTCCCAGGAGACAGTACCGATATAGAAAAAGCTTAAAGTCCAAAAGAATGTAAAAATGTTAGGCTAAGAACCTAAAAAGAATCACGATGTCTTTTATAACATGAAAAACATTCTCCAGAAGGGGAAAAGATAAACTGTTTTAAAAAAAATCATTTGTGCTCTGGAGTCCATACAAGATATAATAGGCCTTGGGAACAAGGATACAGAATGTTTTTCACCAGGCAGAGTGTGCCTAGCATCTGACAGCATCAACCTCTATGTCAGAGTTTCTAAGGTCAATATAATGGAAGGATCAACATGGAGAAAAGAATTGTGGGGCAAGTAAAAGATGACAGATAGATGTGTGAGGTGAATGAAAGTATTCTCATAAAATGAAGGAGACAGTCACTAAACTTGAGCTAGGTCCTAGACCTCCCCAAAACCTAAGTTTCGTTTTCTTGTAAATGGTATGCCCCTTCTCCCCCTCCCTTTGTCCTGTAAGGGGCTCTTATGACATCCCCCTTCTGCTAAATATGGATAATTATAGCTATAAGGCTTTGTATTGGGTAAAGAGGGACTTTCTGGGTTCTTATGTAGACTGTGAGGCCATATAATCCCACCAATGGATTGATGGTCTAGCTGTAGGGGGAGGGTAGAGGGAGGTAGTAGTAGAGAGTTTGGGGGTATTTCCTAGAATTGTTTGTGTAAGGGTATATAAATGCTTGCTTGACTCTTGCTGGGTGCCTTCCTATACCAGGCTTGTCTGGAGTAGGTGATGCCTAACTCTCGTGAGACTTGTCTTTAGAATAAAGAGCTTCTGTTTCTACCTGGAGAAACTTCTGAGTTTTATTTGGGTAAGGGTCTGTGGGATCTTTATCCCACACATAGAGAATAATCTGAAAATGGATAAATCAAAGATACAGAGAAACCCAGGGCTGAGTTAACAGCTCACTGGAAAGCGTGAGCAAGAGACATAAGCTTAAATAAAAACTCTGTTGCACAAGGCCTGTTACCTGAAGTGACTAATTTTGACAAATCAGTCGTACATGTGCTTAGCACATTAGACAATATGTTTGGTGGAGAGAAAACAATGCCCCCCAGACATTTTTGTTTAGATGCTGTCATTCCATGACAGCTCTAGGCTGTATGGTGAGCATAAACCAACAGGGAGCGTTCACATTTTCCTGGAGATAACTGAAGAAAATGAGAGAGGCAAAGCAGGGAGCCAGAGCAGATGGCAAACATGTTTCTTCAGGTTGTGGATTATTAGCTGGGCATTATTGCGTATGAGTTCTAAAGAAGATAATTGTACCAAGAAATTTCAGTGGGAGATTGATTAATGCAGACCTAGGCTCCAGGAATCAGCAGTAAGGGCCTTCACAGCAGACAATGCCAGCAGCAGGGCAGGGCACATAGTTAGTACTTAATAAGTGTCTAGTGAACTGAAGGATATGGGGGAACTTGTCACCTGCACATGTTAAGAAAACAACTCAGAGAGAGCCTGAGGCTTCATTTTGACTTGACTGATAACAGGGAAAGAACTTTGACAACATTTCGATTTTGTACTTAGATGGCACAACGTTAATCCCTAGATGTTTCTCATTTTAGACACAGAACCAGGTTGCTGGCAGGCTGGATCATCAGTAGCTACCCTTTGATGTCCAGTAAATTGGTTAGTCAACAAACATTTATTAAGCGCTTACTCTGGTCCAAGTTTTATGTTCAACATTACATATAGCAAATGGAGGTTTCAGCTAGGTGGTGCAGTGAATAGAGCACCGGGGCTAGAAGACCTGAGTTCAAATTTAGCCTCAGACACTTAGTATCTGTGTGACTCTAGACAAGTCTCTTCACCTCTGTTTGCCTCAATTTTCTCATTTGCAAAATGGAGATAATAATACACTTACCTTCTAGTAAGTATCAAAATGAGATATTTGTAAAGCTCTTAGCATAGTCTCTAGCTATTTGATATATACATACATACATACATATGGTGAGAGACAGGGAGAGAGAGAGAATGCAAGCACTAGGTACTATTGTATTTTCTCAAAAGTATCTCAGCACAAAGAAGATACAAAAAAACAAACAAACCCCAAACTCTAGATTTAGTTTTTTTAAAGGAGGTTGAATTCTCATAGATGGCATCACTATCAATCAGCAAACATTTATGAAGCACCTGCTATGTGCCAGATGCCGCAAATACAAAGCTAAAAAGGAATTATTCCCCACCAGCAGGGAACTTATGTTCTAATGGGGATACAAGCTATACATGTCCAGGTAGATATAAAAAATACAGAATACATACATATACATATATCAGGGGAGACAAGACATACAGAAATAATATTTATATAATACAAAATAAATACAAAAAAGACCATAATTATAACCTATTTTAGTTTATTAATGAGATTCTAAGAAAGTCAGGTGTGATGCCTAAAGAAAAGCATCTACTACCTCCCTTCTCTGTGAGCCAGGCACTGGCTACACACCCCAGATACTGGGGATACAGAGATAAAAATGAAACAACCCCTGCCCTCTAGGAACTTATATTCTACTTGAGGAGAGAGCATGTCGAGGGTTTTTTGGGTTTGGAAAAGTCATAGGGATGATAAATGGAGGTGTAGGGGAACTCATTGGTACACCTTTTGCAAGAATGATGATTTGATTGTGATTCCCTGAGGAAGATCTAAGACCTTTGAGTATTTGAAGGACTATTAGAAGAGGAGTCAGATTTATTTTACTTGGCACAATGGGGGGAAGTAGGCTAGGAGCATGTCAAACAAATAGAAGGAAAAAAATCTCCCTCACAATTAGAATTATCCAAAAAAGGAACTACTGATGCGGGAGGTGGGGAGTTCCTTATCAGTGGAAGTTTCTGAGAAGCTACTAGATAAGCATTGTCTTAGGGATGTTTTAGCAGTCATTGCTCGGGTATGATGTGGATCAAATAACCCAGAAAGTGCACAGATAATGTGCAGCTATCTCGTTCAAGAGTAAGAATGAGGACCATATGTCAAAAGGGACTGTGCAGGTTCGGGCACCAGCAAAATGGAAAGAGAAAGTCATTCCAAAATGAATTTCCTGTCACTAGAAGTACTTGTTGATTGAATGAATTAATGAGCATTTATTAAACACCTACTAGGTTACAGATCCTGCACTACCCACTAAACCCAAAGATAAGCTCTTATCTGTGAGGCGTGGCGAGGAAGGGCAGTTTTGGTCTGTACAGGGATAGGAATGCCTTTTCCAGAATCATTGTGTAGATTTGATTTAGGGGTGATTACTGATTAGATTTAAATCTAAAAGGTCATATAATCCATTTTACAGATGAGGAAAGTGAAACCCAAGAAACTTGTGACTTTCCCAGGGTCACACAACCAGTATGAAAGTATCTCAGAGTTGAGAATCTAATGCAAGTTTCCAGACTCCTGGCCCAATCTCCTTTCCACCATCCCACAGAGACCTCAAAATTCTTCAGTATGATATTTTGTAAAGAGCTCTAGACTAAGAGACTGGAGACCTGGGTTATAACTGTATGGTCTTGGTATGTCTCTTCTCCCTGGGATTCACTTTTCTCATCTATAAAATAAGGGTGTTAAAATGATCTAAACGATGATCTAAAAGATCCCTTCAAGTTGTCACAATCTATGAATCCATGAACCCCTGAGGTCACTTCCAACTCTGAGAGTCTCCGTTTCTGTGCCAGGTCCTTTCCGCTGGGACACTCATCCCTGAAGGATGTCTTGTTGGCAATAAGGAAGAAATGGAAGACAGTTATCCCTTGATCAGAATGCCTAGAACTTGGTAGAGAATTACCTCAGACTGATACTCAACTCCTCTGGTCCTGGGATTGGACTTTGGGTAATAGGGTGCTGTTTTGTTTTGTTGGCTCTAATGTAAGTGGTTTATCTTGACTCTATCACCAACCTTGTGGATTTGTTCCTCATATCAAACCTGGTAGTATGAGACAGGGAGATGCACTTGGGCATGATAGCAACTGTGTCATCCTTTTAAGTCATCTTTTAGGATTTAAGCTTTAGAAACAGTTCTGTGGGTGGGGGATTGAGGAGAGAATCTAGTTTCTCTGTGTAGTCTCTGGGTGCCTCCTTTCCAAACTCCAAACCCATCCAGCCAATAGTACACTACACTAAGTCATCCTGGTTTAGAAATAGCTCAGAGCTTGTGGAGTACCAGTCAAGGGCTAGACTAGGTTAATAGTTATAGGTCATATGGTAGGTCATGCCATGCTTAGGAATCCACCCAGTCTAGGTACACATAAGCTTCACAACATAACCAACAAATCATAATTTACAAGCATAGCCTGTTCTCAATTACTCAGGCTAATGGGGTACAAGAAGGACCCGCTGTCCCTAATCCCTATGTACTTCTGTGGGATGGTGATAGGAAGGCAGGAGAAAGGAGGTGGTTTTTAATGATGGTTTTTAATATAGGTGTACAAGACAAACTGATATTGTCTTTTAAAGTGTGGATAAAGCAGATAAACCAAATGCCAGATAGCCAGAGGGTATTCCAAAAGCCTTGACATGGCAGATTGTTAAAGCCATATAAATTGGATGACTAGAACCTGATGATTGCCTCAAAGAATGCTCATTTTGAATGAAAAAAAAGCTATGTATAAAAAGTGGTAATTTGTGATAAGTATAGTTAACAGAGCCCCCTGAGCAGAGGAAGATAGAATGAAACCTTGTCATAAAAGCATCATTGCAGTTCATGATTCTGATTGAGGTCATGTTATCACAAAGTCCTTCTGAATCCTTCTAATAGCTGTGCTGCTAAAAAAAAAAAAAAACAAACAAAAAAAAAAAAAAAAAAAAAAAACCACCATTATTTTTACCAAATTCCATATAATGGTGTGTGGAGTTGCCATGAGACAATGAATTTTAAATGGAAAGAATAAAAAGAAAAATACAAGAGAAAAAATGAAGTCACATTTAAGAAGGGGGTTGAAGGAGGTCAGAAAAAAATCCAATGATGAGTTCTGGAAGCATATTGCACAGAGATAGGCTAGAGTAGGAGGAGTGGACCTTCACCACCTAAACAATAGTCAAAAATGTCTCTGTGCTATAAAAACAAAAGTAGAGGGGCTGGAAATTCTCAACTTGCTGTGATGATCATTTCAAATTTTAGGAGAAAGAGGAAGTGGTGAAGTGAATTATTATCCTGAAGCTCATTCTATTCAGGAAGGAAAATTAGGTTACTGAAGTAGAAAGTATGAAAACTATAGGATGGAGTGATTATTCCATCTTCGGGGTTCTTAGTAGAGAAGAGGACATTTTAGCATAGTCTGATCTGTATTCTAGACTTAGGAAAGGCCAAGATTTTGAGGAGCTTAATGGATATGGAAGACACCATAGCTCTGAATTCTATAGCTGCAGTCATCTGGAATGATTTCTTGAACACAATTCCGATGATACAAAAATAAATATTTGTGATGAGAAAGAAGAAGAGTCATCACTATCTGAAGAGACTGGCATGGGAGGGGCGGGGGGTTACATAGGGAACTAATTCAGTGACCAACTTTGATTTTTAAAAGACATGAATGTTTTATATCTATATAAGATAGAAGCAGTGAAAGGTATCTGAGAACGAATGCAAAAGAATGGTAAGGCCCTGTGAAGAACAACATCAGGGTCAGCAGCATCGTGGGATGATAAAAATGAAGGACTCAGCTCTTCTTAACAACACTGATCCAAGACAAGTACAAAGGACTCACACAGGAAAATGCTATCTATCTCCAGATAAAGACCTGACTGAATGCAGATCAAAGCATATTTTTTTCACTTTATTCTTTCTTGTGTTATTTCCTTTTGATCTGTGTCTTCTTCCACAACTATGACTAATATGGAAATATGTTTTATATGATAGCACATATATAAACTATATCAAACTGCCTACCATTTTCAGAAGAGGAGAAGAAACAGAAGGATGGAGGGAGAAACATTTGGAACTAAAAATCTTGTAAAAATGAATGCTAAAATTTTTCTTGATTTGTAATTGGGGAAAAAATAAATACTATTAAAAGTTAAAAAAAAGTAAACTGTCAAGTAGAAAAAAGAAGGAACAACACCAGAAATGCTAAGGCCTAGTACAAGTTAAAGGATGCAATGAATGCTGAGGACAACAGCAAAAGAAGACTTTTTTTTTTTAAATGTATGTCAGGGGTGGCTAGGCGGCACAGTGAATAGAGCACCAGCCCTGGAGTAAGGAGGACCTGAGTTCAAATCCAACCTCAGACACTTAACACAAAACTAGCTTGTGACCTTGGGCAAGTCACTTAACCCCAATTGCCCTACCTTCCCCCCTCCAAAAAGCAAAAAGAAAAATCTAAAAAAAAAATTTAAAAAAATGTATGTCAAAAGCAAGAGGAAGATTAAAGAGATGGAATTGAAACTACCATTATTATTAATTAATTTTAGAAGTTCTTTAAGTTTCTAAACCCTGACAAATTTCATTCCAAGATATAGAGAAAATCTTGTGACCGCAAGAAGTCATGCTTTCTGAGTCTTGAAAATCCTGAAGAATAGAAGGCTTACTACAAAACTAAATATAGGAGATTCCTGCCCAGTTTTCAAGAAAATGGGAAGCTAGGTTCTTCTAACTCTAAAATGGTGAAATTGACTTTGAGACCCAGAAAAATTACAGAATGCATTTTCAGCAGATATTCTCAGGAATTACTTTCCTATCCCTCCACACCCCATTGACATTGACAGTTGTGTTTCCAAAAGACAGATGTTATATTTCCCCTCAGTATTCTATGTGTAGCTCTGGAAGTTGTTGGTAGTAGTGTGTCAATCTAATACTATAGCACAGAAGCTCCCACTCATGTGTATCCCCTACTAATATCTATTGATATTGATAAATCAGATAGGTTTATTTAGCTTTTAAGAAGGATTACTTGCCAAAGTGGAAAAGTAAGAATAACCAGTAGAAAACATACTCCTAAAAGGTAATAACACAGTCTTCCACCACTACTTATAGAGTCTAGGGGAAAATGGATTCAATCTTAGAGAACAGATACACAGATATAGAGATAGATGGGGGTGGAGGGAGTGGAATAGAATCAATATGGCAAAATAAGAAGAAACATTTTTGTATAGCTCTCCCAATACACCTCCTCCATAACAACCTAGAAAATGTACTAGATCAAATTCTGATCAAGAAAACCAAGAAAAAGTCTCAATGAGTCATTTTTCTAGCTCAGAAAGACAGAGAGGTGTGTGTGGACAATGTAGTGGAAGCTGGCCAAGAACACAGCATGTAGCAGGACTGGGAACATTCCAACACCCAGAGATGGAAAGGAGCCTCAGATACAGAACCAAAACAAGGCAGAAAGATCCTAGTGAACCCTAAACTAGAACTGGTAGCAGAAATGGGTGAAATCTGGCATCTCTGTTGTCTATTATATAATTCTAGGTCATAGATCCAAGGTGGGGAGGAGCACTCACAGTGAAACGTGGGGCATTAGAGGAGAACTGAACCCAATATAAATTCCAGAAACTTAGCTTTGTGGCTCTGAGACCAGGACCAGAGTAGAAACTCATTTCTAAGCTTTAGTCTGGCATATAATCCTATGGTAGAAAAGAATTATGGCACAAGGCCAAGACTAAGGATGAGCCAGCAGCTCAGTCTCTCTAAACCTGTATAATCAACTAGTAGGCTAACAGTAACTGAGTCCGGTGACATTCACAAAAACTCAACTATACACAAGCCAACAGACCAAATCTGGATAAGGAATTTGCATAACTGAGACCAGTAGGGCAATGAATAGTACTTTCCCCAGCTCAAATATTTGGAAGCACTGAAAACTCGCAGGCTGACCAGACAGAGTTGTAAAAAAAAAAAGCAGAAGCTAAAGTTAGAACCCTCCCCCCCACACACACATTCCCAGAAGTAATCAGAGCGCAATACACACATCAAATCTAAAATCAAGAAGCATGCTTAAAGAATGAACAGAAACAACAACAAAGAACCTTACAATAAATAGCTACCTTGGTAATAGCGAAGCTCAAGACACAAACACGGAAGAAGACAATAACTTAAAAATAAGCACAAGCAAATCCTCAAAGGAAAATGTAGATTGGACACAAGCTCAGTAAGAATTTCTAGAAGACCAAACAATTTTAAAAACCAAAAAACAGTAGTAGAGGGAAAAATGGGAAAAGAAATGATAACTATCTAACAAAGTTATGAAAATAGAATTAATAACTTGGTAAAAAAAAAAAAAGATATAAAACCTTACTAAAGAAAATAACTCCTTAAAATTGGAATTGGCCAAATGGGATCTGAGAACTTGTTAAGATATCAAAAAACAATAAAATAAAGTCAGAAGACTGAACAAATAGAAGAAAATATAAAATATCTTATGGGAAAAACAACTGACCTAGAAAATAGATCAAAAAGATAATTTAAGAATAATTTGTCTACTTGAAAGTCATAATCAACAGTAAAAGCAACAGCAATGAGAGAACCTATACATCATATTTCAAGCAATCATAAAGGAAAACTGCTCAAATATCTTAGAACCAGAGGACAAGGTAGAAATTGAAAGGACCCAACAGTCATCTCCTGAAAGAAACCCCAAAATGAAAATTCTTAAGAATATTGTAAAAAAAAAAAATACAGAACTCTTAGATCAAGGAAAAATACTAAAAGCAGCAAAAGCAGCAAAAAAAAATAATTTAAGTACAAGGAGACACCTTTAGTATCAAATAAGATTTTTTTTAATATCTAATGTATCATTTTTTTTAATGTTTTGGTCAGTAATTGTTTTTTTGGGGGGGTCTTTATTAATTTGTTTACTTTTAGTTTGCAAGATTTGTTACCACAATTCCTTGAGTTTCACATTTTGTCTCCCTCCCCTCTGCACTTCCCCCCATGGCAGCATACAATCAAGTATAATATCTGCAAATACTTTCAAATTAGGCATTAGTCAGGTTATAAAGAAGGAATGTAACAGATGGAATGAAGAATGGGAAAGAGGAAACAAAACCAAAAAAGAAAACAAAAAAGGGCAGATAGTTTGCTTTAATCTGGGTTCAATCTCAGTTCTTTCTCTGGATGTAAACATCTTTCTCCATCATTACTCATTTGGATTTGACTTATGACTCTGGATGGCTCAGAAGAGTCCAGTTTATCAAAGTTGGTCGTCACACATATGTTGTGTCTGTAATTCTGTACAAATTCCTCCTGGGTCTACCCTTCTCACTCAGCATCAGTTCATATAAGCCTCTCTAGGTAAATATGAAGTCCATCTGATCCTTGTTTCTTATTGCACATATACCATTGTATTCCATAACATGCATATACCACAACTTGTTCGGCCATTTCCCAATTGATGGGCACCCCCTTAATTTCCAATTCTTTGCCACCACAAAAAGAGCTGCTATAAATATTTTTGTACATATGGGTCTTCCTCCCACTTCTATGATCTCTTTGGGATACAACCCTAGAAGTGGTATTGCTGGGTCAAAGGGTATGAAATTATATATAGCCCTTTGGGCATAATTCCAGATTGCTTTCCAGAATGGTTGGATCAGTTCACAACTCCACCAGCAATACATTAGTGTTCCAATTTGTCCACATCCCCTCCAGCATTTGTCATTTTCCTGATTTGTCATCTTAGCCAATCTGACTGGTGAGATGTGGTACCTCAGAGTTGTTTTGATTTGTATTTCTCTAATCAATAGTGATTTAGAGCATTTTTTCATATGTTTATAAAAATCTTTAATTTCTTCCTCTGTAAACTGCCAGTTCATATCCTTTGACCATTTATCAATTGGGGAATGACTTGTATTCTCATAGATTCGACTCAATTCTCTGTATATTTTAGGAATGAGTCCTTTATCAGTGACATAGGTTGTAAAAATTCTTTCCCGATTATCCACTTCCCTCTTAATCCTGGTTACATTGGCTTTGGTTGTACAGAAGTTTTTCAATTTAATGTAATCAAAATTATCCATATTGCATTTTATAGTGCCCTCTAATTCTTGTTTGGTCATAAAGTCTTCCCCTCTCCACAAATCTGACAGGTAAACTATTCCTTGTTTTCCCAGATTGCTTAGAGTATCAGCCTTTATACCTAGATGATGCACCCATTTAGATTTGATTTTGGTATATGGTGTTAGATAATGGTCTATGCCCAGTTTCTGCCATACTATATTCCAGTTTTCATAGCAGTTGTTGTCAAATAGTGAGTTCTTATCCCAAAAACTGGGGTTTTGGGGTTTATCAAGCAGTAGACTACTATAGTCATTGACTGCGGAGTCTCATGTACCCAATCTATTCCATTGATCAACTACTCTATTGCTCAGCCAGTACCAAGTAGTTTTGAGGACTACTGCTTTATAGTACAGGGTAAAATCTGGTATAGCTGGTCCACCATCCCTAGCATTGCTTTTAATTAATTCCCTTGATATTCTGAACTTTTTGTTCTTCCAAATGAATTTTGTTACTATTTTTTTCTTGCTATATAAGGTAGTTTTTTGGTAAATTGATTGGTATGGCACTAAATATATAATTTAATTTAGGTAAAATTGTCATTTTTATTATATTAGCTCGACCCAGCCATGAGCAATTGATGTCTTTCCAATTACTTAGATCTGACTTTATTTGTGTGAAAAGTGTTTTGTAGTTGTGTTCATATAGGGCTTGGGTTTGTTTTGGCAGTTAGATACCCAAGTATTTTATAATGTCTGCTGTAACTTTAAATGGGTTTTGTCTTTATATATCTTGCTGTTGAATTTCATTAGAAATATACAGGAATGCTGAGGATTTATATGGGTTTATTTTATATCCTGCAACTTTGCCAAATTTATTAATTGTCTCAAGTAGTTTTTTACTTGATTCTCTAGGATTTTCTAAGTATATCATCATATAATCTTCAAAGAGTGATAATGTAGTCTCTTCTTTGCCTAATTTGATTCCTTTGATTTCTTTTTCTTCTCTAATTGCTACTGCTAACATTTCTAGTACCAGTTTGAATAAGAGGGGTGATAGTGGACACACTTGTTTCACCCCTGATCTTATTGGAAATACTTCTAGCTTCTCCCCATTACATATAATACTTGCTGATGGCTTTAAATAGATGCTACCTATTATTTTAAAGAAGGCTCCATTTATTCCTATTCTTTCTAGTGTTTTTAATAGGAATGGATGTTGTATTTTGTCAAAAGCCTTTTCTGCATCTATTGAGATAATCATGTGGTTTTTGCTAGTTTTATTGTTGTTATGATCAATTATACTGATGGTTTTCTTAAAATTAAACTATCCTTGCATTCCTGGAATAAATCCTACCTGATCAAAGGGTATTATTCTTCTGATAAGTTGCTGTAGTCTGTTTGCTAATATTTTATTTAAAATATTTACATCTATTTTCATGAGGGAGATTGGTCTATAATTTTCTTTCTCTGTTTTATCTGTTCCTGATTTAGGTATCAGTACCATATTTGTGTCATAAAAAGAATTTGGTAGGACTGCTTCACTAATTTTCCCAAATAGTTTGTAGAGCACAGGAATCAATTGTTCTTTAAATGTTTGATAGAATTCACTAGTAAATCCATCTGGCCCTGGAGATTTTTTCCTAGGGAGTTCACTGATGACTTGTTCAATTTCTTTTTCTGAGATGGGGTTATTTAAGTAATTTACTTCCTCTTCAGTTCATTTGGGTAACCTATATTTTTGTAAATATTCATCAATTTCACTGATTGTCAAATTTATGGGCATGCAACTGGGTAAAATAATTCCTGATTATTGTTTTAATTTCCTCTTCATTGGTGGTAGGTTCACCCTTTTCATTTTTGATACTCATAATTTTATTTTCTTATTTCTTTTTTATCATATTGACTGAGGGTCTATCAATTTTTTTTTCATAAAATCAGCTCTTAGTTTTATTTATTAATTCAATAGCTTTCTTAATTTTAATTTTATTAATCTCTTCTTTGGTTTTCAGTATTTCTAATTTAGTATTTAATTGGGGATTTTCAGTTTGTTCTTTTTCTAGCTTTTTCAATTGCATGCCCAATTCATTGATCTCCATTTTCTCTAATTTATTCATGTATATACTCAGGGATATAAAACTCCCCCTAAGAACTGCCTTTGCTGCATCACACAAATTTGGTATGATGTCTCATTATTGTCATTCTCTTGAATGAAGTTACTGATTGTTTCTATGATTTCTTGTTTGACCCACTCATTCCTTATGATTAAATTGTTTAGTTTCCAATTATTTTTTTGTCTGTCTTTCCATGGCCCTTTATTGCATATGATTTTTATTGCATCATGATCTGAGAATGATGCATTTATTATTTCTGCCTTTCTGCACTGAATTGTGAGGTTTTTATGTCCTAGTACATGGTCAATTTTTGTGTATGTGCCACGTACCACTGAGAGGAAGGTATATTCCTTTTTGTTCCCATTCAGTTTTCTCCAGAGATCTGTCATACCTACCCTCTTTAAAATTCTATTTACCTCCTTAACTTCTTTCTTGTTTATTTTGAGGTTGGATTTATCAAGTTCAGAGAGGGGGAGATTAAGTTCTCCCACTAGTATAGTTTTGTTATCTATTTCTTCCTCTAATTCCTTTACCTTCTCCTCTAGGAATTTGGATGCTACACCACTTGGTGCATATATGTTAAATAATGATATTGCTTCATTCTCAATGGTGCCTTTTAGCAGCATATAGTTTCCTTCCTTATCTCTTTTAATTAGATCTATTTTTGCTTTTGCTTTATCTGAGATAAGGATTGCTAACCCTGATTTTTTTACTTTACCTCAGGCATGATATATTTTACTCCAGCCTTTTACCTTTACCCTGTGTGTATCCCTCTATTTCAAATGTGTTTCTTGTAAACAGAATATTGTAGGATTATGATTTCTAATCCATTCTGCTATCCACCTCCATTTTATAAGAGTTCATTCCATTCACATTCACAGCTATGATTATTATATGTTTCTTTCCCTCCATCCTATTCCCTCCCCTGTTGATGCTTATATTTTTTCTCCCCTTCTCCCTTCCCCTCCTTAATAATTTTCCTTTTGACCACTGCCTCCTTCAGTATTCCCTTACCTTATCAGTCCCCCTCCCTTTTCTTCCCCTTCCCCCTTACTTCCTCCCTCCCTACTAACCACTCCCCCTTTCATAGCCCTTTCCCCCTCCTACTGCCTGTAGGATATTTTTGTACTTAATGAAGTATATTATTTCTTCTTCACACCAAGAGTGACAGGAACAAATCTCATGTGAAGCTCCTCTCCCTCCCCTCTTTCCCTCTAATATGATATATTATGCATCTCTTCTCCATAGAGTCCTATGCTTTACTGGTTGTTATTCCCTCCTTGCACCAGACCCAATGAGGGAAAAGCTCATATAATACTCATCTCCCTCCCTTCTTTTCTTCTGCTATATTGTTTTTATGCCACTTTGTGTGGCATAATTTACCCTTTTTCCACTTCATTCATTCCTCTACTTCCATTGCAGTCCCTTTGTAGCCCTTAATAAGATTTTTTTTAAATTGCCATTTTGTATAATTTATACTCATACCCTCTCCTTGTCTATAAACAGTTTGCTCTTGTTAAATAACAGGGTTTGTGTGTATCTGTTTTCCTTGTTTACCTTTCTATGTCACTCTTGCATCTCGTAATTGGAGGTTGAATTTTCCATTGAGCTCTGGCTTTTTTCATCAGGAAGGTCTAGAAATCTGTTATATCGTTGAATGATCATCTCTTTGCCTTGAAGAATATGCTCAGTCTCGCTGGGTAGGTGATCCTTGGTTGTAACCTGAGCTCTTTTGCCTTGCAGAAAATTGAATTTCACTGCCTCTGATCTTTCAGTGTGGAGGCTGCCAAATCCTGTGTGATCCTCACTGTGGTTCCTCAATATTTGAATTGCTTCTTTCTGGCTGTTTGAAGTATTTTCTCTTTTACCTGGTAGTTCTTGAGTTTGGCCACAACATTTCGAACTTTTCAATTTGGGATCTCTTTCAGCAGGTGTCTGGTGGATTATCTTGATTTCTATTTTACCCTCAGGTTCTAGTATCTCAGGGAAGTTTTCCTTAACAAGCTCTTGGAGAATGTTGTCCAGGCTTATTTTTTCATCCTGATTTTCTGCTAGGCCTATAAATCTCAGGTTATCTCTCCTGGATCTGTTTTCCAGTCAGTTATTTTTCCATTGAGATATTTTACCTCTCTTTCTACATTTTCATTCTTGTTGTTTTGTTTGACTAATTCTTGGTTCCTCATAGAGTTATTTGTTTCAATTTGGTTGACTCTGGTTTTTAGCAAATCATTTTCCTTTGTTAATTTTTAGAGTTCCTTTTCCATATCATACACTTTTTTTTAAGGAGCTGTTTTCTTCATCATAATGTTTTTCTAATTCTGCAATTTTGATTTTAAAATAAGTATTCATTTTGTCTTCTTTCTCTCTCATTTGGTTTTCAAAGTTCCTTTTGAGCTCATCTAGGAGAGCTTTCTGTGCTTGGGACTCATTCCCTGTTGATGTTTCAGCTGTGGGTATGGAGTCCACATTATTTCCCTCTGAGTTTGGTTCCTCCCTCTGAGGATAGTAGGACTCCAGAGTCTTTGTAGTCTGCTTTCTACCCATTTTGAGGCAGGGCCCTAGCCATGCCCTTCCTCTAGGGTTCCCAAGCCTTTACTGTTGAGGGTTTTTCCCTGGGGCAATAGTTTCTATGTTTTCAGGGTCAGTGGTGGGGTTGGAGCAAGCTGGGTTCACTCTGCCATCCTAGTCCTTGGAGGTCCTGATAGGGGCTTTTCTTTTTTTAATTTCTGGCCTATGGAGTGGTAGTGCCAGGAGTATTTGCTGTCCTGGACAGGGGCGCTGCATTTGTTTCTTACCTTGCTCTTTTCAGTCCCAGCCCTTTGGTGATGGGCCTGGTAGTGGCCCTTGTGGTTGGTGGGACAACTTGCCCCCCTCATTGGTCAGGCCTGCTCCTGCGCACAGCGCCATCACCTCCCTGGCCTGCCCCTCAGTATCAAATAAGATTTAACAGCCACAACTATGAAAGACTGGAGGGCCTGGAATATGATATTCTGGAAGGCAAATGATCTAGGAAAGAATTCAAGAATAAACAACCCAGCATAATTGATTATAATATTGTGGGGGGAAATGGACATTTAATGCAACAGAGGATTTTCAAGCATTTCTGATGAAAAGAACAGAACTGAATAGAAAATTTAACATTCAAACACAGGGCTTGAAAAAAGCATAAAAAAGATAAAATCAATAAGAAATCGTAAGAGACTAAAAAAAATTTTAAATTGTTTATTTCATAGGAGATTATATACATAACCCTTAAGATTTGTATCATTATTAGGACAGCTAGAAGGATTCTGCTTAGAGAGCATGGTTATGAGTCTATTACATTGCAATGATTTCAAAGGAAAAATGTAAGGGTAAGAAAGAGTAAATGCACTGGGAGAAAGAAGGGCTTTAAAGGAAGAATAGCAGAAATCATCAAACATAAAAGAGGTGCACAAGAAAGAGTTTATATAATTGAGGGGACAGTGGGAAGGGAGAAGACAAGCAAAAGTTAAGCTTCATTGTCATCTGAATGGATTCAAAGAGAAAAAGATATGTATATATGCAATTGAGTGTAGAAATTCATTTTAAGGAATAGGGAAATAGGAGAGAAAAGGGATCATGTTGGACATAATAACAGAGAGAATAGATTAAGTGAGACAGTAGTCAAAAGCAAAGCAAACTCCTATAGAGGAGACAGGAGGGGAAGAGAAGCATAAGTATAATAGAATAAAATTAGAGGAAATCCAGTTAGTAAAAATGGCTATGAATATGAATGGGATGAACTTACCCATAAAATGGAACAGGGTATCAGAATGGATTAGAAAACAGAATCCAACGATATGTTTTGTTTTGTTACAAGAAACACACTTGTAACAGAAAGAATTCAAATAAAAGACTAGAGCAAAATCTATTATGCTTCAATTGAAGTAAAAATGGCAAGGGTAGCAATCATGCTCTCAGACAAAGCAAAAGCAAAAATATACTTAATTAAAAGACAAATAGGAAAACTACATTTTATCTAAAGCTTTTGATAAAAAAAAGTTGTTGCTGTGCAGTTATTTCAGGGGTGTCCAACTCTTTGTGATCATCCCTTTTGGGGTTTTCTTGGCAAATATACTGGAATAGCTTGCTGTTTCCTTCTCTTGCTCATTTTACAAATTAGGAAACTGCGGCAAAAAGATTTAAGTGACACAGGGTAAAACAGCTGGTAAGTTTTTGAGGCCACATTTGAACTCAATAAGATGAGTCTTCCTGACTGTAGGCTCAGCCCTCTATCCATTGCACCACCTAGCTGCCCTACTAAAAGCTATCATAGAGAATCAACCATAGAGAATTAATTAATATCAATACTGAGCATATATGCAAAAGATGGCATTCCACCTAAAGTCTTAAAGGAAATGTTCAGTGAATTACAGAAGGAAATAGTAATGTTGATGTTGTCTGTCCTTTGTTTTCCAAGAGGACCAACATCATGGGGTAATGTCTTGACTCAAGTGTGATTTGGATTTAAGTGAGAACAGAGTTACACAAATTCATCAGCCTCACTTTCTCTTCCAGAATCATCAAAGTCCAGCAGCAAGAGAAAAGTAAAGATGACTGGCAATTGTCAGGGATGCAGGGGATGTCCTTGGCATCTTCAATGTCTGACCAAGCTCTAAGTGCTCTACAATGTGCCTTCTTCATTGATGTAGACACCCCTCTAATTCATCAATGAGTTTGAAGTCTTGTCAGTTACTCTCAACTTGGTTCAACCTATCTGCCAAGACTGTTTTACTGGTATGTGGTCACTGAGCAAGCTACAGTTTCTTGGAGCCACATGTGAAAGTTGGGTGAGAGGTGGACAGCAAAGGTGGATTAACAGTCCTGAAAAGGGTTCATCAAGCTCTCACACCAGAGGTATTAGTTGCTTCTAAACATCTCATACACCTCAGTAATACTACACTAAAGGCAGACCTAAATTTACCACTCTCAGACTTCGATGAATCTAACTAAAAAATAAGCAAGAAAGAAGTTAAAACAATAAATAGAATATTATAAAAGTTAGATGTGTTAGACCTCTAGAGAATATTGAATGGGAACAGAAATGTGCAAACCTATTTCTCATCTGTGAATGGCACTTTCACAAAAATTTACTATGTATTTGTAATGTAATGCCAAGGAAAGGCAACTTCCCAAGGTTCAGAATACCAGCATAGGTGCTCTCCATTTTATTCAGTAACAAACCAAGAACAGAGAAGATCAAAACATGACATCATTTACTAAATGTGATTAAATAATCTCCAAGGACTACCCCACCCCAGGATCTTCCAATCATTCAATCAATTACAAAGTCCCTGTTCTAAATACTACTCCACCCCTAGGCTATACCTTAATTAAGTCCACCACAAAACCCCTCTTCTCAAATGGAGATTAGTTTCCAAACATAGGTAAAGTACCTTCATTTGTCAATCACAGAGCACAATAAGGTCAAAAGTTCCCCACCCCTGGATCACAATTGAATCTACCCCAGAGTTACATCAAGTTTAAACACAGCACTTAATACCCAAATGGAGGTCTTTTCTTCATATTGACACGAGGCAAGTTCTCAGCAATCTTAGTTCCTGGGGAGACGAGGCTTAGCAAAGCCACAAGATACATTGCCAGTCCCTTCATGAATTTATCCTCTGTCTGTAGAACAGTCCTAGAACCCCTGAACACATTAGCAAAGCCCTCTCCCAGGATTTCTGTAAACATACAACAAGAAAATCCTTCTTCAGGGCTTCTGAACCAACAGAAAGGTTCCCAGACCCCTGCAACAACAGCACTGTCCTTCACCAGTGGACAGTATTCATTCTGTCTGCAGGACAGTCTCCAGACCCCTGCAACAACAGCACTGTCCTTCACCAGTGGACAGTATTCACTCTCTGTCTGCAGGACAGTCTCAGGGCTTCTTAACCAAATGCCAGGTTCCAGGACTTCTTCAACAGGACAGTCTTTCACCAGTGGACAAATCTGGCAAAATAACATCAAAACAGACAGACAAAGTACCAGCAAAACAGCCATGTCTCCTCAGTCCTTGGCAGCTCAGGGGGGCAGGTCTCAAAAGTCCAGGGCAATTCAAAGCGGCCACCAGCAATTCTCTTAGCCTCTCTCTCTCCACGAGGTGCTGCTTCCAAAAAGATCTTCCGCCTCTCTCTTGTCTCTCCAAATCTACATCACCAGCTCCTCCCAGTTCAGGACTTTCTTTTCACATCAAAAAGTCCATCCCACTGGTGGGATTAACAAGCTCTGGGTTTTAACACAATCAATTTGAAAACCAAGCCAATACAGGGGAATCTTTAATTGCCATTACTATCACAGTATTAGAGAACAAAAGCCTCATAAATATATGCAGGAAAGCAGAAATAATTAAATGCATCTTTTTCTGACAATAATTTAATAAAAATTTCACTCAATAAAAGGATTTAGAAGCAAAGATGAAAAATGAATTGGAAACTAAATAATCTTATCCTAAAGAATATGTGGATCAAAGAGAAGAAAATCAAATTGCCATTATCAAAAGTGAAAAAAGTGAATTCACAAGTGATGAAGATGAAATAAAAACAAATATTAGGAAATGTTTTGCCCAATTATATGCTAATAAAATTGAGAAAATTGAAATAGATGAATATCTACAAAAAATAAAAATTATTCAGATTAATAGAACAAAAATAGAATGCTTAATTAACTCAATCTTAGAAACAGAAATTCAATATCTTAAATGAACTCCCTAAGAAGAAAAATCTAAGACCATTACAAATGAATTGTACCAAACATTTAAAGAACTATTCATTGCAATACTACATAAGCTGGGGAAAAAAAGATAAAGAATAAATTTTATCGAATTCCTTCTATGACACAAATATAGTCTTGATACCTAAACTGGGAAGAGTCAAAACAGAAAAAGAAAACTTTCTACCAATTTTCTTAATGAATATTGAGGCAAAAGAAAATTAAATAAAGCACCAGCAAGAAGAACAAAGATCAAATAGTATACCAGGAATGCAGGGTTGGTTCAATATTTAAAAATACTATAATAATAATTGACAATATTAACAAAAGAAACATAAAAATTTCATGATTATTTCAGTAGATTAAAAAAAACTTGACAATATACAACACCTTTTCTTCTTTAAAAACACTAGAAAGCACAGGAATAAATGGACTTTTCCTTACACTGGTAAGTAATATCTAACTAAAACTAAGTGTAAGCATTGTCTGTAATGGAGATAAGCCAGAAACCTTTTCAATAAGATCAATCAGAGGTGAAATGAGGAGGTCCATTTCATCACATTATTCACTGTTCCACTAGAAATGCTAGTTGTAAACTGACAGTAAAGAAAAAGATATTGAAGGAATAAGCAAAGGCAATGAAGAAAAAACTTATCACTTCTTGCAGATGATGTGATAATTTACTTAGAGAATCCTCAAATGTCCACTAAAAAACTAATTAAAGCAATTAACTACTTGGGCAAAGTTGCAGGATATAAAAAAACCCATCAGAATGTCCTTATGTTACCAACAAAAACCAGTAGCAAGAATAGCAAGAGAAATTCCATTTAAAATTACAAATAATAAAAAATACTTGAAAGTCTTCTTACTAAGACACACTAAGAACTTGTATGAACACAATTACAAAACACCCTTCACACATAAAGACAGATCTAAATAATTTGGAGAACTATGGTTGAGCTGAGCCAATATAATAAAAATAACAATGCTATTTAAATTAATTTTTTTCAGTGCCATGCAAATCAAATTGCCAAAGAATTACTTTGTAGAGTTAGAAAGAAATCATAACAAAATTCATCTGGAGGAATAATAGGTCAAGAATATCAAGGTAATAAATGGGAAAAAGGGGGCAGGGGATGAAGGGAACCTAGCAGTACCAGATCTGAAACTATATTATAATGCTATAATCATCAAAACAATTTAATACTGGATAAGAAATAGAATGGTGATCAGTGCAACAGATTAGGCTAACAATATTCATAAGAAAACAAGCACAGTAATCTTGTGTTCAATAAATGCAAAGATCTCAGATCCTGAGGCAAGAACTAGGTATTTGACCAAAAAAAAAATAAAATAAAATTCTGAGAAAACTGTAAAGTAGTCTGGCAGAAACTACACACAGACCAACAAGTCAGGCTATATGCCAAGATAAGTGCAAAATGAATCCATGATTTAGACATAAAGAGTTATATTATAAACAGATTGTGGAATACAGAAGAAATTACTTGTCAGATCTACGGAAAGGAGAAGAGTTCAAGAACAAGCAAGGGATATAGAGGTTCACAGAAGGTAAAAAGATAAAAGAGTCAAGTGAAATTGCAGAAGATACTGAGACCAATGTTGGAGTGAAGACTCTTTTTCCTCCTGCCACTCAAGTGATTTCTTCCAGTAAATTTGATTGTAACAGCTCTCCTTTATGCTGGTAGATGCTTAAGTTTCTGCATTCAGAACTGGTCTCTTGTTTTATAGAAGATCCATAGGGCAGGACCAAGTCTCCTTATCCAGTTACAACACATTTCTTTTGGATTGTCAATACATTTCATCCAATGATTTTCAAGGTCATCTTGCATCTAGTCAAATGCCATTGTTTGAATGATTTTTTAAAATATACTTTTATTTTGTTAATTTTTTTCAGTTACATGCAAAAAATATTTAACATTTATTTTATAAAGTTTTGAGTTTCAAATTCTCTCCCTCCTTAGCATTCCTCCTCCACTCCTTGAGAAGGCAAGCAATATGATTTCAATTATACATGTGAAGTCATGAGAAATATTTCCATATTAGCCATGTTGGAAAAGAAAACAAAGATACACATTAAAAAGTTAAGGAAAAAAGTATGCTTCAATCTTCACCCAGTGTTTATCAGCTTTCTCTCTGAACATGGATAGTATCTTTTTTTTTTTTATCATGGGTCCTTAGGAATTGTCTTGGATCATTGTCTTGATGAGAGTAGGTAAGTCTTTCACATTTGATCCTCCTTAAATTTTTTTGTTACTGTGTAACTGTGTTCTGGTTCTGCTCACTTCATTTTGCATTTGTTCATACAAACCTTACCATGTTTTTTAAACACCCTTTAAATTATTTCTCATAGCAAAATACTAATCCATTCCCCCGATTAATTGGTATCCCTTCAATTTCCAATTCTTTGCCACCACAAAAAGAAATGTTATAAATATTTGTGAACAAATAAGTCTTTTTTCCCTTTTCTTTGATCTCTTTTGGCTGTAGTTCCAAATTATTCTCCATAATCATAACTTTGAAGTAGATGAAAAACTTCTAAAAACTGCCTGTTCACATCTTTTTTGCCATTTACTGATTGGGGAATTATGATTTTGGCTTAGTTCTTTTCTATTTGAGAGAAATTTGCTATAAAATTTTTCCCAGCTTCCTGTTTACCTTCTCATTTTGACTGTACTGGTTTTATTTCTGCAAAGCCTTTGTAACTCCACACAATCAAAATTATTCATCATACTTCCCATGATCCTTGCTATCACTTATTTGGTCATAAACTCTTCCTTTATCCATAGATCT
Source organism: Petaurus breviceps papuanus (assembly GCF_028583685.1). Taxonomy (NCBI): domain Eukaryota; kingdom Metazoa; phylum Chordata; class Mammalia; order Diprotodontia; family Petauridae; genus Petaurus; species Petaurus breviceps. The sequence goes on from NW_027185903.1 coordinate 31,593,169, forward strand.
AAAAGCCACATTTTTTCATGCTTCTCCATTTTATTTATGATACAGTCCTTGATGTCTACATGATCTGTCCATTTTTACCTTACCTTGATACAAGGCCTAGCATTAACGTAGAAACATTAATTGATGCCTAGTTTCTGCCAGACTGCTATTCAGTTTTCCTAGCAATGTTGGTCAAATGGTTAGTTCTTACCCCAAAGGCTTAGATCTTTTGATTTATCAAACACTAGATTTATATGGTCATTTACTGCTGTGTATTGTGTACCTAATCTATTCTACTGATCCATCAATTATTTCTTAACCATTACCAGATTGTTTTTATGATTACCAATTTATAATATAATTTGAAATCTGGTACTACCAAGCTGCCTTTCTTCAGATATTTTTCATTGATTCCCTTGATATTCTTGACATTTTGTTACTCTGGATCAATTTTATTTTTTCATAGCTCTACAAGTCTTTCTTAGTTAGATTGGTATAGTATTAAATAAATAAATTAAGTTAGGTAGAATTGTCATTTTTATTATATTGGCTTGACCTACCCATGAGCAATAACTATCGCCCCAATTGTTTAGGTCTATATTTGTGTGAAAAGTGTTTTGTAATCATGTTCATATAGATCCTGGGTTTGTCTTGGCAGGTAGGTTCCTATGTATTTTATATTTTCTGCAGTTATTTTAAATGGAATTTCTCTTTCTATCTGTTCCTACAGGTTTTATTGGTAGTATATAGAAATGTTGATGTGGTTTTATTTTTTATCCTGCAACTCTGTTAACATTGTTAATTTTTTTCAGTTATTTTTTTAGTTGATTCTCTAGGGTTCTCTAAGTATACTATCATATCATCTGCAAAAAGATGGTTTTCTTTCCTCATTGAATCAACTTTGATAAGGGTGAGCTTCAAGCATTGTCCACTACCCTACCTACTGTTTTCTCTTCCACTTCTATGAGTGTGTCTTTTATATGAGATTTTTCCCATTCTTTCTCTCTGTAAAGCCAAGCATGAGCAGTTTTCCTGAGGATGGCTGTTGTGAATAGCTTTCAAGGTTCTCATTACATAGTATAATGAACACTCTATTTATTAGGTAACAAATCAGAGCAAAACATTCATGGAAAATCAAGGTACAGCATTCACAATACTACAACTTATCATAGACAATCAAAATACAGCATTCAAAATGACATAATAACTCAACAACTTATCACTGATATAGTCACATTGTTTTCACCAAAGTGATCCCATAGTTTTGAACAAAGTAAAATCATTTAGTCAATCACTAAATCCTTAATTCAATCACAAAGCACAAAAGTCAAAGTTATCCACCCCTAGGTCACAATAAATAATAATCTTCTCAGTCAGTACACAGTATCCAAGAAAAGTCTCCTTTCAGCTTGACTTGAGGCTGGTTCTCAACTTCCATGTTTCCTCTTCCATGGTCCCAGCTTCCACCCAAATTTAACTAACTGCTGCCTGAGTTCAAAGGAAGACAGCTCTCAGCTCCTTGTCTAGCTCTCTGTGCAGTTTCTGCTCCACATTGGAGCTCACAGTGTCCAGTCCATCTCAAATCCTTCACAGTCTCTGTTTCTGGGAAGACAAGGCTTAACAAAGCCACAAGAATATTCATGTGCATTAACAAAGCCACAACATTTGTACAGAATACCAACACTACAATCATACTTCCTCAGTCTTCAGCAGCTCCAGCTGGCCCTCAGAAGTCTCTAGCAGCTTCATTCTCAAAATGAAAATCACTTTCTCCAGGGAAGTTCCAGTCCAGCAGCAACAGCCCCACCTTCAGGTGCTCATCCCAAGAAGTTCTGACTTTCCCAGCTGGGGTTTCTCCTTATATACAGTATTGTTCCTCCCCATTCAGCCCCTTCCTGTTACATCAGCAACAGGGGTGCATACCTTCTGTTTCTTTAACACAGGTTTAATTTGAAACTAGGTGCTAAGTACCTGTCAGCTTAGCAATACAAAGGGATCTTCAAATTTCATTACTATTACACTCTCCCTTCTACCTCTCTCCCAGAATATCCCTCTTTCTCACCCACCCATTTTTTTTTACATCATCCCAACATAATTGACTTACTCCTTCAATCTTTATATAGAATTCTTCTAGTTGCCATAATAATGGTAAAATTCTTAGTGGTAACATGTATAATCTTCCAATAAAGAAATGTAAACACTATAAAATTATGGAATCCCTTAATTTTTCCATGTTTTTCTTTTTATGTTTCCCTTTTAATCTTGAATTTGAATGTCAAGTTTTCTATTTGGCTCTGGTCTTTTTTCATGAATGCTGCAAAGTCCTCTATTTCATTAAATATACATATTTGGTTTGGTTGTAATCCTAGTTCTTTTACTTTCAGGAAAATCATATTTCAAACCCTCCACTTTCTAAATGTAGCAGCTACTAAATCTTGTGTTATTTTGACTGTGGCTCCCTTATATCTGAGTGGTTTCTTTATGACTACTTAAAGTATTTTCTCTTTGACCTGGAAGCTCTGGGATTGGGTACAACATTCCTGGGAATTTTCATTTTGGAATCTCAGGTGGTGATTGGGGGAGTCTTCATATTTCTATTTTACCTTCCAGTTTTTTTGAATGTTTTCTTTGATAACTTCTTGAAATATGATGTTTACTTTAATGTTGGCTTTCAGGTAGTCTATTAATTAATTAATTATCTCTCCTTGATCTACTTTCCAGGTCAGTTGTTTTTCCAATGAGATATTTTACTTTTTTTAAATTCTTTTCAGTTTGTTTTGGTTTGTTTTTTTCTTGATGACTCATGGACTTTATTTCTTGGTCACACATTAACTTCCACCTACACAATTCTAATTATAATGGAATCATTTTGCTCAATGAGATTTTATGCCTCTTTTTTTCCGTTTTGCTAATTCTACTTTTCAAGAAGCTCTTCTCTTTGGTGAAATTTTATACCTCTTTTTCCATCTGACCAATTCTACTTTTTAAGTTGTTATTTTCTTTAGTATTTTTTGTGCCTCTTTTATCACGCTGTTATTTATCTTTTCATCATTTTCTTCCCCCAATTTCATTTCTTTATCCAAATGTTCTTCTACCACTCTTATTTGATTGTGAAAATTATTTTTTAGCTCTTCCAGGAATTCTAATTAGGTATACATCCAATTTACATTTTTCAAGACTTTGTTCATAACTGTAGTTCATTGTTTCCTTCTGCATTTGTGTCTTGATGTTCCCTGTCACCATAGTAGCTTTTTGTGGTCAGATTCTTTTCTTAAATTATTTCCTCATATTTCCAAATTATTTCTTGACTTTGAACTTTATGTTAAAGTTGGTCTATATTCCCAGTGGTGGATGTTGGGGAGAGAGACACTGTCCCAAGCTTCAGGTTCTTTTGTGTACTGCTGTTTTTAGAGTTAGTTCTAGGGCTTTGGAAGTTTTCAGTGCTTCCAAGGTGGTGTGAGCTAGAGAGAGACATGGTCAATGCTGTCCTGGTCTGTGCTCTGGTCCTTCTTCAGGAAGGTTTCCTTATCCCTTGGGATTATGACCAGTTCTGCTCTCTGGGTCCTACTACCTTGTGAGCAAAAGCAATACTAGTCCTCAAATCTCCTGCTCCTTGTTGACCAATGGTGCTCCCCTCAGCCCCTGAACTATGACCCAGAAGTGGGTATAAGCAATGAAGTTGCCATACAACATCTAGTCCTTGGTCCAGTGCTCTTACAGGAGTCCCTTGTAATGTCTTTCTGACAAGTTTCCATGTCCCCTTATGGTCTCTGGCTTTAGAGTTCCCTGAAATGCTGCTGCTTCTGTCACCCATCTGGTCCTACCACTAGAATTGTATCCATGTGGGCTCTGGGCCAATCTCTACGCCTGTGTCATAGCTTTCACCTTTAACCTTCTAAGTTGTCTTGGGCTGGCCAAATGTCTCACCCTGTTGTTATCTATGTTGCTCCAGAATTAGATTTGAGGCATTGTTTTAAAGTTGTTTGGAGAAGAATTTTGGGAGATCTTGGCTGAGTGCTTCCTCTACTTTGCCACCTTGTCTCTGCTCCCTGTTTGGTTGATTTAAAGGAGATTTTCTTACTTGATAAAGATATCAGGGTTAAGTGGGCTGGTATGATAGATTGATCATTTGAATCAACCAGTTAGCCCCAAACTTTACACATTATTAAAGGGAATTTTGTTGACATTTAAAATGAGAAGTTAGGTTCACAAGCCAGCATGGGTTCACCTAGAACAAATTCATGAAAATTTAAATGCATTCCATTTTTACATGGTTACTAGAACTTTAATCATACAACTGAATGCTAACAATGAATGAGGCAGTTATTGCACAAAAAAAAATGTCTTTGAAGCCAGGAAGACCTGTGTTCAAGTTCCATTTCTGATACCTACTTGCTGTGTGACCATGGACAAATGGTTTAACCTCTCAGTGCTGTCAAACACACTGTGCCCCCAAACCAGATTAAAATATACTTGAGAAATATTTAACAGAATAAATTAAAATACAGCAAAACATAGATAATTTAAATATATGGTTTTCTGATTCATATGAGCCCACAGGAATCCTCATATACAGTTTAGTACCCCCTTTTCCCATTTGAGTTTGATGCCACTGTTTTGGGAAAGTCTCTGAGACTATAAGTTATTGAGAAGATGCTAACATGCAGCAGGAGAGAAAGTTTAGTCATTAAATGAAAACACAAATCAAATCTCACTCCCTAGGCCTACTTGGATGGTAGACTAGGAAATTCTATAATCACCAGAATGGTATTTTCAGCAAAACATTTGAAAAAGTTCCACAAAAAGTTTTCATGAACAAGATAGTTATGTGTGGATTAAATGGATATAGAACTCATAGAATGACCAGACCCAAAGGGTGATGATTGATGCAGATGGCTAAAAGGTCCTGTCTTTGGTTCCATTCTTTTCAAAGGGTCCATTGGCAGGTCAAAGTCTTATGTGAAATCATAACTGCCCCACTTATTAAATTTGTGAACAGCATGAAATTACTTGTAAAGGACTTGTAACACATTTAGACGACACGTCATTATAAGCCCTAAAAAAATAAACTGTAAGAATGAGCAAGATTAAATAATATTGAATTTGATGAGGATAAACATTAAGTCTTATGTGGGTTCACAAAATCAACTGTATAAAATTGACTATATGGCCATGGGGGAAAGACTTCAAAATTTTATTGTATTATATATGAATGCTTTGAAATAGTGTGATGGGAGGGCTATAAAAGGGAGTGCAATCATGTTAAGAAACATAGAGGTCAAAATAAAGTGATGGTACTGCAGTAATGTACTCCTTTCTGACCAAACCACTGAAAAGACAAAGTGTTCAAATGGAAAGATCTTTGGATTTGGAGTAAGAGGTATTGTTGTTCAGTCATGTCTGACCCTTTGCGATGCTATTTAGGATTTTCTTGGCAAAGATACTGGAATGGTTTGCAATTTCCTTCTCTAGCTTATTTTACAAATAAGGAAACTGAGGCAAACAGTGTTAAGTGACTTGCCCAGAGTCACATAGCTAGTAAGTGTCTGAGTCCAAATCTGAACTCAGAAAGATGAGCCTTCCTGACTCTAGGCCTGGTACTCTATCCACTGCACCACCTAACTTTCCTTAGTAAAGTACTCCTTTCTGACCAAACCATTGAAAAGGCTAAGTGCTCAAATGGAAAGATCCTTGGTATGAACTTAGAAGAGCTGGGTTCAAATCTTGGTCCCACTTTTTTAAATTAAATGTTCTTTTATTTTTGAACTGTTGCTAATCAGAGAAAGAGGAAAAGTACTCATAGGCACTAAGCTTCTTTCCTCATCTCTGTAGCATGTAGGTTGGGCTAGGTGATCTCTGAAGTCCTTCCTAACTGTAAAGGTAAGAGCATATTTGTAGTCTTTCTTTCAGTTCTTTGCATCACATTTTTAGAAAAGATTTTAAAAATTGGAACATGCTCCAGAAATATGACCAAGAAAATGACCAAGAAGCATCTGGTGGCACAGTGAATAGGGTGCTAGACCTGGATTCAGGAAGGCCTTAGTGTAAATCCAACCTCAGACATTTGCTAGCTGGTGTGACCCTGGGTAAGTCACTTGACTTCTGTCTGCCTTAGTTTCCTCAACTGTAAAATGGAGATAATAATAGCGCCTACTTTGCAAGGTCATTATGAGGATCAAATGAGATAATATTTGTAAAAGAGAATAGCACAGTTCCAGGCATATAGGAAGAGCTATATAAACGTTTATTTCTTTTCCCTCCAACATTATAAAAGTCCTAGAAATCATGTCATATGATGATTATTTTAAGGATCAAGGAATATTTAACCTAGACTAGCAAAGATATAGGAAAAATATCAAGCCATCTTGAAGTACTTGAAGTGTGAGAGAGAATTTAGACATATTCTGCTTGTAGAGCGGGTATAGAGGATATTCAGGGAGGACTAGACTCTGGTCTGGCCTTTTCAGGGCTTATCCACCAGTTACCCTCACCTGGGGCTCCAAGAAGTTGTAGCATGCACAGTGGGCACATCCCTATAAAACCATCTACGGAGCAGCCTAAACCAAGTGTAACTGACTGAGAAGAACTGATTTAGGAAGAGGTCTACCCTCCAATATGTGAAGATTTCCCCCAATAGAATGGGTGAATGAGAACAATTTGTTCCAATGGCAACGAAGGCAGCTAAAGCAGCAGCTGTGGAGGGATTAAAGCTTGGTCAGAAATCAAAGACCTGGGCCATCACTAGTCATGCCAACTTCTGTCCTGCCCTTGGACTTCGATGATTCTGGAAGAGACAGTGAGGTTGATGAGTTTGTACAGCTCTGCCTCACTTAAATCCAATGAACACATGAGTCAAGATGTCACCCAGTGATGGCATTGATCCTCTTTGAAACAAAGGACAAACAATAATGCTTGCAGAACAAAACTAGCGCCAAGGAGTGAAAGCTACAAGGAGGCAGATTTGAGCTGAACAGAGTGAAAAACTTCCCAGACTTTGGAGCTGCCCCAAATGGAATAAGCCTGTTTGGAAGGTGGTGAACTTTCACCCTTGAGAGTCTTTCAGCAGGAGCTGGGGCAGAGATGTTGTAGCTGATGATCCCTGTTCAGCAGTGAGCTAAATTAGCTGACTTTGGAGATATCTTCCAACTCGGAGGTTCTGTGATTCTGTTCGTTAAATCTGTTCTTAAGGAACATGTTATTTCCAAATACTATGGCCTCTTTCCTTAACTCTTGCAACCCACTTTAATATTTTCCAGAAGAATTATTAAGTAATTTCTGCTTGTAAGTAAGCCTAGCCAGATCATATCCTTTCCAAATGCTATTTCTTTTCAAAATTATTTATTGCAAAGTGTAATAAAATATGGATCACTTTTTAGCCAGTCACTAAATTTATGGGGCAGCTAGGTCTGCTAAGTCTAGGCAGTTCAATGGATAGAGTGCTGGGCTTGGATTCAGGAAGACTCATTTTACTGAGTTCAAATCTGGCCTTAGATACTTACTAACTGCGTGACCCTGGGCAAGTCACCTAACTCTGTTTGCCTCAGTTTCCTCATCTGTAAAATGAGCTAGAGTAGGAAATGGTGAACCATTCTATTATCTCTGCCAAGAAAAACCCAAACAGGCTCACAAAGAGTAGGAAACAACTGAACAACAAGACCAAGTTTACATAATAATGAAATGGTAGGAAATAAAGGGACTGAAATAAAGATGTAACATTTGTTCTTTCCCTAAGGGAAGCCATAACACCAAACTGTTGCCATCAAATTGACTACAGAGCAGCAGTTCTAGGTAAGTGGCACTGGCACAAAACATAGCTGCCAGAACTGCATACCCTCTGCCAAACCCACTGGCAAATAAAGTGCTGGAACTGGAGTCAGGAAGAACTGGGTTTGGGCCCATCCTTAGACACTTAACTAGATTTTAAATCATCATATACCAGAGCATTTCCTTTATGAACCTGAGTTTCCTCATCTCCAAAATGGACACAATGATAGGATCATGGTTATCCATCCAAAGCCACTCCTCTTTCCAAATGAAGAAATTGACATCTACACAGCTTAAGTGACTTATGCAAGGTCACACAGGAAGTAAATCTCAGAGATGAGAGTTGAGCCCAGGTTCTCTAGTTACAAAGTCAGTGCTTTTAAAATGGTACTTAACATTACATGGTTATTATAAGGGTCCAATGAACCAATGTAATCAAAGTGCTTACTAAATGTTTTATATAATGCTCTAGCACTATGTAGGAATTAATTAATATTCATCTATATCTTACCTATCCCTTACTCTATACACCAGACTCTAAGGAAGTTTGGTACCTCAAGATATCCGCATTCCCATAGCTAGATTCTTGTACATGCCCTTTGGTGATGCATTAGCAAAAGCTCTGCATTGAAAAGCATATTAGACTCTCTGAGCCTCAATTTCCTGATTACGAAATTGGTGACTTTGGAATAAGATGTTCTCTAAAGACCCTTCCAGTTTTAAATCTATATGACCACTACCAATATTAAAGTTTGAAGATCCTATGATTTCATCCTCCATTCACCAATCCTGTGTCTTACCCTATTCAAAACTCTGACCATAGGATAGTATCTAGCTTGATATAAAACTTTGTGGAGAGATCTTCCTATGTTCTATGTGGAATTGAAGATAATTAGCACCATTTACTTGCCCTACTGTGACTCATATCCCGTAGATATGTCTCCAGGAATGGAACCAAAACTGTTACCTCCTCACTGCCTTGCCTCCTTCTTGTACATAGTAGTTATAACATATGGGCATAGGTCATACCTACCTACTCAAAGGCTTCAGAATGGAGTCTTGGAGGAAGTAAGGGGAATGAAAAAGGCTCCTCCTTTGTGGTCCCCTCTTTTTCCCTGGAATTTCTTCCCTTTCCTTCTCCCTCTCCCTTCACATACCCTTCACCTATCTTCATCTCTCCATTCCTCTCCTCTCTTCTTTCCTCTCTTCTTTCCCCTTTTTCTTTTCTCCTCATACCTTGAAGAAGTCCCTTCCTTAATAATTGAACAGTGGAAACCCTGGCAATTTTCATCCTTTACTCTCAGATTCCATACTATGGAACTGTGTATTATTCTTTAGCAAAATTACCAAAGTAAATATAAAAAGTCACATCATTTTTTCTAAATAGAGGAAAATAGACTAGAAAAAAGTTCTTTGCACAGTTTTGAGTATGGGGGAGATTTTTTAGCTAAAAAAGGAATAGAAACAATCATAAATGATTTTTTCATAAAATATAAAGGAGATACTTTTTCCAATTTAAAAATTTTAATTTATTTTGAACATTCTTTTTTAAAAATTTTAAGTTCCAAATTCTCTCCCTTCTTCTCACCCCTCCCCCACTCACTGAGAAGGCAGGTAAAATGATATCAATTAATTATACATGTGAAATCATGCAAAACATATTAAGATATTAATCATATCACCCAAAACAATAAAGAGGGAAAATCATACTTCAATTTGCCGTCATATTTCATCTTTGCTGTCTCTGGAAGTGTATCATATTTTTTCATCATGGGTCTTATGGAATTGTCTTGGATCATTGTATTGATCAGTTGCCAAATCTTCGACAGTTGATCATTACAACATTGCTGTTACTGTGCACAATGATCTGTTTCCCTCTCACTTCACTTTGCATTAGTTCACATAGGTCTTACCATTATTTTTTTTTTCTGAAATCACTCCCTGTGTCGTTTCTTACAGCACAATAGTTCTCCATACTGAGAGTCCCAGGGCTTGACCCCTGGAACAGTCTGCATATCCCTGAGTGTGAATATTTGTGAAATGCAGCTGCCTCTGAAAAGTGAGATTAAAATGAGAAAGAACAAAAATAAGATGGGAGGGGCCCATTATGGGAAGATTTAAATGAACAGATTCGGAGTGAATTAAACAAAACCGGGAAAATAATATATAAAATGTCTGCGGTGGGGGCGGGGAGGGGCACTGAGGGAGAAGAGGAAGAAAATGAAAGAAAAAAAAGCAATGAAACTAAATGCCATATGATTAACTATAATGACAAGCTTGGACCCAGAGAGGAGTTGAAAAAAATCCCTTCCCTCCTCTCTTTGCAGAACAAATTCAGCCTTTGCCAGGCTGAAGGGAAAAGGGGTATAAAATATAGAATGTAATCCTGGACAGCTGATTTGGGTGGTTAGTTTTGCTTTTTTCTTTCTATTCTCTTTGCTATTTTACTATCTTTTTTCTTATTGTTGTTATAAGGGCTGACTCAGTGAGTGAGGAGAGCATAATCTGAAGTGAAGGTGAGGTAAAACAAAGGATAATAATTAAAAAAAAAAAACATTGGTTTTAAAACCAGAAAGGATGAAAAAAAAAGGAGAAAGAAGGAACAAAGGGAAAGAAGGAAAGGGAAACTCACCTTCTGCAAAGAAGGGACTGAAATTACCTCCAGGTATGAATATAGGTCAAATGGAGGGTCAAAAGGATAACAGAAGAAGGAAGTAGTGAAGTTTGGGGAAAACTATGTCCTCTGTGCAGCCAATAGGTGCTGGGTCTCCCCACGTAATAAGAACAGAGTTTAAAAGTTAATTATCATATAAGGTTTCCTCTAGAGCATTACAACTTGGACCAATATTTATGATTAAACAACAATGAAGCCAGAAAGAACATTATGAAAGGACTCTTGTTTCACTCTAATTTTTCCCCCCATGGGACACATGAAACTTTAAAATCATTATTCAGTGGGAAAATATGTAGACTAAAGTTAGACTCGTTATATTTTACTTCTAAAGACATGAGGGTTTTTAAAAATTCTTAGTGAATATGCATTGGGGTTTTAATAGACATAAGAAAAGTTTGTTGAATTTAACTGCATTGTAAAGAAATCACAAAAACTTCAGGAACTCATGTTTAGAAGCAAATACTAGTAAATATAACATCTTCCCCCCCATATCTTTAAGAGGTAAGAACAAAGCATTCATAAATCTAGGAAGCTTTCACTTAAATAATAATAGCATCACATAGATATAATGTTTTGAAGTCCACAAAGCACTTTATTCCCGATAAATCTATGAGACAATTTGTAAAAACATTTAAGAAATGGCAAAAACGCACAAGATATGAAAAAAGCATACATGTTTTTATGGGAATTTTGGAACAAGAACTCATTCTATCTAACTCAATGTGGATCACAGAAATTTAGACTCTGAGCAAATATTTCAGATAGGACAACTTTTTTGTCATAAATGATCTCTCTTCTCAATATCTACTTAATCATTTTCTTCCCTTTTCACTATAGTGATGAATCTCATTTAGACATATTGATGGAAATATGGATTTAAAATATTAATTTTTTTCTATCTTACCCTTACTACAAGAAAGTGGAAGGGGAAAGGGACAAGAGAAGGGGGGAGAGAGTTATAGAAGGGAGGGCAAATTGGGGAGGGGGTAGTCAGAAACAAAAATTTTTAGGAGGGACAGGGTGAAAGGAGAGAGATAATTGAATAAATGAGTTGGGGGGGGAATATGTTGGAGGGAAATACAGTTAGTAATAGTAAATGTGAAAAAGATTTTAAGCAAGTTTCCTTGATAAAGGCCTCATTTCTCAAATATATAGAGAACTGAGTCAAATTTATAAAAATAAGTAATTCCCCAAATGATAAATGATCAAAAGATATGAATAGTTTTCAGATGAAGTTATCAATGTCATCTATAGCCATATGAAAAAGTGCTCTAACACACTATTGATTGGAGAAATGCAAATTTAGTCTGAGGTACTACCTTGAACCTATTAGACTGTTTAATAGGACAGAAAAGGAAGATGAGAAATGTTGGAAAGGATGTGGGAAAAAATGAGACATAATTATACTGTTGGTAGAGTTGTGAACTGATTCAACAATTCTATAGAGCAATTTTGAACTATGCCCAAAGGGCTATAAAACTATGCATACCCTTTAACATAGCAATACCACCACTAGATCTGTATCCCAAAAGAGTCAAAAAACAAAAAGTAAAAGGACCTACATGCACAAAAATATTTATAGCAGCTCTTTTCTGATGGCAAAGAATTAGAAACTGAAGGAATGCCCATAAATTGGGAAATGGCTAAATAAATTGTGGTATGTGATTGTTATGGGATACTATTGTGCTATAAGAAATGGTTAGCAGGATGCTCTCAGAAAAACCTGAAAAGACTTACATGAGCATAATACAAAGGGAAATGTACTATGTATAAAGTAATAGGAATATTGTAGGATGATCAACTATGAATGACTTAACTATTATTAGCAAGACAATGATCCAAGACAACTCTGAGGGACTTATGATGCAAAATGCTATCCATTCACAGATGAAAGATGATGTCTTAATACAGATTGAAGCATACTTTTTTTTACTTTATTTTTCTTTAGCGTTTTTTTTTGGTCTATGTTTTCTTTTACAACATGACTAATATGGAAATGTTTTGCATGACTGCACTTGTATAACCTATATCGAGTTGCTTGCCTTTTCATGACAGGGAGAGAGGAGAGAGGAAGGGAGAGAATTTGGAACTCAAAGTTTTAAAAATGAATGCTAAACATTGTTTTTGCATGTAACTGGAGAAAAACAAAATACTAAATAAATTTAAAAGAAAAAGAATATTAATTTCCTGATGGGTTAGCAGTTAGTTGACAGGTCACAGGTAATGGGAGAGGTGTGATTGAGGAGTACCTGCCAATGGAAGAAGAGGGGTGTAAGGTAAAGAAAATATTTAGAAAAGGTATATCAGATAGATCTTAGACCTAAATTGCTTGCCTTCCTCTGACCTTGGTTCTTTCAAATGCAATAAGAGTGGGGCTGACTGAGGTTATGATCCAACACTCCTTGGAATGTTGAATCACTTAAGTCAAGAGAGGGTGACCAGAAGGATTGTTATTAAAAACTAATCCTAACAATAACTAGGATTCATCTATGTGCACTTAAGATTTATAAAACACTTTATGGGCAGGTAGGTACTACAGCAGATAGAGTGCTGGGCCTAGAGTTAGGAAGACTGAGTTCAAATGTGGCCTCAGAAACTTACAAGATGTGTGACCCTGCACAAGTCACTTAACTCTGGTTGCCTCAGTTTCCTCATTTTTAAAATGTACTAGAGGAGGAAATGGCAAACCACTCCAGTATCTTTGCTAAGAAATCCCCAAATGGGGTCACAAAGAGTCCAACATGACTGAAAACGACTGAACAAAAATAATAAAAGACTTTACATGTTACTTTATTCAATTTTTTAGAAACCTAGAGGATTTAGTTTAAGAGAAAAGGAGAAAAACTCCTGGTGAACAATGACTTGAGCTGGTAGGGTCTAGGAAAAGGTATTCATGGGAGAAATTCTGAATCTAGAACACAGAGGAGCATTCAACTAGCCTTGGGTTCAAGAGACTTTGGAAAGGGCAGTTTCAGTCTGAAAGTAGAAGGTATGACTGATTCCCAGGCAGAAAGGACCACGTTTTGTCAGTACTGTGGTGACTGAGAGCTCCCTGGCACTGGACTGAAACAAACTGGAAGCAACCAGATGTATGCATTAGGTTGTGTCAAACAGATTTGATGACTTAAGATGAGTACCTGAAATCGACCTATTTGATTACATTTTGTAATCCTAAATTCATGACACTGTGGCAAAGCAGATTTTGCACTCCAAGCAAATGAATGAGCACAAGATGTGCTGCTGAGTGACTATGAGGAATCAGAGAAAGGAATTTAAGACAAAGTTCCAGTCTCCAAATTAAATCGGAAGAGCCCCCTTATTTATGAGGATGTTAAAGAAGAAAGAACAGTCAATATAGAGACTTCTGTTCTGCCTCAACAGTCATTCTCTAATACACCATAGGGCCTCAAAGGCTAACCCAATGCTGGTGATGGTGCCAGATTCATAACCAATGCATGCCCAACATGACTGTGCCTACTCTAATGTCTCCCAATAATCAGCTGGCTGATGAGGGAACTCAGAATATCTATGGCAGTTTTCATTAATACAGTGGAAGAACTAGGACAGAGTGGGGAACCTGTGGCCTTGAGGCCTCAAGTCTGGCCCTTTGATTGAATCCAAACTTCACAGAAGGTATTTGTTCTGGTGTTTGGACTCAGTCAAAGGGCCATACTTAAGGACCTGTGGCCTTGAGGCCGCAGATTCCCCACCAGTGGACTAGGAAATATGGGAATGCTATTCTGCTAATCAGGTACTACAATAACCAGCAGATGATTCTTACCTACTACTGCTTTCCCAAGTAAATCTGACAAGTATTTTATTAAGTACCTGTTATATACAAGGTTCCATGCTAGTTACTAAAGGTATAAGCAGGGGAAAGGTCCCTACATTCCTCCTACTCTATGGATACAACATGGAAATAGATAAATACATACATGACCATTTGAGGAGAGAGTGCTAACACTTCTTCAGATCCAATCACCTCATCTCCCTGGTCTGTGTTGACCATGAATGGAGAATGCTGGCAGTCACAACCAAAGGATATCACCTTTGCAACCAAAGGGGATCTGTCCCTTCCTTTCCTTGTGGCATAAGTTGTATTATAACAAAAATGAGGAGGAAGAGGTCACTAGGTGGCGCAGTGAATAGAGCACCAACCCTGGAGTCAGGAGGACCTAAGTTCAAATCCAGCCTCAGACACTTAACCCAAAAACTAGTTGTGTGACCTTGGGCAAGTCACTTAACCCCAACTGTCCTCCAAAAAGCAAAAAACAAAAACAAAAACCGAGGAGGAAGATGATTATAATCAATCACTCCTCTTGCATGTGATAACTCTTCAAATTCTTGGAGAAAGCTGTCTTGTATTGCCTAGGTCTTCTTTTCTTCAGAAAAAAATACTCCAAGTTCCTTTGTTGTGCTGATAAATATTTAATAGTGAGCTCTCGAGGAAACAAACAAACAAGCATGTACAACATACTTTTATGTTTAACCTGTATTTATTAATACTTTCTCCATCATTTTATTAAGTCGAGGCAATCAACAAACTAAAAAAAAAAAAACAAGGCCTGATTTTTAGTGTTTCCTGAGAGTTCTCTCCCTCCTCATGTACACTTTTTGGAATGTCTACCTCCCTTCAAGGTTCAGTTCAAACATCACCTCCTCCAATCATTTTCCCAACTCCCCCGTTATTCTCATCCTCCAATAACAATGTTGTATTTATTTTTTACATAACCTGTATTAATTTACCTCTGAATGTATTGCATACTCCAGTAGAATGTAAGCTCTCTGAAGGCAGGGACTATCTTACTTTTGTACTTATATCTCCAATGCCTGACATAGTATCTGTCCTAAAATAGGCCCTTTGTGAATGCTGGTTGATTGGCTGACAGATAAAGTTGACAAATAGCCCAGGGTCAAGCACAGACCTCTAAAGCAATGCAATGGAGACCTCCTTCCAAAATAATATGGAACCACTAATGATTTATCAACCATTCAGTCAGTTCATGATTTTATTAGTAATCTCATTTTCACTTTTGTGTTGGCAATTGTGCACATTCTCTGTCTCTATCTGTCTCTGTCTGTATCTTTGTGTCTCTATGTCTATCTGTCTGTCTCTATTTTTTCTGACCTACCACTTTAGTAACCTTGTTGAGTAAGAAAATCAGATTTCATCTGCCATGACTGGCTGTTGTGGAAGCCCTACTTATTCTCTGTGATTACTGCTTCCTTATCTAGATGCCCACTAACCATCTTCTTAATAACATCTTCTAGAATTTTGCCAGAAATAAAAGATAAGCTCACTGGATTATAGTTTGTCATCTCTATTCAATGCCAATGTCTTTCCTAAACTTTAATAAATGTTTGTTGCACACTATTCCCCAAACCCATTCCATTCAAAGAAAAATAGATTACAATGGCACTTACAAATCTGTACTATATTATTCAGCAAGTAATTTTGTACTGTATTCAGTTTTAATTCCATCAATTCATTTCTTTGTCCTGTTTTTTCAACAAGATTGTTTATTTCTTGAATTCAGAGGTCATATTTTATATTTCTTTTATTTTTCTTACATCACTACTACAGTGCTTTACACATGGTATGTCTTCTGTGAACATTTGTTGAATGAATATCCACTGTCAGTGATATTTGAAAAAATGCCGAAAACAAGAGGAATCCCACAAGCTGTGAGAAAGCAAATTCCCTAATTTGTTTTTTAAAAGGGTCAAAGACATAACAAGAAAGGAATGCTTAAGCACAAAGTCCAAGAATGAGACTTGGGATTCTAGGATATCCTAGAAAGGGTCATAATATCACATCAAAGAAATATGAGGATTAAACAACATTTCTTGAAAAGTGACATTATAGATCAATGCCATTGAAATTAAAAGAATGGATTGTAGCAGGAAAGAGAATAATCACTATTATGCTTTTTATCTGAGCTGGTAAAAGGAAATATAAAAAAGATAAAAAATATCAGAAAAAGAAAACTCAGAGAACAAAGAATTTGTGGATAGGGGGTTGATAATTTGTAGGAGAAGTCTAGCATTAGATTAATGTATACATTCTCTATCACACACACACACACACATACACACACACACTAAAGACTATTTTTACTTAAAAGAGGATGAGTGAAACCAATAAAAAAGAGGTTAGTCAAATAATATAAATTCCCTAGTTACAACTCTAAATGTGAATGGATTAAATCCCCCAGATAAAAGAAAGAGAACATATTTAATAAAATAGATTAAAAAGAAAAACTCAACAATGTATTACACGCAAGAAAAAATAATTAAAACATAGGAGCTTATCAGAAAATTAAGGGATGGAACAAAATATATTATGTAAATCAATTTATCAGGCAATTAAAAAGTAATTATAATCAAGATTTCAGGTATAGTGATACAATTATAAAATCAGTAATGTCAAGAGAGAAAAACAGGGAATTTATTATATGCTTAAAGGCATTATAAACAAAAGAAAATACATTATAGGGATGGGGACTAGATCTGTGAATTCATTGACAAAGGAAACTCATATATGAGGAAATCCTTTCTACCTTTACAGATTGGCAAATCCTCTGAATCTCATAGTCTCGGAGAATTGCTTATGACTGAAAGTTTAAGCACTTGCTCAGGTCTGTAGATAGTATGTACCAGAGACAGACCTTGAGCCTAAGTCTTTGTTGTTTCAAGACTGGTTATGTGCTATAGCCATGGTGTCAAACTCAAAAAGAAGCAAGAGTGACTAATCCATGCGTAAGGCTTCCTGAGGGTTTAGGAGTGACTTGCTTTGCCTGATGTTCTATCCTAAATTCATAAAAATGAGGCCTTGAATGGATGAGATTCTGTACCACAGAGTAGATTAAATCATAACAGGTCACATATTGACTTCTTTTTAAAATGTATTATCTATATTTTATTTATTTTGTTAAATATTTCTCAATTGCATTTTAATCTGTTTTGGACCAAACTAGGGAGTGTTGTGGGTCACATGTTTGACATCTCTGTACTATATCATACTGACTCTCAATATTATTGAATATATATGGACCAAATGGCATGTATATGCTGTTTAAAAACATTAAGCAAATTTTTAAAATACAACTTTAGTATTTCTCAAGTTGGATAAATAAAAATTATAGATAATTAAGAAGGCAAGTAGCTGTTGGGGAAATAATGGATTTTAATGACCAATATTTACTTCTGAATGAAGATATTAAGAAATATGAATGACAAAAATTGATGTATGGTATAGCGTAAAAGAATCCCAAACAAATGGATAAAAGGCAAAGTCTTTTAATCAATAAGAAAATATGAACAAATGATACAGTGCTAAATGAAGACTAAGTAGCAAGATCTTGATTAGGGACTAGAACAAAAGCAAATCATAGAATTACATTAAAGAGAAAAATAGAAATGGTGCAATATACCAAATATTATGATATATACATATATATATATATATATTTATATGCTGTTCTTAAAGGAAAATATTTATACCTGAAATTTTATATGAATAAATCAAGAAAATAGATTCAATGAACTGAGAAAGTAATTTAAAAGTCTAGAGAATAATCCAATTAACCCTACAACTACAAGCTAGTATTATTTGTTTTGGAAAAATATTGGACGCTTTCCCAGTACAAAATGGAGTAAGACAAGTATCCTACTCTCCCCATTATATTTGATATAATTATGGAAATGCTAACTGTAGCAATAATTCAGGAGAATGAGGCATATTGGTAAAGATGAAAGAAAATGCTCTAAATTGCTAACAAGAGAAATGCAAATTAAAACAGCTTTGAAGTTTGATCTCACATCCAGCAAACTGCCCAAGATGACAAAAAATGGAAAAAGCCAGTGTTGGTAGGGCTATGGAACGAAACCATTGGTGGAATTGTGAATTGGTCCAACCAGTCTGGATGGATATCCACTGTCAATGATATTTGATGTCTGACCAACCTCCTTGACCCTACTACCAGACATGTACTGGTTGGACTAAGACAGAGAAAAAAAAGGTTCACTATGTCTCAAAATATTCAAAGTGGCCTTTTTCCCCCCTCATAGCAAAGAACAGGTAACAAAATAGTTGCCTGTTGGTTGTACAGTAGGTGAACAAACTATATGGTAAGTGAATGTAATGACATATTATTGGACAGGAAAAATGGTAAATATGAGGAACAAAGATATAGGAATATTTGTATGAACTAATACAGAGTTAAATAAGAACAGAAAAATAATATGCACAATGGTTATAATAATGCAAATGAAAAGAATTCTATAGGGAGTTTGATCTCTAGTTAATAGTAATAAGGAACCTTGATTCCAGAGGGAAAAAAATAACAATACATGCTTTCCTCCTTTCATTGGAAAATCAAGTGACAAGAAAGTCAGAATGCTGCATATGCCCCCTGGGTCAGCCCTTCAGTTCACATTTACAGGTAGCTCAGACTTGAGGTACTTTGCAGGTCATCACTCCTAAATCTTTAACGCACAAGCCCCAAGGTGAGTCAACACAATTAGCTCAAAGCAAAGAAAATTAATAGCCTTCATTCCCCACATAGAATAGTCATTCATCACAATAATACCATCCTTTGACTGAAATACTTCTTTACCACTCCTAAAAGATATAACAATGTGCACAGACTTCTTTGCTCTTCTTTTAAGACCTTAGGGCCTTATTTGCTTTTTTTTTAAGTTGGTCAAACAATGAATCTACTGACTCCTAGACATTAAAAAGTGGAGAACTACAGGACAACTCCACTCCTCTACAAAGTCCTTCATCTCATCATATTGCTGGTAAAAGTGTGGACAAAAAGGTACGGTTTGGCACACATAGTGATCATTCTCCAAGTTTGTTCATTTTAGGACCAGAGCAGTTCTAGACGTGAATTTTGTTACTAGTATGATAGGATCTCAGGACCCAACTCAAATGCTGATAAATGTATTAAGTAACACCCATACACACAAACAGCTTCAAAGAAGAAACTTAATACTGTTTTTAACCATTGCAAAATCCTGCATCAGTAAACAATGAAATCAGGAAAAATCTGCCCACAATCATGACCAACCTGACAAAACACCTTTATTTCCCACATACAGGAGTCATTTATCAGAAAACTGGATCTCTTTTTAAACAAAATTCAGATTTTTATCTAAACTTAAATAATTTAGCAAAATATATTTAAGTTAATATATATAGTTATCTAAATCTAAATTTATAATTTAATTATCTATATTTTTTCTAAATTAAATAAAAATTTAGATTTATCAATAAAATATTTATCTTTTTTTTTAAATCATCATTCAAACCAGCCAAATTACCTCAAAGGTAATTTGTATCCTAGGGTACACCAAAATGTAATACTCCATGTTAGGTAACACAATAGTTGCCAGACGCTCTAAACTATGTAAAGCAACACACATTATGTGATTTTTTTGTACTTGTTTTCTGTAAGTTAATATAAACATTCTAAGTCCATAAATCTATTTTTTCTTTAAGATGAATGTTACACATGTATAAAGCATCTTAATATAAAAGTTCAATGCACTGTAATTGTTTTAATGTGTTACAATGGAAAAGAGGTAGATTTGAGGCTGGAGGCAGTGTGTTCAAATCCTAATTCTGTGTTGGGCGAGTCACTTGAGCTTTGTAATTATCAGTTTCTTCATATAAAAAATGAGGAAGTTTGATGTGATGAGTCCAAAGTCCCTTCTAGCTATGAGTCTACAATTATTTTTATTTTATATAGTATTTTAACTATAAGAAGACTATGATAACTATAACAGAACTAACTGTTAACTCAGGCTTTTTCTGATGGTATTATTAATGCTGAAGGGGGAAGAATGACACAATTTGTCTGCTATCCTGATCCATAAATTGTAAAAAAAGAAGCCTTGAGTAAATGAGATTCTGTACTTTACACTAAATTTTAAATAAGGAGCTTATGGTAATTATAGGCAATATGGACATGGGGAATGGTGAGCTCACTGTATTTATTGTAATATCATCTCTATTCAATGAAATGTTTTACATGCTAAGGAGGTAAGGAGATTCCAAAATTATATTCTGTTCTTAAATGATTTCTGCCTTAGAATTTCTCTTAACTGACTACAAGCTCAGGATGAGTAGGGAGTTTAGGGGGAAGAGAACAAGTTTCCCTGACTTTGTCTCTAGTCCAGCTGAAATTATCATGAGAATAATCTATAATTCTGATATGTCTACCTGGAAGCTGGACATCCAGGGGTTTCCAGAAGCTACCAGTAGACCCATTCACAATGATCTTCCTTCTATTTGGATAGTGAGAGGATGGGCTTTTCATTGTGCACCAAGTTGATTGGCCATCTTTAAATGTTTCCACTGCCCTGCAGTTCTCACTGACGTGGACTTCTGACTTTTCTTCTCTCTAGATCTGTCTGAACTTGAAAATGCTTCTCTAAATTAAACAAGTACCAGAAACAGATAAAACTGAACAGCTATGTTCTGTTTGCTTGGATGAAAGCTGAACCTCAAGGCTTTGGGGAACAGTGAAGCATCGTTGAGAACATTGTCTTGTTTTTTGAGCTTAAGCTCTTTGTACATGGTAGGTCAAAACAGGAGGACTTTGCTATCAAGTGGCCCTCTATAACATGTACTCCATAGCAGAGTTTAAAAGCCCAAACTTAGAAAAAGTAGAAAAGGTTAAAGGGATCAGGAGGGAAAACAAGCTCAAAAACCAGTCCTTGGTAAGTGAATCATGATGCAATGCTTGAAGGACAGTTTAAAAGAAAGAGTTCTCTAAGCTAAAGGGCTCCAAAAATTCTATTCCAAGTAAGGAAAAGAGGCATAGAACCTTGAGGGGCACACTAGAGCTCTATGACTGTTTAATTCCAATCATTCTGAAAGAGGCAGATACAGACTTTGGCTAGAGGACTGTTAAAGGCTATGTGTCTACTGTCCATGGATTAGTCTCACAAAGTGCAGAGCTAATGAAGAATAGGTGATGATTCATTTATTTAGCTTTTATTCATTTGTTCATTCTTGCATCCATTTATTTATTCAATCATCTATCTGTCTATCTCTCTACCTCTATCATCTATCTCTCATGTATCTGTATATACCGGGGTGCATGGGGTATTAAAGAGGGATTAGCACCTCGGATGTGAGGGCTTGCCAAGCCTTTTTCAGGGCTTTTCATTCACCCTTTGGTATTGAACCAATCACATAACTCTCACTTGCGGCTCTAAGAAGTTGTAGCTTCCATAGTGGCCACACCCCAGTGAAACCATCTCATCAGAGGGGTTAAACCAGGCTGAGGGTAACTGAAAAGACTCAAATCTGTTGGCAAGTTCAGGGGCTGTCTACCCCAAGCATGTGAAGATGTCCCCCTGGTAGAATGGGTGGATGAGAACTAATTGTTGACGAAGGTGGATGAAGCACGCGCTATGGAATGCTTAGAGTTTGGTCAGACATCAAAGATATCCAGGGCATCCTGGGCCATGGCCAGTAATCTTGACTTTTGTCTTACCACTGGACTTTGATGACTATGGAAGAGACTGAGGTTGATGAATTTGTGCAACTCTGCCTCACTTAAATCCAATTCACATGCAAGTCAAGACATCACCTTGTGATGTCAATGGTTCTCTTTAAAAATAAAAGATGTGTAGAAACAGGACTTCCACATGGCTCTGGCTTCCATCTCCTCCGATTCATGTAAAAAATGACCCTATACAAACATTGGGGTTACAAAACCCACAAAATGAAAGAGAGAAGCTAACCTTCCGCTGAAGACAGTCCAGCAGGCTGGCAGGAAGGGGCCAGGGCAGCACTCTGGGAGCTGAGCCCAGCCCCACATGAGCCCAAGGTTTTAACCTCAGGGCTGCCACAACCAGCTGCCGGCTGGAGGGACTTCAGATCACCAGCAGCTATGGTGGTTTCCAGAATTATCAACACATAGATGCTAAGGACAAAGTGAAAGGTCAGTGCAGTGCGGACTTAGGGATCCAGTAGTTTGGGAGTATGGTCTAGCCTTTAACCCCTGGAGGGAGAAGCAACTAAGGTGCCATGGCTGTGCAGCCACCACCATGTGGCAGCTTCAGCTCCTGGTTTGCAGATTGTAGGGGGACCAAGCAACCAGTCTGAGGGGTAATCGCTCTTGCTTTAACCTGCTTGGATCTGGATTGTGGCCTAGCGTGGAGGTCCTGGGGTGCATGACCAGTTTTCCAGAGCATGTGAAGGCTCAGAGAGGGCACCCAACCAACAGCTCCAGCAGCTGCGAAGACCCCAGCAATTGAGACAAAGCTTCTCTGTATGGTAGCAGAGTCCTATTGTGGCAAAAATACTCAAAAGTCAAGTAATTGAGTGGTAACATGAGCAGGAAAAGGAAGCAAAGTAAGCAGAGCAATCCAACTTTACACTCCTATTTTGGGCACAAAAAGAATCAAAGCTTGCAATAAGAGGAAGACAGTGAAGTCAGAACTCCTGTACCAAAAGCTTCCAAGAAAAATATGAGCTGGTTACAGACCACAGAGGACCTTAAGAAGGATTTTGAAAACCAAATAAGAGAAGTGGAGGAAAAATTGGGAAGAGAAATAAGAATGATGCAAAAAAATTATGAAATGAGAGTCAACAACCTGACTGAAGAAAATAACACGTTAAAAAATAGACTAATTCAAATGGCAAAAGAGGCTCAAAAAGTCAATGAGGAGAAGAATACCTTAAAAGTTGAATTTGCCAGATGGAAAAAGAATCTCAAAAGCTCACTAAAAAAGAATCATTCCTTCAGAATTAGATTGGAGCAAATGGAAGCTTACAACTTTATGAGAAATCAAGATACTATAAAAGAGATCCAAAACAAATGAAAAAAATAGAAGGCAATGTGAAATATCTCATTGGGAAAACCACTGACCTGGAAAATAGATCAAGGAGAGATAGTTTAAAAATTATTGGACTACCTGAAAGCCATCATCAAAAAAAGAACCTAGAAATCATCTTTCAAGAAATTCTCAAGGAAAATCGCCCTGATGTTTCAGAACCAAAAGGCAAAATAGAGGTTGAAAGAATTCACCAATCACCTCCTGAAAAAGACCCCAAAAAGAAAACTCCTAGGAATATTATAGCCAGGTTCCAGCATTCCCAGATCAAGGAGAAAATATTATAAGTAGCCAGGAAGAAACAATTTGAATACTGTGGAAACTCAATCAGGATAACACAGTAAGTGGCAGCTTCTACATTGAGGGATTGAAGGGCTCGGAGGTCAAAGGAGCTAGGATTAAAACCAAGAATCACCTACCCAGTAAAACTGAGTATTATGTTTCAGGGGAAAATATGGTCATTCAGTGGAATAGAGGACTTTCAAGCATTCTTGATGAAAAAGCCAGAGATGAACAGAAAATTTGACATTCAGATACAAGAAGCATGAGAAGGTAAACAGGGAAAAGAAATCATAAGAAACTTATCAAAGTTGAACTATTTACATTCCTATGTGGAAAAATGATAACTGTAACTGATGAAACTTTTCTCAGTATGAAAATAGTTGAAGGGAATAGAAATATATATAAAATGTCTATATTGGAGCATATATGAGCATTTGAATACATATGTGAATGTGTGTATATTTGTTTACAGGTATACATAGATAGAGGGCACAGGACCAATTGCATAGGAAGGGATGATACTTAAAAGGTGAAATTAAGAGGTGAGAGAGGAATAAAATGAGAGGAGATAGGGAGAGACAGAATGGGTTAAACTATCTCATATAGAAGAGGCAAGGGAAAATAGTTACAATGGAGGGGAAGAACAGGAAGGCAAAAGGGAATGGCTCAACTTATTCTCATTGAATTTGGCTTAGGCAGAGAATGACATACACACTAAATAGGGTATTTCACCCTACAGGAGAGTAGGGGGGGAGGGGATGAGGGGGCGATGATGGAAGGGAGGGCAGGCTGGGGGGGGAGGGGAGGGAAGTTGGAAGCATCCATTTTTGAAAAGGACAGGATCAAAGTAGGGAATAGAACAAGTGGGAGGTGGGATAGGAGGAAGGGAAATATAGTCAGTCCTTTACAATATATCCACTATGGAAATGTTTTGCATAGCTATACATGAACAACCTATATTGAATTGTTTATCTTCCCAGTAAGGGTGGGTGACAAGGGAGGAAGGGAATCATTCTGGGATTCAAAGTTTTAAAATCAAATGTTTATATATATATAATTGATATTTTACATTTAACTGGGAAATAAATATACAGTCACTGGGGCATAGAGATCCACTGCCCCACTGGAAAATCAGAGGGGAGATGGGGGAAGATATGGGAGAGAGCAGATTGGAGAAAGGGATATCCAGTGGGATTGCTATTTTGGGGTGGTGGGTAGGGGAAAAACGGGGAGAAAATTTGTAACTCAAAATCTTGTGGAAATGATGTAAACTAGAAATTAATAAAGCAGTTGATAAATTAAAAAAAAAAAAGGAGTTTGAATCCTGCCTCTGATACTTATTAGTGAGCAAATCATCTGAACTCTCTGGGCTTCAGTTTCCTTATCAAAAATATGTCTGAAAAGTGACTTTATGCCTTTTAAGGGGTCATTCAGTTCTAAGTCAATGATTCCATGATCCTATAAGCCTTGAATAAAGATATAAACCAACATCAGCCAACTGTATACACATTGGGTAAATGAGAAAAGTAGTGGGAATAAGGAAGGAAGGAAGGAAAGCATGGAGGGAGGGGGAATGCAAAGATCATTGAGGTTTTGGGGGAGATAGAATTAATATATCTCTTGATTGTTCATTAATGGGTTTTATTCATTTTGTTAAAATATACAATGTAATACATCTATTGTTTCATGCATGTATTTTTCCTTATTTGTTATATTACATATTTGGTTGATTTTGTTAATAGTTATAACATTTATAATAAAATTAAAATAAATAAATAAAAATGAAAGACAAACATCTCTATCTACCTATTCCTTTCTATCATTAGTATCTCTATTGTCTATCTCTAATTGTCTATCTCTGTCTACCTATCTCTCTGTCTCTACACACACACACAAACATGACAAAACTACAAAGTGTATTCTAGACATTTTCTTTTTGTGTACAGCCCACTCATCTCATCAGAGTTGGGAGTTTTCTTATGTGGAAATATCCTCCATGGATACAAATCAGAAGTTCACTAAATCAATCAATTAGCATTTATTAAACACCTACTATGTGCTGGGATTTAAAAGACAAAAATGAAGCAGTCCCTACATTCAAGGAGCTTCCAATCTAGCTAGAGAAATAAAATGTAGATAGATGGATGGATGGATGGATGGACGTATAGATGGACAGACAGGCACAGACAGAAAGATAGATAGGTAGATAGATAGATAGATAGATAGATAGATAGATAGATAGATAGATAGATAGATAGATAGATAGATAGATGTAGATACAAAGATTAGACAAGGTAAATACAAAGTAATTTCAGGGAGTCACCAGGAGCTGGGAGAGCAGGAAAGACATCTTGAAAGATGTAGAGTTGAGTGGAGTTTGAAAAGAAGCTAAGGGTTCTAAGTGGCTCAGGGTAGGAGGGAAGGAGACACGAGGGACCGTCTGCACAAAGACATTGAGACAAGATGGAAAGCAGAAGATGAGGAACAGCAAGTGGACCATTTTGATAGGAATGTAAGGTGGGTGAATGGCAGTAATGTGTAATAAGCCCAGAAAGAGAGATTGGAGCCAGATTTTGAAGGGTTTTAAATGACCAACTGGGTTTGTATTTGATCAGTAAGTCAGTGGAACTTTATAAGCAGGGACATGGTCAGCTCTCTGCTTTAGGAATGTTTGTTAGTGGCTGTGTGGAGATTGTCTATGGAAGAGAGATGGGAGGCAAGGAGGCCATTTGGAGGCCATTCCAGTAGGTTAAGTGAGAGTTAGTGAGGGCCTGAGCTAGGGGTTTGGTCATGTGACTAGAAAAAGGCCAGGTATAAGAGGTGTTGAGGAAATAAAAGCATCAACACTAGATTAGATATAGGAGGTGAAGGAGAGGGAGGAGTCAAAGATATCAGCATTTGGAAATTTGGTAAAGTGATGATATACTATATAAGAATAGGGAAGTTAAAAAAAGTAGTGAGTGAGTGTTGAGGGGAAGGGAGATTGATAAGAAATTCTATTTCAAACATGTTGAGTTTGAGATGCCTGAGGGAAACATCCAGAGGAAAATATCCCAGGAGAAGTTGGAAATATGGGACTAGAGCTTAGAAAAGAGACTAGGGCTGTATATATAGGTTTGGAAGTAATCAGCAGGGAGATGGTAATAGACCTCAAAAGAGCTGATAAGATTTCTGAGAGAGAAAGCATAAAGAAAGAAGAGAATACCAGGAACAGAAGGTCCTTTAATGTCTAATTTAGACTTGCAAGACTAGAGTCACCCAACTAGTATGTGTCAGAAGTAGGACTTGAATTCTCTTCTTCAGGTATTCCTGACTCCAAGGCTCACTCCCTAGGCACTATACAACTTTGCTCTTTAGTATTCAGAGGGTGGGGTGTAAAGAATGTGTACTTCTGATCTTTTAGAAGGACAGAGAAACAAAGGAACAGAGGAACCCAAAAGAGACTGAAACCTCTACTGATAACAGGACTCAAGTCCTACAGCCAGGGGGAAAAAAATGCTCATGAGTGTCCAAAGTACTCTCCACAAGCTTTGATTTAAAACAACTGCCTCTTGTTTAGATCTTGGAAGGGAGAAAAAAGCTGCTCATCCTTAGTGAATGTAGATTTCTCTGGTGAAGCTACATGATGTTGGAGGAAGGGAAGGTGAATTTGGGGAAACAGGTTAGGGCGAGACTCTGTGAATTATGCTTCATGCTGAGAAACACAGCGTACTGTAAACAATTCTAAGAATTAGACATCGAGTGCTCAGGGTAGTCTGCCAATCAGATCCCAGGACCAGCAGAACATTCCCAGTCCTATCAGACTAAAGTACATGTTGCCCTAAGGGATTAGCATTTCCCAAGTGCTGCTCCATTTCTAAATAAGTCGGGCACCCCACATGGCTCATTAACTTCCTTTGCAGGAGAGCAGACAAGATTGCAGAGCTAAGGGCACTCAGGGTGCTGCTGTTGGAATGCTCTGCCCTCTGCTCATTTGCAGCACCTTGAATTGGCCTCCATCAGAGATCACAGGCTTAGATGTGGAACTCCCGCACTTTACAGATGAGAATATGGAAATCCAGCAGAGGAGAAATTCTTACCCAACGTAGTTGTTGTTGAGTTTTTTCAGTTGTGTCCTACTCTTCATGACCCCATCTGGGTTTTTCTTGACAAAGAACCTGGAGTGGTTTGCCATTTCCTTCTCCAGTTCATTTTACAGATGAGGAACTGAGGCAAACAAGATTAAGTGACTTGCTTAGGGTCAGTCACCCAGCTAATAAATGTCTGGGGTCAAATTTAAACTCATGTCTTACCTAGTCCAGGTTTGACTTCTATCCACTGCACCACCTAGCTGCCCCAAAGTAGCATAGGCAGTAAATGAAAGAACTGGTATTCAACTCCGGTCCAGGAGGTTTGCTAGCTTGAAGTCCAGTGTTCTTTCCTCTGGACCACCAGGGGGCTGTGGAACAGCATTTTACGCTATCTAGGGCACAGGGCAGGATCTGGGTCTCAGAAATTAAGGGTACAGCAGTTCGAAACCTGAAGATTTCATTCATTTAATATTCTTGTAATCAAAGTGTCAAAGTAATTCTAGAAGTTTTGCCATTGTTTGAGGAGTAGAATTAGGCACTGCTGAATAGAAACATCTTCCTTCCATACCCACCAGTCTTGTTTCTCTTTTTCATTTCTGTAGGCTCCTTCCTTTTTTTTTTTTTGGAAAGGACAGGTTATACTTTGCACTGACATTCTACATTGGAAACACATTTTTGCTCACAGGCTACAATTCAAACAGAACAATGATATATATTAATATATATGTACACACATAATAATTAAATCATAACAGAAACAGTGTGATGTAGTGCAGAAGGATCAAAGTTAAATAGAAAGAGGGCCACTATATTATACAGAAGGATCCTTGTGGGCTGTATATTGAATTAGAAAATCATATATTACCTATATTCTATTGTATTCTCATTTATTTTGTGAAATACTTCCCAATACATTTTAATCTAGTTCTAGCTGTGCTAGGGAGTATTAAGGGTCACAGACCTCGTGCAATGGATCAGGGGACAGCTCTCGAGACACTAATTCAAGTTCTATTCTTGACACATACTAACAATGTGACCACTATCAAGTTATTTAACCAGTTAGTTCTCTCAGGCACAGCTCCAAACTCTTAAGTTACAAACGAATTATTGATCTGGATCTGTAAAGAACATTTCCACACTGGGACTTCCCAACACCAAGGAAATCACACATCCAGACTAATCCAAAAAATGCCACCAAATATTGGTTTAATCCAATTATTATTTCCATTACTGTGGTGATTCATATTGTACTCATTGTTCAGAACTGCTGGGGATAGTTAAAATTCTTTGAACAAAGAACCGTCTAATAAAATGTGTTAATGAGATTGGTTTCGAGAACACATACACACACAAAAAAACTAATGCAGTTTCTATATGCATGCTACATGTTCTCAGCAATTAACGGACAAAGCATAATTCTATCTGTCATTGGAACCTAAACAGACAGCATGAAGCTAAAACTACATAATTCTGGCTTAACTTTCATGTCAGGTACAATAATAATGCTCTAAGGCAGTGATTTAGCAGCAGGGGGAAGAGTTTATTTAAAATGGTCCTTCCTTCCTGCAGGCCTATTGGAAATGTGCCTGAACTAAAGAAAGTCCCTGCAGGGAGAAAAGGAAACATGTGTGTGCATATACACACACATCTGGGTTTTCTAGCCCCCTTTTCCTCACTGTGGCTGTGGGGAGTGAAGGTTTGTGCTGGCAAAAATTCACGTGTGCACAAGTATTGCTGGACTTTCATTAATGTAACACTCAGAACTTAGTTCAGCAGCTCAGAGATTGTAATAATATGCCTACTCTGTCGTAAAAATCCATTAATAGAATATTATAGTTGGTAAGTCAAACAAAACATATAAAATTTAAAGGGTTGGTTTTAAGTATGGCATTTCATCTCCCTGTAGAGGACCTACTGGCCAGCTACTGCTGGCCCTCTAGGGCTATTTAAAGGAACTAGGGATGTTTAGGTTGGAAAAGAGAAGGCTTAGCTGATGGGAGGGTAGTTAAGAGAAGGAGGAATGACAGCTGTCTCCATATAGTCATAAGGAAGAGGGATTATACTTGTTTTCTTTGACCCCAGAAGGCAAAACTAGGGGGAATCTGGAGAAGGTACAAAGATGCAAATTTAGGCTTGCAATAAAGAAAACCCTCTTAACAATTATAACATTCCAGAGTTAGGATGGGCTGCCCCAGGATGTTATTTGTTTCCCCTAATTGAAAGTCTTTGAGCAAAGGCTAAGTAGGTGTCTTATCAAGTATTTTGCAGAAGGAATTTTTGTTCAGGTATAGCTTGATCTAGATGGCATCTGACTTGCAGCTCAGAGATTCAGTAAACCTGTTATCTTATCAAGGTAACAAGAAGACAAATTAGGAAGTGAGGGGATGGAGAGTACTAACTAACTAAAGTAATAGGTGCCTGTGCTCCCCAGAATGAACAGCCCAGATCCAAAAGACTCCTGGCATCACACTTCACTACTACTACTACTACTACTACTACTACTACTACTACTACTACTACTACTACTACTACTTCTACCACTACTGACTACTATTACTTCTAACTACTACTGCTGCTACTCCTAATACTACCTACTACTAATACTAGCTACTACCTACTGCTAACTAGTGCACTACTATTACTGCTGTTGCTACTATTACTACCATTACTGCTACTACTAGTAGTGCTACTAATACTACTATCATTACTACAGCTACTACTATTTACTACCTACTACTACTTCTACAAATACTGACTACTATTACTACTACTATTAATTGCTACTACTGCTACTCCTATTACTACCTACTACTAATACCTACTACTACTACTGTTACTACTATTACTGCTAACTAGTATTACTACTTCTACTAACTACTATTACTACTACTACTGCTACTACCAACTACTATTACTACCTATTACTACTAACTACTATTGCTACCACTAGCTACTATTACTACTAACGTTACTACTACTTACTACCAACTACTTCTTCTACCACTACTGAATATTGTTACTGCTAACTGCTACTACTGCTGCTACTCCTATTACTACCTACTACTGATACTATTACTAGTTACTACCTACTACTACTACAACTGCTGCTACTACTGCTAACTACTTTACAACTACTGCTACTACTACTAACTACTATTACTACCTACTACTACTACCAACTACTACTGCAAACTACTGCTGACTACTATTACTGCTACAGCTACTACTACCACCACCACCAATAGCAATAACAACACCATTATTAATACTACAGTTATCACTCACATTTATGTACTTCTTTAATTTCTACCAAACAGTTGCTGGAGAGAGGCAGTGCTACAGTGGACAGAGAGCCAGTCTCAGAGTCAGAAGACCAGTGTTCAAACACAACCTCTGAACATTTTTGCTGTGTGATCCTGGGCAAGTCAGTTAATGTTTTAGTGTCCCGAGGGTACTCTCTAACTCTTTAGGCTGCAGAGTAGTTGCTGATCTGCATCAGCAGAGGGAGTTTTCTCACAGGGAGTTCCTTTTATCAAAGCAGAGGTCTGGTCCTTACAAAGCAATGAAATGACTTAGATTGTTTCACCAGCCCAATTTTACAGGTGAATAGGGTTTCAAAGAGTTGCAAAGTTAATACTAGAGTCTGGCACTGGGTGAGGGTGGGCAACATCCACATGCTGAAGTCAAGACCAGTTCCCTTTTTCAAAGATACCATGATACCTACCTTACTATTCTACTCCTGTTTATAGTACAGATAATGTGTGGTCATCTAGCCTAGGACCTCTTGGATTAAAATCCCAAGGCTTCAGATGAGTCTGAGTCAGGTATACTTTTAATTAGTATTAAGTCTTAGGGATCATTCAATTAGGAATGATAAAACATCAGAATTTTTTCACCTCTGAATCTGGATAATGGGTTAGAAATGTGGGGGTATAGATATGTGGGAGGCAACACAAGCTCTCTCAAATGGATGCATAACTAAAGGAAACTGTGTGTTTGTGTGTGTGCATTTGTGTGCGTGTGTGTGTGTGTGTGTGTGTGTGTGTGTGTGTGTGTGTGTGTGTGTACACTCCTGTGAAGAGTCACTGGTCATTTCAAGCTAACACACAGGGTCAGAGCTTTAAACTTCTTTAAGTAAATAGGGCTTTGACCCAGGGTGTTGGAATTTGGGGAAGGGATGATATAGTCACTATTCCCTTTTGCAATCATTGTCTCCACAAACCTCTCATGGTCCTCCACTTGCCCATGCCACTCCCTCAATACTTACGGATTGAAGAGGAGACAACCTCCCTCTCCCAGCATGACTATTCTCTGCAATATTCTTCTCCCCCACACCCCCTACCGCTATTATTGTTCTGGGTGAAAGAATCTTAGTTACAGTTTAAAGGGGCTTAAAAGAGGGTGGAGAGCATGCTTCAAACCATCAGGGACTTGTCAGTCTCTTCTCCTTTTGTCAACACAAATCCATTGGCTGCTTAACAGGATTTGGGGATTCCTGTCTGTTTCTACCTGTATTGCTTATTTCTTTATGCCTGTGGGGCTCATCTTCTGAGTTCTGCCTTTCATTCCCTCCAGATCCTTGGCTATTCTCTGCTTAGAGAGATGCTGAATTCTTTTTACTGGGTGGCTTGTTTCATCACATTGTGAATTCTAGGTAAGGTAACTATCCTGTACTAAATTCTTAGGGTAGAGAGACAGGTAAAAAAATGAGGGTAGCAAGTTACTGCGCCTATCCCCCAACATATGTATGCTTAAACCATAAAAACCAAAAAACCAAAGGACAATAATGACAAATCAACATGATGCTTTAAAGATTTTAAAATATTTTTATAAGTTTTGTCTTTACTTCAAAGTTACCTGGGGGGGAATAGGGGGGAAGATGAACACAACTTCCCTTTCCCCTTTCAGATTTAACTCTACATTGCAAAAAAGAAAACATTTGCACACACAGAGTGAAAGAAGAAACACTTGATGCAGTGCCAACACAACTACATTTAACAATGCATACAGGGGTGAC
The DNA here is from genome assembly GCF_028583685.1 of Petaurus breviceps papuanus. Taxonomy (NCBI): domain Eukaryota; kingdom Metazoa; phylum Chordata; class Mammalia; order Diprotodontia; family Petauridae; genus Petaurus; species Petaurus breviceps. The sequence goes on from NW_027185903.1 coordinate 31,625,810, forward strand.
CAGGTAGCACAGCGAGTAAGAGCACGGGCTCCAGTGTTGAGAAGACCTGGAGATTGAATCCTGGGCTCAGACACTTAGCACCCACCCAGAAACACCTGGCTGTGCAACCTTGAGCAAGTTACTTAACCCCAATTGCTTTAAAAAAAAAATGCATACAATATTCTAAATAGTCCCCACTTCTCCCACCTTGAGATGGGAAGTATATTTTCTTGGATCATCTTTGACTTTTTAACTCCTCAGAATTCAGTTTCCTTTTAAGAATATTCTTTATTCACATTTTTATAGTCAACATATATATTGTGCTTTTGGTTCTACTTATTTCACTTTGTATCAGTTAATAGAAATTTCCTTATTTCTCTGAATTTATCATATACATCATTTCTTATAGCACAATAACATTCCATTACATCATTATACTATAATTCAATGCCTTAAAGTTTATAAAACAATCTCAGCACAACAACCCTGAGAAAGATATAACATGATTACTATTAGCTTCATTTTATAAATGAGGAACTGAGACCCAGAGAAACTAAATTTTTTCCTGTGTTGCACTACCAGCAAATATTAGAGTTTGAATCCAGGTCTCCTGACTTGAAAATTCACGATCTGCAAAGCACACTTCTAAAAACATTTTTCTTTTTCTTTTCTTTCTTTTTTTGTTCTGTCTTTTTTTAAGCATAACTAATGTGGAAATATGTTTTGCATGTAAAATCATGTAGAATATAAAAAAAAACATGGACAATCTATATAAAATTGCTTGCTTTCTCAATGTGTAAAGGGGGGAGAAGGGAGAGGAAAGGAGAGAATTTAGAACTCAAAATTTAAAAAAAGTTAAAAAATCTTTACACAAGGCAGCTAGGTGGCGCAGTGAATAGAACACCGGCCATGGAGTCAGGAGGACCTGATTTCAAATCTGACCTCAGACACCTGACACACTTACTAGCCATGTGACCTTGGGCAAGTCACTTAACCCCAATTGCCCTCCCCCCCAAAAAAAAGCAAAAATTAAAAACCTTTACATGTAGTTGAAAAAATATAAAATATTTTTAAAAAAGAAAATTCATGATTTGTTTATAAGGTTGCCAGGCTAAAACACTGCTTTAATAATGGAAATGGTTCATGAGATAATATTTATAAAGTGCTTAGCATAGTCCCTCACACAATCTGTGCTTATTTCCTTTCCCCTTGCTTAAATATGTGAACATATCCCATACCCAAAGCAGCTGAGAACTATTGTGGACAGGTATGGTATAGTCACTTACTTCCCATTTCCATTTGGATGCCTGGAGTCACAGATTTACAACCAGAAGGAGCCTTAGGGATCACCTAGTCCAACATCCTCATTTTGTAGATGAAGAAGCTGAAACTCAGAGAGGTGAAAGCAATTTGTTCAAGACTTTAAGTGGTAGAATTAGTATTGATCCCATGTTCTCAGACCAGCACCCTTTCCATTACCCCATGCATTCTTTTTGGCTTGTCCTAAGAAAACTTGGTCTTGTAACAGCCTCCCCCATAAAGAACTGAGACACAGCTCAAGTAAATTCTTCTTCCCATTTTCACTGAGGCACTAAATAACTTCAGATACAGTGGAGAGTTTCAAACAAATATATATATATATATATATATATACATATATATATATATATATAATCATTATTTTTTTAAATACAAACTAATTACTTAAAGCCTCAGATATACAAATTGCCCTGTTAAGTTTTTTAAAACTTTTATTGATATCTTTTGGTCTTGATTCATCTACTTTACCCAATATATCCTTCTCTAATTTCCCTCCCAGTGGGGAAAACAGTTCAGCAAAACTAACTAGCTCATTTACCAACAATTTATGCAGAATTTCATATCCATAATACTTCTACCTCCAACCTCTACAGAGAAAGGAGGGAAATATCTTTTTAGATCTCTTCTTTGGGGTAACACTTGATCATTATAGTGTGTTAGCATTCAGTTTTGATTGTTCCATTTTTTTATTCTTTCCTTTCACGTTGCTATGACCATTGTAAATATTGCTTTATTGGTTCTGTTAACTTCATTTGGCCTAAGTTCATATGTCTTCCCATGACTCTTTGTTCTCATCATATACAGTTTCCTACAGGCAGCACAGTGACATTCCATTAAATTCATACTCTACAGTATATTTACCTAATCAATATTCACTATTCTTTGATTTCCCCCTTACAAATTCTAGGTATTGTTCAAAAATTGATCCTAATCCTGATGTTAGACTCACTAGCTGTCTGTTGAAAATTTCAAAGAGATCCTAGAAATGCTTCAGGCCAGGGCAATAATAACGCTAAGAAGGAATCAGATGTCCTTGCCCATAGGGAGACTTTCCTGATCTTTCTTGATTTTTCTTTATTTTAGGGCTTTCCCTCTCCTCAAACTATCTTGTGTATTTTACATATTTGTACATTCAGGTTTTTTTCCCTTTTTTTCCCCTCAGTGGAATGTAAGCTCCTAAAGGGCATATTTTTCTTTTTTTGATTTGGGCAATGCCTTTCAAAAGTCTGAATTAATGAAGTGTCTGTGATTTTCTCTATGGGGGTACTCTTTCTATCTACTATGACTTAGTAAATGAGCCTGCAGCATTTGTTGAAAGCATATAAACGTTAAATGACTTGCCCTGCCTCACATCCCAAATGTCAGAGGGAGGTTTAGACCCATTCCTTTCTGATCCCAGGGGCCCAAAACTCTATCTACTACCCAAAGATTTTTCAACTGAGGCTTGTGAACTTATTTTTTCTAAAATTATCTATAATTGTATTTTAATATGATTAGTTTCCTTTGTAATTCTGTTTTGTTTTATGCATTTAAAGACTCTATTCTGAGGAGGTCATAGACTTCACCAGACTGCCAAAGTTGACCATAACTCAAAAGAGGTTAAGAACCACTGATTTAAGGACTTTCATCCTTCTGATTCCAAACTCAGCATTCTCTCTACTGAACCATGCTGCCTCTGGCCTCACCCATCATAAAAGGTTTTTAGTAATGATCATATAATGGCTGAATGGAGGAGGTCATTGAAAAGAGTGCCTGACATATATCTATATGAGGGGGTCTGATTCCCTCAGGAATCTTGGTGATCAATGCAAGGTGGTACCTAGAGCTTGTACACAAGACACACTAAGGTCAATGTGAACATGTCAAAGACCGATAAAAGAAATGGACAATAAACAAGTAAGTTAAAGGCACCAAGTTAAATATTAAGCTAGAAAACAGATGTACAAACACCTGCCTTTATATTTCTTAGTGTTTAAAAAAAGGGCCTATATCATTAACCTATGTCTTCTTGGCTTCAAGTACTACCCTTTCTCTCAAGTCTTCCTGCACTGGATGAAGGAGTTGAACAATAATACTTCCTATTTCTAGCAATTTTCAGAATTTGAGAGTGCCCTGAAGAGGTGAGAATGAGCCAGGAGACAGGGTTTCTCCCCTCCCCCAATTTCTCTAGGTTTCTTTCCTATACACTATACCTCCTTTGAGCCTTTGTGCATTAATTCTCTCTTGTCACCTGTTCTTTTTCGCCCTTCTTTTGTCTCAGTTATTTGCCCTCCAAAATATTGATTTCTTCTTTTTCCCATCTTGCCCATCTGTGCTTCCTTATTCCTGTTCCTCATATCACTAGGGAAAAGCAATACCTCTTTTGCCTCTAGAAAACAATCAGATTTTCTCCATAAGTAAAGGAGGAAGGAGGAGGAGGAGGAAGAGAAATGTGCATAAATTTATGATCTGGATATTTTGTGAGGTCATCTGCAGTAGTCTAATTCACAATGATGTATTAATAAATGTTTAACAACCAGTTCTCCAGGGGAAAAAATTATCACAGGACACATTTTTTTTTAAAGCAATTGGGGTTAAGTAACTTGCTCAAGGTTACACGACCAGGTGTTTCTGGGTGGGTGCTAAATGTCTGAGCCCGGATTTGATCCCAGGTCATCCTGACTCTGGGGCTGGTGCTCTTACTCACTGTGCTACCTGGCCACCCTCATAGGAGACATTTTTAACATTTTCTTAAGTTCAGATAATCAACAAAACAATCAACAAAGTCTTGATTTGTTACATTTGCCAATTTCCAAGATGGAAATGCTCATGCTGAAAATTTCACAGTTGACTCTGGAAAGCTAGTACAATTTCTCTAGTACAATACGGTCAACCTCCACATTTTACAGATGAGGAAAATAAAGCCTTATTTTGCCTAAACCAGAGGGATTAAGTAATTTATTCATTGGGGCCACACAAGCATGCATGTGGCAGGGCTGGGAATTGCTCCTCTGCCCTTTGACAATAACAATGAGAATTGCCCAAAGGTAGAAGGGGCCACCTCAGGAAGGAGGGAGTTCTCTGTTGATGACAGATGACCATTTCCTTTGCTATTGTCATGAGGGGGTATTAGAGAGGGAATACTGGCTAACAGTGAGGGTTAGATTAAATGCTTTCTGAGGTCCCATACATTTTTGAGATTCCAATTCATCAGATCAAATATATTAAATATTTATAATCATTTCATAATTCCCATTTTTCTTCTTGCCTGATTTTCAATTCTTCTAATTCAATATGGTGGAAAAAGCACTAAATTTAGAGTCAACGTGATTCCGATCTTGCATGTGTCACTTATTCCCCAAGGAAATACTGGTAATTTGCTCTTTGAGCCTGGGATGTGCAGAGTGTTAAGGGAAGACTAGTGCCTCTGGTGTGAGGACTGCTGTGCCTGTTTTCAGGGTTGCTCATTCACTTTTGGGGTTCACCTGATTCACCTAATTCACCTGCGGTTCCAAGAGTTATAGGATGAACCACAGCCACACCGCAGTAAAACTGTTTCATCAGATGGGCTAAACTAGGTTGAGGGCAACTGATTTGCCTCAGACCTATTGATGAGTTAGGCAAATGTCTGCTCTAAGCATGTGAAGACTTCTCTGGCAAAGAACAAGCCATGAGGATGGTAGAAGCAGATATCATGGAATTCTTAGCACTTGGTTAGACATTTAAGACACCAAGGTCATCTGCTGCATCCCAAGTCTTGATTTTTGTCTTGCCACTGCACTCAAATGAGTCTGCACAAGTGAGGCCAACAACTTCATGCAACTCTGCCTCACTTAAATTCAATTTATGCATGAATCAAAAGCATTTTTATCTACCTCAGAGACTTGTGGTGACAGGCAAGTGATGAAGAAGCAGGTGCAGATACACTGGGAGCTGTGGTCACAACCTTGCACATAGTCAGCACAGGCCACGGCACCATCTTCTCACCGGACTGAGGCAGCAGTGGGATTTGGTAGTCCCCCGAGCATTTGAGCAGCCTTTTTAAGGACCACACTGCTCACCCTCCGTTGTGAGGAATGGGAGAGGAAAGGCTCCCTAAGAATTGTCTGCTTTGCCTAATCTAACCCTGACACGCATACTGCAGCTGGCAGGGATCCTACTCTGTGATCGACACACAGACACACACAGACACACACACACACGATGTACAAAAAGTTTTGGGACAATGACTGCACTCATCATTGATACATGAGTTCACACTTATGGACAGCATGAAATCCAGTAGACTTGAAAAATGAACAGTTTTTGTGAGGTCTCAGCATGTATCACTTCCAAATAGCAGCCCTGAGTAAAACAAGACTAGCAAAAGAAGGCCAGGTTAAGAGTGTCAGAGCCAGATACATGTTTTTCTGAAGTAGTCGCTGTGATGAGGAACTCCATGAAGCTAGAGTAGGTTTTGCAATCAAAACTAATCTAGTCAACAAGCCTGCATGCCTCCTAAAAGGAGTGACATGCAATCACCAATTATAGGAAAATGCCAGACCACCATCATCAGTATGTATGCTCCCACCATGATGAACCCTAATAACATCAAAGAAAAATTTTATGAAGACCTGGAGACCCTCATTGTCAATATGCCAAAAGTGGGCAAGCTTGTAATTCTGGATGACTTTAATTCCAGGAGCCCTTGGGAGGAATGGAGTCAAGCGATAGCAAAAGCAATAGCAATAGTCACTTACTACTGAATACCTGTGTATCACATGACCATTTCATCACCAACACTGTTTTCTATTTGCCTAAATGTAATAAAACTTTGTGGAGGTACTCTCATAGCAAACACTGGAATTTAATAGACCGTCATTGTAAGGAGAAGAGAGAGACAAGATGTAAGAGTGATGAAGGTGATTAATTGAACTTTTCCAGGTTATATGGTAAGAGGAGATTATCCCTGGAAATTCAAGAATGCCTCCATTGTCCATTTCTGTAAAGGAAAAAGAAATAGGATGTGCTTTGGTGAGTACAACATGGGGAGTCTCTCTTAGTCATTGCCAACAATGTTCCATAACCATATTCCTCTTCCTCATCAAAGGCTTGGGGGAATGGTGTCTTCTCATATAGCTTCACTGGGGTCATGCTTATTCTGTGTAATTTTGCAACATTTCCTTTCTTTTTTTAAATAAGTTTTTACTGATATATTTTTATATCAGTATATTTTCCCCAGTATTTCTCCCTCTCCCTCTCCCAGAGAGTCCATCCTATATAAGAAATAGTATTAAAAAAAAAAAAACTAAGGAAAATCTGCACAATTGATCATTACTTTGAAAAAGTAACATATACAAGAGTTGTAAACCTCCCACTTTATAAAGGGATAAGGTGAGGCTGTCTTCTGCTGTCTGTTCTTTAGAGCCAGCCTTGTTCTTCTTTATTTTATAATATTCACTTTTAATTTTGTGCATGTGTGTATATCTGTGTATGTATGAGTGTATATATTACTATTTCCACTTACACTGTTGTAGTTATTATGCAAAATATTTTTCTTGGTTCTGGTTACTTCACTCTGCATTAGTTCATATAGACTTTTCCCCGCTTCTCTGCATTTATCATCTTCATTATTTCTTACAGCATAGTAATACTTCAATACATTCATGTACCACAGTTTATTTAGCCTTTTCCAAATCAATGGCCTTTTTACTTTATTTTCAGATCTCTGCTGCCACAAAAAGTTCTGTAAGAGACATTTTAGTGTGTATGACGACTCTCTTCCTCTCAATGACCTCCTTGTAGGATAAGCCTGGTAATGGAAACTCTAGATCAAAGGGTAAGTTTGCTTTTTTATATGCCCTCCTGCCTTGTCATCTTCCATGTGCTTTACTGAATGGGCAAGATCTGAAGGTCAAAGAATCCATGTCTCCCCAAGATGACCACTCTGTAGTCCTTGGCTCACAAAGGCAAATCAGTTGGGTATTTTCCTACCTTAGAAATTCCTTTTCTGTCTTGACTAGGAAAATGATAGTACTGCAAATGTCTCATTGTTCCTTTTCTTTAAAAATATGTAAACAACAACAATGAAGAAAACCCCCACACCCTGTCCCTAATCAACTATGCCCGATTGTCCCATCTGTGGAGCAGCAATGTGGAACTTAACAATGGTTTTGAAAACTTCTTTAAATGGAAGCCTATGGACTTGCAAGCCCATGAACTGCCTCCTCCTTCTAATGACTCCTGTTTTGCACATTTTATGTTAGTCAGATTAGCCCAAAAGATAATGCTGTTTGTCTGCTAATAGGTCCTAATAGGTCGGTAGTATCTATGACAATTGCTGAAGGGCTGAGGATTCTCATGAGAATTTGGCTGCAGGGCTCAGCTGGGTAAAGCAAGGAGAGATGAATTCCAACATAAAGAGAGGAGTAGACTCAAAGACAGAACACCCAGCCTGCCACTAATACCACTATCTATATGGCACTGTACATTCTTTCATAGGCATCCTCTGGGACATGTTTTCCAGCCTGGAGGACTCAAAATGTTTATAAAACCCACTGGGTTTTTTCATACATTCACCAAATGTGCAGATGCTGCCCTCCCTAGCTCAATTACCCAATGATCCCATTCCCTTTAACCACTTCCAAGTCAAGAACTACATTTTTCTCATGAAGCAAGTTAACTTGAAACTAGTTAAAAAATGAGGAAAACAAATACCTAGATATAAAAGTATTTCATATGTCCCAGATCCATAGTTTTAAAAATCTTTATCTAATTTATTATTTTAATTTAATTTTTTATTTTAATAGCCATTACTGCTTGAATGTCAAAAATTAGATTGGATCCCTGCAACTCTGATTACCTTCTGATCATAAAGAGAAATGAGAAAAAACATACAGGTATTTTCATTTATGCTAAAGGAGGGAGTTCAAAACTATAAAACTCAGAAGTGCCCCCCCCCAAAAAAAAAACTCCTTTAGTTCTATTTGCCCCCTACATTTACTCTTTCTCCTAATATTTCTATTTCTGTCAAGGTTTGCAAGTTCAGAGTCATTTTCAGGGTTTTACTCTCACTCAGCCTTCATATTCAAATAGTTATCTAAGTTCTGTCAATTCTACCTCCTTAACATCTCTTCCCTCCATCCCATTCTTTCAACACTTACCATAATCATCCCACTCCAGGCTCTCCCTTTCTCATCTTTCACCTAGACTCTCAGTAGCCTCCAAACCATTCTCCCCAAATTCAATCTCTCCTCTCTCCAATTTTTCTTCCATAGAGCTGTCAGCTAAGCAGCATAGTGGATATTAGTGTCAGGCCTTAAGTCAGGAAAGAGTTCAAATCTAGCCTCAGACACTTACTAGCTGTATGACCACAGGCAAATCATTCAACCTTTTTTGCCTTGATTTCCTCATCTGTGAAATAAGCTGGAGAAGGAAATGGCAAACTATTCCAGGATCTCTGCCCAGAAAACCCCAAATGGGATCATGAAACATCAGACACAACTGAAAACAACTACACAAAAATAGTTGCCAAACTGACAGTCCTTAAGTGCAGGTTTGATGACATCACTCCTCTGTTTAAGAAACTTTGATGACTCCCCACTGCCTTTAAGATAAAATACAAATTCCTCTGTTTGCCTTTTAAAGCCTTTCACAGTCTGACTCCAACCTAACACATTACCCCTCCCCTTCCTCTCTCTCCAATCTAATTGGAAGACTTGCTTTTCCCTGCACACAGCATTCTATTCCACACCTCAGTACTTCTGAATAGACTTTTCCCACTCCTAGAATGTTCTCCCATTTCATCTCTGCCTTCACCCAGTATCCTTTTAGGCTCAGCTCAAGGGCCACCCTCTTCAAAAAGCCTTTCCTAACTCCTTCAAGTGTTAATGGCACACCACACTAAGGTGTATTTTTTATGTATTTACTTATCAGTGAAGATAATGTAGCCACCTGCTCTAAAGTAAGCTCGATTAATTCAGGGACTATCACATTTTTGTATTGGTACCCTCCTGGCCCAACACCTAGCACATAGTAGGACCTTAGTGAATGTCTGGAGATTGACTGATTGAACTAGATGCATTATGGTGAATTGAAGAAACTTCAGTGGATAAGAAATGAGAAAACAGACCTGGAGCTGGAAGCTTAGAGGTCATCTAGTTCATAACTCTCATTTTAGGTGAGGAAACTCAAGGGTAGAGCTTAAATGATTTGCCCAAATTCACATATATGGTAGTTTATCACTTCAGCAAAGCCAAGATTCAAGCCCAGATCTTCTGGACTCAAAACCAAGCTCTTTTCACTGAACCATGTTCCTTCCATTCCCTTGTCATTTAATTCCCAATCTATGCTGTTAGACTCAACAGAGCAACTCAGGGGAAAAGTTAACCGTATACTCTTCCTTGTGATAGATTTCGCTGTTAGCTTTGGGGCTACTGTTTCCCACATCATTCCTTTTCCCCAACCCCCATGTAAGAGAACTCTTTAGCTCTCTGGAACTTTTTGTAAAGCTCAATCAAAATTATTATTTGGGTACTCAAGATTAAAGATTTCTGAGTAAAAAAAAATCATCTGTTCAACTTATGGGTTATACTGCCAGGGCCTGGTAAACATTTTTTTTTTTTATTTTAATGGAGAAAAAAAAATGTTGTGGTAAAAATATTCCCTTCCTTTGGTTGCTGGCAAAAGAAAAAAAAATTGCAGAAGCTCTGAGCTGAGGCAAAGCTTTTTAAGGGCTATAGGAGGGGAAACCCAAACATTCCTGAATTAAAATTTTCTTTCAGTCTAATGTAGCATTTTGAAACAAATGGAAAGTAAAATCCTCTCAAGCTTTAATTCATTTTTTGCGTGTCTTTTAATCATCATTTATACACTTTGGAAGAGAAGGGAGCATGTGTTGGCAATCATGCATGTTTCTGGTTGCCATCCATAAAACTTGAAATTGAGGCTTCTCTTCCACATGTCAGGAAGAGTATATTTGTAGGAATTCACCCATCCAAAGAGCATTGATACTTCAGAAAGTCAAGTCAAGTTGTCAGCAAGTATTTATTAAGTGCCTACTATGTTCCAGGCACTGAAAGTGCTAGGCTCTGAAGTTCAAAAGAAAGACAAAATAACCTCTGCCCTCAAGGAGCTCAAAGTCTAATTGAAGAGACAAATCGAAAATAGCTCTATGCAGGCACGATATAGAGAGAACGAATCAGTGATAATTGTAAAGGGAAGGCATGGCATTAAGGAGGAAGAGGGTCAGGAAAGTTTTCTTGCAGAAGGTTGCATTTTGGCTGGAATTTGAAGGAAGCCAGGAGTCAGAGGTGATGATAGAGAGCAAGCATTCCAGTTATGGGGGACCATTAGTGAAAACACACAGTCAAAAGTATTTTGTTTGAGGAAGACCAAGGAATCCAGAGTCACTGGACTATAGAATATGTAAAAGGGAGGCAGGGTACAAGAAGGCCAGAAATGTAAGAGAGAAAGTTCAAGTTCTGAAGGGCTTTAAAGACCAAAGAATGAATTTTATATTTGATCTTAGAGTTGATAGGAATTCACTGGAGTTTACTGAGTAGGGAGTAGCATAGTTAGATAGGTGATTTAAGAAAATTGCCTTGAAAGCTGAGTGGAAAATGGATTGGAGTATTGAAAGACTTGAATCAGGGATATGTGAGGTGATGAAGGCCTGCATCAGGGTGGTACCAGTGTTAGAAGAAGGAAGGGAGCATATGCAAAAGATATTTTGAAATAGGCATTGGTAACAGACTGGAGGGTTGAAAGAGGATGAGGAGTAAAGGTTGACAGCCAGATTGTTGACCTGGGGGAGCAGAAGGATGGTGGTGCCCTTCACGGTGATAAGGAAGCTAGGAAGAGGGAAGGGTTTGAGCTGAAAGATAAGGAGTTCAGTTTGGAAAATATTGATTTTAAGTATAAGTCTTCAGAACATATAGTTCAAAGTTCAAGATGTCTAATAGGCTATAGGAGATGCAAGAGTGGAGGTCATAAGAGAGCGGTGGACAAATAGATCTGTTTTCTCAAGTGATAATTGAATCAATGGGAGTTGATGAGATCACCAAGAAAAATAAGATATAGAGAGAAGATCCTCCAAGAAGAGCCTTGAGGGACAACCATGGTTAGTAGAAAAGATGCAGAAGAAAATACATCAAAGGAGAATAAGAAGAAGGCAGATAGGTAGGAGGAAAACCAGGAGGGAGAAGTGCCACAAAAATCCAGAGAGAAGAGAATATTAGTGAGAAGAGGGTGACTGACATTGTTGAAGGTTGTAGAGAGGTCAAGGAGGATTAGAATTGAGAAAAGGTCATTAGATTTGTCAATTAAGAAATTATTGGTAACTTTGAAAAGAATAGTTTCAGTTGAATGATGAAGTCAGGAGACAGATTCCAGAATTAATAAGGGAATGAGAGGAAAGGAAATGGAAGCATTGATTCTCTATGACCTTCTCAAGGATTTTAACAAGGATAAGGAGGAGGGATACAGGACAATAATTAGTGAGCACAGACAGATAAAATGAAGAATTTTTGAGAACAGGGAGACAGACATGGGCATGTTTATAAGCAGCAAGGAAGTAGCCAGTGAATAACAACAACCTTACATCCTTTATAAGCAAGTAACAATTTGTGACTTCTAATAAGCAAAATGGAAAACAAAATAGTCATGAAGTTTTACCTCAGACCTACCAATTGGCAAAGATGACAAAAGTCAGGAATAGTCAATCTTGAAGGGGTTATAGGATGATAGGAACACCAATACATTATTGGTGGAGCTATGAATCATCAGTACAATCGTTTTGGAAAGCAATGTGGAATTATGCAAAGTTCCCTTTGACTCTGAGTTTCTGTTACTAGGCTTATTTCCCTAAGAAAACATTGATAAGAAAAAAGTCCCCATAAACACCCAAATTTTTATACTAGCACTTTTTGTGATAGCAAAGAATCAGAAATAAAGTAGAAGCCAATGGTTTGGAGAATGCTTAACAAATTGTGGTACATAAATGGAATGGAATATTACTATGCTATAAGAAATGATAAATGTGATGAACAAAGAAAAGTATGCAAGGACTTACATAAACTCACATAGAGTGATGTGAGCCGAGCTAGAAAAAAATGTTTATGACTACAGTAGTATAAATAGAAAGAACACACACACACTCAATCAAAAGTGAATGTTGTGATATTACTAAGAACAAACTTGACTTCAAAGAAGAGATGAGATGTTCTCCATCCCTCTTCTTTTTCAGAAGTAGAAAGTCTAAGATGTATTTAATTGCACATGTTTTCAGGCTTTGGGGATGTATTGGTCATTTATGCTGACTTTTTCTTTCTTTTTTATCTCTTTAAAAATATTTTTTATATAGGATAGTTCTCTGGGAAGGGAAGGAGGAAGGATACTAGAAGAGGATTTGATGATATATTTTTAAAAGAAATTGATAAAAATTATTAAGAAAAAAGGATCCATGAACGACTATTCTGTCTGTGTGCCTAGAGTCAGGTTAAATGTTGCCAAATTCTCCCTTGAAAGTCTATACATAGGTAAGAAAACATCTTTTGCTAGCCAAACCTTCCCCCAAAATCCTCTTCATTTTTTTTAGGTATCAATCTTAACAGATCTCTGTGATCATTATGGCATGTTTATGTGAAGGTATGTAGGTTTTCTATGTTACTTCAAGTGGTGTCTAGAATGAGGAATGGCATAGCAAATGGCAGCCCCAATTCAACTTCCAAAGGATTCTAGCCAGAGCTTTGGACTCCCTGACTTAGATCTTCTTTCTAGGAATGATGATGCCTTCCCAGAAGCAACCCAGGAGGTTTTGTCCTTGACCCTGGGGCTTTTCCTCCTGCCAACATTTCTAAACCTCACTGATGCCTTTGGCTAGAAGTCATGAGCTCCCTTGACCTTCGCAGTCCTGAGGCTTGATCAGCTTTCTAGTTCAGAGATTTGTTGAACCTAATACCCAATTACTCTCTGCTGCTTCCCTCCACTTCTTCTACCACCACCTCTCTCAATGCCACTCCACCCCCAACTGTGCACACTGCAGGCCACAAGAAAACATCTACAGCAGGGGTGCTTAGCCTTCATTGAGTCATGGACCCCTTTGGCAACCTGGCAAAGCTGATGGATTTCTTCTAAGAATGATGTTTTCCAATTCATTAAAATGCATTAATATGAAAGAAACCAGTTATATTGAAATATAATTATCAAAACATTTTTCTATCCAAGTTCACAGAACCCCTGGAATCTATCCACACACAGATCCCTTGGGAATTCATGGACTCCAGGTAAAGAACCCCTCATATATGGAGTTTATATGTGTGTGCAAAGCATAGTGGCCAGAAATTACAAGGTAACTGTAAAGTAGAGAATACACAGAACTTGAACTAGCATTTCTGTACCTGGGATAAACTGAAAAAAAATAAAGTGTCATAAAATCAATTTTTCAATTTATAATGTAAAAATAATATTAACCATCATTAAGAAATTTTTAGTTGAGTAGGAGAGAAGATTCTGGAACCAGGTCTCAATGGGAAAGATACTGGGTGCTTCCTCCAGAAGAGAACTTCTGGACACGTGTACCCTGTGGGGTGAAAAAAAAACAAACCCTGGAAACTGAATCATGGGGGAAACCTTATGACTTATTACTTATATTCCCCCCAAGGGGGAAGTTCTGAAACATTGGCCTGGTGGGAAAGAGACCCTGAATTCTGTCCCTCTAGGACACTTATGTTCCATGAAGGGGCAGGCCCTAGGATGTCATCCCAGGATGGGAAAATGGAAACTCTGCATCATCCATCTCTGTCTCTACCTCCATCTATTTGTCTCTAACATGTCTATCTCTATCTGTCTCTTTCTGTCCTTCCATCTTTTTATCTCTTATCTATCTATATTCATTTATTTCTACCTACATATCTATCCTATTATTTATGTTATTTATTGAAAACTAAATACAGATTTATCAATATCAATACAATATCAATACAACCAAGTAAACTTGCTTGATAGCTATTTACATTGCAATATGAATTTCAATACACAAAATATCCAAACAAACTTTCACATCAAGTCTCTATCAAAATGCTTTGGACATTCATTCCAATTAATTTTTTTTTATATTGTCATAGTTAGCATGTGCTTCATTTTTCTGGGCATTCTTTTTTGACTTTGAATTATTTCATAAAGGTCTTTCCAGATCTCTTTATATTCTTCACACTTGTCAATCGTAATGGCAAAGCAGTATGCAATTAAATTGATGTAACATAATTTATTTAACAATCCCTTCTTGGTGAGATATTTAGGTTGTTTCTAGCTTTCTTCCATTATAAATAATGTTGCTAACTAAATTAGAAGTGATATAAGTGGGGGCAGCTAGGTGGCGCAGTTAGTAGAGCACCAGCCCTGGAGTCAGGAGGACCTGAGTTCAAATGCAGCCTGAGACACTTAACACAAAAAAAAACTAGCCATGTGACCCTGGGCAAGTTACTTAACCCCAATTTCCCTCCAAAAAGCAAAAAATAAAAAAAATAGAAGTGATATAAGTAACTGGAGGAAAAAGTCTTCTCTGTCAAAGGTCTCATTTCCAAGATATACAGGGAACTGATTCAAATGTTTAAGAATAAAAACTATTCCCCATTAATGGCCAAGAATATGAGTAGCTAATTTGTTAAAGGAAGAAATCAATCATTGTCAATATCAAATGAAAAACACTCCAAATCACTAACAATTAGAGTTAATTAAATTAAATCAACTCTGAGCTTCTTCCCTATCATATTGGCAAAGTTGATGAAAAGGAAAATGATAAATGCTGGAGGAGCTGTGAGAAAACAAGTACATTAATGTATGGTAGGTGAAGCTATTAAGGAGTCCAGTCATTCTGGAAAGCTATTTGGAACTGTGCCCAAAAGCCACCCAATTCTTCATATCCTTTGACCCAGTGATACCATTACTAGGTCTATACCTAAAGAAATAATAAAAAAAAAAAAAAGATAAAAAGGACCCATATATCCAAAAATATTTATAGCAACTTTTTTTGTGGAGGAAAAGAACTAGAAACCATGGAGTTACCATCAATTAATGGAATGGCTAAATAAATTTTGGTATATGAAGGCACAGGAATATCATAATGTTATAAGAAATGATGAAAGGAATGACAGAGAAACCAGGAAAGACTTTTAAGAACCAATACAGCAAAGTGAGCAGAATCAAGAGAACATATTATACAATGACAACAACATTGTAAAGACAAACAACTTTGAAAAGCTTAAGGATTCTGATCAATGCAATCACAATTTCAGAAGACTCATGATGAAGCATACTGCCTACCTACTGGCAGAAGTTATGGACATAGGGTGGAGACTGAACTATATTTTTTAGGACATGTACAATTAGGGAGTTCATTTTGCTTGACCATGCATATTTGTTACAAAGATTTTTTTAACTTTCTTTTGGGAGGAGAAGGAGGGAAGATAGGAGGGAGAAAAGGTAGATTTTTATTCATTGAAAAAAATAGGATTAATTTAAAAATAAATAATAAAAATATTGCCAGAAATATTTTTGAACAAATATGTTTTATTTTTTTTCAATAACCCTTTCAGGATATGTTACTAACAGTGGAATTGCTGGGTCAAAGGGAAATATTTTTTAAAATAACTTTTACCCTATTTTTCTCCTAAATAAATAAATAAATAAGTTCATTGTTCCATCAGTCATGAATGCCTATGCTGGTTTTTCTATAACCCAACCAGCAATTTATTCCTTTCCTTTTAATTGATTTTTTTTGCCAATTTTATGGAGGTAAAGCTTTAACTTCAAGTTGTTTTAATTTGCATCTTTTCAATATTAACACATTTGATCATTTTTTCAAGGGATTATTAATAATTTGCTTGCTTTTCTGAAAATCATTGGTTTATATCATTAGACTATCTCTTATAGAATGGAATTTTCTTTTGTACATTGCTAACAATTTTTTTTTTAATGTGAAGATTTTTGGGGGTGGGAGGGTTCCAATTAAGAAATTTATTTAAATCAAATAGGTGCCTCATTGTCTCTAAACTTAGAAGAAGGTGTTGTGCCTCTTGGTAGTAAAGCATGGCTTGTGCTAGCAATGCAGAACTCTGTGGGGCAGAGGGAACTTGATTTTGGAGTCGTGAAACTGCTTGACTGTGGGCCGGCGGCATTTGCTGCCAGGAATTTCTCTCAGTTTCATGACCTGGAAGGAGTGGGTCCGGGCACGGTGACCCCATATCTCAGTTACACTGAGTGACTGCACCAGCAGTGGTCAGGTCCCTGTACTCCCTGTACATGTTGTGGGTCCCACTCCTGGAATCGTAAAGATGCCAAAGTTCTTCACTCTAAGAGGGGACTTTTCAAAGACCTGTCCGCAGTATACGATTTCCCCAGAAGACTTCTTCATCTTTTTCAGCTGTGAAACGTAGTACCAGAATCGAGACTTTGCTACAACATGATTAGGAGCAAAGATCCGCATGCGATAAAGAGGAGGCACTGCCGCTTGGGAGTGGGCAGGCAGTGCCCAACTACCTTATACTCTCTCAGGGTGCCCGAGGCCTTCATGGTGCTGCTGCCTCACGGCTGCCAACCCGCAAAAAAAAAGCAATGTCAAGATTTAATAAAGTGGAAAATCTTGGTTCAAATCTTATCAATTCCCCGCCCTTGTAATGGGAATGCAAATTTAAAGATCTTCCCTGCCCCTAGGCTAAAGTGCACCTGGAGCCTGGGGTGGGAGGCTTGTTTTTCGGTAGATACTTTTTGATTGGCCATTGGGTCCAAAAGGTTGTTACATTCTCTGAGCCAGGAGAAGGCTATATAAGCCCTGATGTGAGGCTTTGTTTTGGGGCTCACTTTGAGAAGTGTTCTGTGATTTGATCTGGATTATGGGAAGCCGTTGTCCAGAGCCCTCCAGCTTTGAAAAACCCAGATGTTGAAAGCCAGATGTTGATTTGGTATGGATGTAATGGTTGGACAGTTTGGAAAGCTGTCTACTTATTCTGTTTCTGTCTTGATAATTCTGCCTGTATACTTTGAAGTTCAGGGTGCTGACCTTTTTCCCCTGAACAAGGTAAACGATATATGTTTGACTGATTAAAATAAGCTTGTTAACCCATTTTGAGTTGCTTTCCTTTATCAACAAAGATCCAAGAACCTGTGGTGGCAGCAAACCCTGAGGACACTTGGGGTGCTTGCTGCTACAGCACTCTATTCTGATACCTAGCAAAGAAAGGACATTAGGATGAAACAAACCTTTCTCTGACCCTAAGTAAAGACTTCATGCCAGCCAACTGAGAATCAATAAAACTTTGATTCATGCTAAAGGATCAACTGTATAAGGATTCTGGGGGAGAGAGGGACAAAAATAGAGACAGAAAGACAGACAGAAGCAGAGACAGAGATGGAGAGAGACAGAAACAGAGAAAGAAAGAGACAGAGAAAGAAAAAAGTTAAAGAAAATCAGACCAGAGAAAAATGAAAAGCTCATAGGAGCTTCATGAGTGAGGGAGAAAACTGGAATCCCAATAAACAGTTTCTTATATTTGCTTATTCCCAATGGCTCTTGTAAACATTATTTTTATAGCAAATGGGGATTAAAAAGCAGTAGCCTTAAGTCAGTTAATAATAAGAATAATAAAAAGTTGTAGATTCCTCCTTCATGGCTTGAGTTATTTTTCAAATTTCTTTGAATAGCAGAGCTGTATAAATACAGGAGAACAAGGCCAGAGAAATCCCAACCTCTGAGTTGTGTACTGTGTAAAGGAAGAAAAGTAACAGTCTTTGAAAGCTGTCAGGGCTTGGTGAGGGGTTTGGGGAATGTAAGTATGAGCATGTGTGTTTGGAGTGGATCATGGCATTTAAAAAATAATGTCTTTGATGGTAAAAAAGAGAAAACATACAATTTATTTGATGAAAGGAAATTTTGAGGTAGAGCTTCAAAGATTTCATTGTAGTTAATCCATTTCCTAAATCAGATTGAGAGTAATACTTAAATAAAATAATGTATGTGTGGATCAAGTCATACACATAAATATAGGTATACATATAAAATATATAGGAGTTTAGAGTTGAAAGGGACTTTAGAAATTACTTAGTCCAACCCCCTCATTTTGCAAATGAGGAAACTGAGGTCCAGAGAAGGGTGGGCTGTCTTGCCCACAAGGTAAAAATACCATGTTCTCTTGTGGTACATAATAATTAAAATTTGAAAATGAACAAGTCTTTAAACACGTACACATTGAATTGTCATATTACTAAAATAAAACCTGTTTAGTGCTGAAATAAATTATATGGGAAGGAGTAAGAAAGAAAGGAAAAGAGGCATTTTGTAGCAAGTCCACAAAGGAAGGGGAATGTTCCTATTTATCACAACATAGGATGGAGGATCTATAGCTAAAAGGAGCCTCGGAAGCCATTCAGTCCAATCCCCTCACGTGGCTGTAAAAAACAAAAATCATAGAAACTTATTGTTGTTGCTGATCCTTGCTCTCTAAGAGGACCAATGATGTTGGGAGGGTGATTGTTTGACTTGCAAGCAAATTAGATTTAAGTGAGGCAGAGCTGTGCAGAATCCTCAGCCTTACTCTCTCCTCCAGAGTTATTGGAGTCGAGTAGCAAGACATAGGGTCAAGACAACTGGCTATGGCCCCAGATGCAGTGAGAAACCTTGGCTTCTTCAATCTAAGGTCTTTCCTAAGATTCAGTTTGTCTGAAGCAACACCCATTCAGTGATTTAAGGCTAGGTAATAACTGAGGCAAGAGATGGTCTAGTTTCTGGCCAGAACAGAAACAATTGCTATTTAGACTCACTCAGAGGCATCAAAACCCAAGCAATGAGCAAGTGAGACCAATCAGTGAGAGTCAGAGTGATTTGGGTTTAAAGGCATAGTCCTTTAAACTTTAGCTTTAAAGTTAAATAAACTTTAAACATAGCTCCATTTGAATCATAATGGACTTTATATCAAAGCCTGGTTTTTCAAAGCTATATTTCAAGAAATCATAAATGAAAACTACAGGAGACAAAAAGAGTTAATTGTCCAGTTTTTCTGGGGGAAAAACAATTAGCAAGGAGTAAAGACAAGAGTCAAACTAGGTCCTTTGACTCCAAATTCAGGATTCTTTTCCCTTCACAATAGTAGGCCTGGAACACAGTAAGCACTTAATAAATGTTTATCTTCCTACCCTCCACTCCACAATGCTTTAGTTACATGATGTTGCATTCTGTTCTCATGAAATACTTTTCCCCCCCTAAACATAAACATATGGCAGTCAGATGGCCTAGGTAGGTAGATAGTGTTGGGCTTGGAATTTGGGAGATCTGAATCCAATTCTACTTCAAACATTTTTAGTTGTGTGACTTTGGACAAGTCACTTAATCTCTGTTTGACTTAGTTTTCTCATCTGTAAAATGGAGATAATAGTAACTACCTAATTTGCAAGGTTGTTATGAGGATCAAATCAGAAAAGAAATATAAAGTGCTTTTTGAACCTTAGTACTTACCTATTCACTAATGAAGAAAATAAAAGAAAAAATTAGTGAACAGCTTTGAAATTTGTTAATGATTTCTTTTAAATCACTTTTAAGCAAAGCCGAACAAAATGAGTTATCTCACATAGGGAATATAATTTGAAATTGAATTAATCTAACATACAATGTATAATGAACTGTCAGCTGAACTTAAAATAATTTGTACCTGCTTAGTGTTGGAAGAAATTAATTGTGTGTGTGTGTTTATGTTTGTGTGTGTGTGTTGGGGGGGGGTGTAGTAAGAGGCATTTTGTAACAAAGTCAAAGGAAAGGAAATCATATGTGAACTTGCTGTAACATAGAATAATAGATCTAGCTGGAAGGGTCCTCAGAGGCTTTTAATTTTTCAGATAAATAAACTGAAGTCCAATGATTTGTTCAAGGTCACACAAGTCAGAGTGTTACTAAGTGATAGAGCATGATTTGATTCCAGTATTTCTAACTTCAAACCTAGAAATCTTGCCACTGCACCACATGAATGAATTCATTCTTGTTTCACGTTCTATTTTAGCCTCACCTCTTGTTGTTCACTCATTTTTCAGGCATGTCTGACTCTTCATGACCCCATTTGGAGTTTTCTTAGCAGAGATCCTGGAGTAGTTTGCCATTTCCTTCTCCAGTTCATTTTACAGATGAGGAAAACTGAGGTAAACAGGGTTCAGTGACTTGCGCAAGGTCACAGAGCTAGTATATGTCTGAGGCTGGATTTGGACTCAGGTCCTCATGATTCTGGGACCAGCATTCTATCCACTGAGTCACCTAACTGCCAAACCTCTGAATTAGCAAGTTACTTTTGTCAAGTTTTTTGGTATCAATATTTTCCAATATGCATACAAATACAACAACATTGGACCCATGTGTCTATAGGGGAGTAGATCAAATCACCTACACTATTAAAATATAACATACTATATTATTTTAATTTAAAAATGCCTTGATAGTTAAGATTATTCAGTCCTCTATTTTTTGTAGGTTAAAAAACATCATTTGGGGAGAGGGGAGAAGGAAACAAGTGTTTATTAAGTACCTAAAATGTGCCAGGCAATATAAATAGCTTTAGAAATATTATCTCATTTGATCTTTAAAATAACCCTGGGAAGTAAGCGTTATTACTATTCCCATTTTAGAGTTGAGAAAACTGAGGTTAAATGACTTGCCCAGGATCACATAGCTAATGAGAGTCTGAGGTTAGATTTTAATTCAGGTCTTCCTGACTTCAGGCTCAGCCCTCTATCCAATGTGCCACCTAGCTGCTTCAGTGCTTAGGTTAAAACACTGACATATTGAGTAGTCTTACATAAAAGTCCTTACACTCTTTGGAGACAAACCAAATCTTTATCAGTCTTCACTATTTCCCCTAATCCCATCCACACTGTCCATCTTTTCACAATCTATAGAGTAAGGAATAGCCATTTGTTGCATCTCTTCATGTCCCCTGATCTCATACTAACTTGACTCTGATCCAGATACAGTGACCAAGGCCTGGACTGTGGCATCCTGGGTGGATCTGCTTTGGTCTGGAGCTCCAGGAGGAAGTTTGGTTCAGAGCCAGCAAGGCCTGCCAAGCCGACCACTAGGCCCTATTTAATTAGGGGTGAATTTGGCCCTGGGTTCTATGAGCCAACCCACACTTTCCATAAAGTGGACATGAATTCCTGGGATGACCTTGGATTTGAGTCAGAATCCCATGTGCCCTTTGCACTGGGGATGTCCCTGGCTCGAGTGCTAAAAGCCAAGTTGTTTCCCAGGACCTAGACTAAAAGGGGGTGTAAAAATGAAAAGGAAAGAAAAATGGAAGGGGGAGGGGCTTCAGAAATTTAATTACTATTTCTATTTATAAGGGGAAAAAAAACCACATTTTCTCAAGCGATTATCTTGTGGGTTGGTGTAGTTTGATTTCATTCCGATCATCTCTGAGTAACAAGTGCTCCTGGGCATGTGGCCATGTTGTACAGTAATATTTAATTATATGTATATTTATGTATAAAATGTCTGAAGAACTTTACTCAGATTCTGTAAGCCAGGAATTGGGACAAAGGGCTATAAAAAATTAAATCCATGAAAAAGTGGGCTGTGTTTTGATGCTAAAAGCAATTGGATAAGAACTGATATGATAGAAAGTACATGTGAGGGGTGGCCAGGTAGCACAGCGAGTAAGAGCACCGGCTCCAGTGTTGAGAACACCTGGAGATCGAATCCCAGGCTCAGACACTCAGCACCCACCCAGAAACACCTGGCCGTGTAACCTTGAGCAAGTTACTTAACCCCAATTGCTTAGGGGCAGCCAGGTGGCTCAGCGAGTAAGAGCACCGGCTCCAGTGTCGGGATGACCTGGATCAAATCCAGGCTCAGATACTCAGCACCACACCCAGAAATAATAACTGGCCGTGTAACCTTGAGCAAGTTACTTAACCCCAATTGTGTAAAAAAAAAAAAAAGAAAGAAAGAAAGTACATGTGATTGATACTATCTCAGGAAATACGTGAACTGAGATCCAGGTGACCAGAATGTTAAGGAAATCACTGTGCCTGTGACTTTCTTTAATGAAACAACTCTATAATCATTCATTTTTAATGGTTCTCTCTCTCTGTCCCATGCCTTCTCTTCTCCCTCTCTTTCTTCTTTTTTCCTTTCTTCTTCTCCCCTCTCTCCAAAGATCCAAATTTATATGTGCAAAGACTTTACCACAGGAACTAGGGGACTTGAGTTTCTGGGGGTTGTCTGTGGGGCTGTTTCATTTCAATGACAGGCTGAGAAATTTCTGCTTGGTTTGGCTTGATTGAATGTGCTTCTATTTGTGGGTTGTCATAATTTTGAAAGATACTAAACATTTCTTAGATTTCTTGATCAGAAAGGATCATTTAAATAATTTTTGAAAGGAAGAAATATAGATAAAATCCCAGGTGTTTAAAAAGTCAGCATTTTCATTCAGAATACAGAGGCCTGGCTGTTTGTTAAAACCACTAGTCATCTTTTAGACCAGGCAGATGCTGCCTGCGAGTAGAGACCTGTATTATTTTATGGGTCTTATATGAAAAATATTCAAGTGAATGCAAGGCTCTATAATCCAAGACATCTAGCATGTAGGCATCACTTATATTTTAGCTTCCCTGGATACAATGCCATCACCAGAGAAGTCTTATAGATTCACAGGGGGTATTCTGAAACCCTGATCTTTTTTTTTTTTAATGCTTTATTAACTTCTGATTTACATCATTCGTTTCAGCCAGATTTTGAGTTACAAATTTTCTCCCCGTTTTTTCCCCTACCCACCTCCCCAAAATAGCAGTCCCACAGGATATCCTCTCCTCCAATCTGCTGTCTCCCATATTTTCTCCCATACCCCTTTCAACTTTTCCAGTGGGTCTCTATGCCTCAGTGCCTGTATATCTTATTTCCCAATTACATGTAAGATGGTATTAATAATAGTATATATATATATATACACATACACACACATATATATATATACATATACACAAACACACACACGCATATATATATACATATATATTTGAATATTTGATTTTAAAACTTTCAATTACAGATTTATTCCCTTCCTTCCTTGTCACCCACCCTTACTGGGAAGATAAGCAGTTCGGTATAGGTTGTACATGTGTGGCTAATGCAAAACAATAACACAGTAGATATATTGTAAAAGACTGACTATATTTCCCTTCCTCCTATCCCACCTCCCACTTGTTCTATTCTCTACTTTGATCCTGTCCCTTTTCAAAAGTGGATGCTTCTTGGGGCAGCCAGGTAGCACAGCGAGTAAGAGCACCGGCTCCAGTGTCAAGATGACCTGGAGATCGAATCCCGGGCTCAGACACTTAGCACCCACCCAGAAACACCTGGCCATATAACCTTGAGCAAGTTACTTAACCCTAATTGCTCAAAAAAAAAGTGGGTGCTTCTAATTTCCCTCCCCCACCAGCCTGCCCTCCCTTCCATCATTCCCTCTCTCATCCCCTAGCCCTGATCTTTTAAACTAGCATGTAGCATTCATTAATTGATAGATATTGACAGGAACTTCATGTTGAAACACAACTTAATTTTTTTTTTAATTTTTGAATTTAATTTTTTTTAAATTCTCTTCTCTTCAAAATATGGGACAATTGTGTTATTTATTATAAGCAATGCTGTATTATGTAAAACCTGAAGCCTCCCTTCATATATTCAAATCCCGGCCCCTAGAAAAGCTATCCTAGGTTTGATGTTATTATTGTTTGTCCATTCTCAAAGAGGACCATGACATCAGGAAGATGATGCTTCGACTTACAAGTGAATTTCATTTAACTGAGGGGATAGGAGGCTGTGTGAGGTTACCAGCCTTACTTTCTCCTCTGGAGCCATCTGGGTCCAGTGGCAAGATATATATCAGGATGACAGGTTTTAAGTACTCTGTGGGTCACACCTACTCAAAAAAGCAGCTCATAAATACCTATCAACATACTTACTTTTTTTTTTTTAACTAGACAGGAAGAATACATAGTAATTGAAAACAAAAGTCATTTAATCACCTAGCTCAGCAAAGAAAGTAATAAGAAGAGATCCCTCACGTTCACTTGGAGCATATTCTCTCCTAAATTACCAAACCATTGAGTGGTAAATATGCTGCCAAGGAACATGCATTGAATGCATACATGTAAGAAACATAAGTGGTCAGGAAACATGTTAACATATAAAATGAATAAGTAATAGACACACATCAGCAAACCATTCACTCATGAAAACCACAAATGTTAGCAACTAATATGTTGAGGACATACACATAGAGAATACGTACCCTGGAAATCACTGTGGCAGGGGCCACTCACAGAGAGATGCTAGGGCACATGTATCTCTGAGGCCATTCATACGTCCACTACTATAGGAATGCTGATATCTTCTGGTGATGAAATCGTGCTGCTTTATGCTAGGTTTTGGGTCATCTCTACTGTGAGTAGAATCTCTCCATTGTTCTGCCTCAGATATTTTCAGTCATTTGACTCTTTAAGGATATCTGCTACTCTGTTTCCTGGTTTCTGTGGTTGTTGAGTCATTTTTCAGTTGGGCTTGATTCTTTGTGACCCCACACTTGGGTTTTCTTGGCAAAGATACTGAAGTAGTTTGCTATTTACTACTTCTGTTCATTTTAATGATGAGTAAATTGAGGCAAACAGGGTTAAGTGACTTGCCCAGGGTCACACAGCTAATGAGTGTTTGAAGCTGGATTTGAATTCACAAAGATGAGTCTTCCTGACTCCAGGCCCAGCATTCTATCCACTGTGTCACCTAGCTGCCCCTGTGTTTCCTGGTACTATGTTAAAATGACAAGAAATCCTCTCCCTGCTAAGGGCAGGCTGATGTATTTTTATTGGGTAGTGTGTGGAGACCCAAAATTGACTACTCAGAGACCTCTCAAAGTGAAGGCTTTAAGTTTTATTAGAATTTCCTGAGAATTGGGCGGTCCCATCTCTGGGAAATTCAGGGAGAGGAGACCACCCCACAAAAGCAGAAGCTGGTTTAAATAGACAAGGATTGCCTGCCCCTCCCAAACATTAACCCAATTATTACTAATGAGGCCCTAATTTTGTTAGATAACATACATAATACATGAGGTCCACTACGCAAGCACAGTAACAATCTCAGAATACTGAACCCCCTTCAGTCCAACCTAGATGTGTCCTTATCTGGGCCTGAGTGTCTCAAGGCCACTGTCTGCTTTCTGATTGGTCAAATCTACCTGCAGCTTCCAGCTCCTTTTATTCGACATTATTTCATTTTTAGTATTATCTAGGAGTTCTCTGGGAACTGGGAACTCAACTTCTTCCCAAGGCTACCGTCTGGTATTTTTTATCAGTAGTCTTGTTTCAGCAATTCTTGCAGTTCTATAGAAACTTAACCCTTTGCTACCTCTCACATCACCATTCTTTTCCCCAAACTAAAAACACCTCTAATTTGGTCTCAATAGTCAATCCAATCAATTGTATTAATACTCAACAGCTCTTACATTACCTTAAAATACACAATGACTTACATATATATGGGGAAACAATACTGAACTTAGTTATAAAATATAAGGAAGTAATAAGAATGTATATATGATGTTCAGAATGGGTAAACTTTACTGTTAAGTTATCCCAAATGCCTCACGTAAAAATTGTCTCTTTTTCTAATTCTTTTCTTTGCCCTTGTGCTGATTCAAGATCTTTAGTTATGGATGGCACACTGACTTGGGGTTAGAAAATTTCTTTTAACTCTTCTTATATTTCTGATTGTGAGCCTGTATCTTCAAATCTATTCCAAGGAATTTCTTCCTCAAAAACCAATATAAGTTGGGGTGGCCAGGTAGCACAGCGAATAAGAGCACCAGATCCAGTGTCGGGATGACATGTGGATTGAATCCGGGCTCAGACACTTATTACCCACCCAGAAACACCTGGCCGTGTAACCTCGAGCAAGTTACTTAACCCTGATTGCTTTAAAAACAAACAAACAATATAAGTTGTGTGGAGACCAGGATGCCAAGGTGAATCTTATTACTAAGAATGATTCTGATGAGCTTGAAAATAAAACTAAGTGAAGCATGTAAAATCCACATTTCTACCTTTATTATGTATATCTACCAGCAACCAAATCCATGACTTTTGCACTATATTTTGGCCCACATAAACCTCTGTAGTTTGCCTATAGTAAAATAAAAGATGTAGCACTTGCTTTCTGAGAGTTTAAAATTTTATAGGAAAACAGAGAACAGATGCATAGAATAGGGACTGACATGAGGCAAAATTATAAAGTAGTTAAAATTATCTAATACTTTTTCATTGTCCCTTTTCCATGGTAATAATAATGGCTTTTATCTAGCTCTTTAAAGAACATCATTCACTGGTTCTTCATAAAAGTATTGTGAGATAAGTACTATTATTATCATCTCTCTTTTGTAGTTGAGGAAAATGAGTTTTAGGAAAGAAGAAACTAAGGGAGTAGAGGAAGCGAGATTCAAATGTGAGCTCCCAGGCCAATGTTTTCCCCATCGTGCCAGGTTATCTCACCTAAAGTGTATAGACATTGCAGTTTTAAGGTTGGAAGGGATATTAGAGATCATCTAGTCCTACCCCTTAACTTTACAGATGAAGAAACTAAGGTTAAGTGATTTCCCCAAGGTAATAAATGTTAGCGTCAGGATTTCTATCTGGGTTCTTTCACTCTGGAATCCAGTGTTCTTTCCGCTGTATCACATTGCCTCCAAGCTGTTTCTTATTCCTAGATCATCTTGTCCTCCAGGATTTATCATAGCAGAAATTAATTTGACTAATTAACTCACAACAATGGGTTAAAGAAGTAAGATGTGGATTTTTTTCTATTGCTGGAGCATTTACATTTAAATTATGTACTCCAACAGAGAATAAATACAGGTATTCAGTGACATCATTTTCAAGGCTTCCTTGTGTGCCCAGCCCACTGTTCAGTTTTGTCCTGAAGGATTAACTTACTCACCCTCCCCCCCCATGGGAGGCCAAATGAAACAATTAGAGAGAAGTTAAGGCCTTGCCCAAGCTATTGCTAGAAGTAAATGCAATTGGGAACAAAGAGAGAGGACAGATTAATGTAGACTAAAGTTGTTGAGAAAATCTCCATGGCAGAGATAAGGAATAGAATTTAGATAGCTGGCAGGAGGATAACAGTGGTCACAAAGCAATTAAGGAGAGAAGGGATGTGGATGGTAAAACTGGAGGCCAGTCTGACTAGTTTGTATTAGGGAGCAAGGGGGAATGAGTTTTGGTGGTCCAAGATTTGAGGAGTCTTGATAGTCTGTCTTCACTTAAAATGAGTCATGTTAGTTTCTTGAGCAAGGAGGTGAGATTAATAAAAAATGTTTAGGTCTAGATCCCAAAAGAGGTAAAAAAGAAAGGAAAAGGACCTAGATGTACAAAAATATTTATAGCAGCTCTTTCCTGGGGGCAAAGAATTAGAAATTTAGGGGATGCCCATCAATTGGGGAATAGCTGAACACGTTGTAGTGTGAGATTATGATGGGATACTATTATACTATAAGAAAGGATGAGCACAATGCTCTCAGAAAAACCTCCAAAGTGAAATGTACTATGTACAAAGTAACAGCAATAAAATAATCCAACACAACTCTGAAGGACATACGATGAAAAGTGCTATCCATCCCTAGGAAAAAAAACTGATAGTGTCTGAATACAGATTGAAGAATACTGTTTTTTAACTTAAAAAAAAATATATTGTATGAAGATGAGTGTGACAATCTTGTGCAAGGCAAATAAAGTCAAATCAAGGCTCAGAAATCAGCAAGGAGGGTGGTCCTTTGGTTATTACATACTACGATACATGATATGGTGAAGGCTTAGAACAGTAGTAGCAGTAGCAATGGTAAAAAAGAAACAAATACAAGAAGTATTTCAAAGAAAGAAAGTATATCACTTAGACAACACATTTGAACACTAATAGTGGAATTGCAGATAGTGAGATGAGATGGTGAAGATGATATTTTAAATATCATATAACACCTACATATATATATATATATCATATAACACTATACATGAGGTCATCTTACATGCAAAATTACTTTTTCTTCCAGTAAGGAATGGAAAGACAAAATGGTATAATGTTTGGGGTGGGATTTGGAGTCAGGAAGACCTAGACTCAAGTTCTCTCTCAAATACATTTACCATGTGACCATGAATAGTCATTTAACCTGTAAGTGTTCTGTACAACTCATGAGGATTCTGAAGTTTCTGAGAAGGTGCTATCTGCACTGGTTGAGGGTGTTTCCTCATTTGGGAACATCCTACCAATGAGATCACAGATCCAGTCCCTTTTCCTATCCCTATTTCACAAGGAGGTAGTATGGAGTAATGTGAAGAGAGCTGGATTTGGAGTCAGAGAACCTACTACTTACTATTTGTTGGACCTCATGAAAGTCCCCGCCACCCCACTTTTCTGGGCCTTTCTTTCTTCACCTGTAAAATGAGGGTGTTGGGCAAGATGGCCTCTGGGATCC
Organism: Petaurus breviceps papuanus; assembly: GCF_028583685.1. Lineage (NCBI taxonomy): Eukaryota > Metazoa > Chordata > Mammalia > Diprotodontia > Petauridae > Petaurus > Petaurus breviceps. The sequence goes on from NW_027185903.1 coordinate 31,654,615, forward strand.
CTTTTAGGTCTATACTGATATTATTATGGTATTATTGCCTCTTAACAAGGGTCTGTCACTTTTTTGTGCAAAAGACCCCTGTGGTAGTCTGGTGAAGCCTATGGATCTCTTTCAATATCATCTTTTTAAATAACTGAAGAAAATGCTAAACTTTAGTTAGAAGTCAGAATGAAAATAAAAATCTATTTTTTCCCATCCAACTTCACAGACCTCATGAAATATATCCAAGAACCCTAGCTTATGAACCCCTGCTTAAGACCTCTTCCTACTTCTAAACCTATCTCTTCTTTTCAATAAAAATATGTTCCATTATGTAGCATTTTTCAAATCACAATAACATGGTATCTCACAAGCACTATGAGGTCAGCAAAATAGAGATTATCATCTTTGTTTTACCATGTGAGGAAAATGACCCTCATGGAGGATATATGACTTGACTCTCTGACCTATTCACATCCTATCACTACTCACCTCACTGACAGAATTTCTTTCCTGGACCTGCTGTGAATTCTATTATGTTTCCATGGGGTAAAGGCACATGTCAAAGTGATTGAGGGTGGGAGGAGGGGTGGGGAGAAGGCATTAAATAACTCATGGTCTCTTCTATTCTCTTCATTTGCAGAAAGTCAAGCTAGACTACAGCTTTGTTAAGTTAGAAAGAAAGCTAAGCTATGGCCCACTGACTATGGCCTTATGCAATATGTGTGAACAAAAATAAAGGAGAAAAAGTAAACAGAAATCAGTCACTGTTGGGGGTGGTTATTCCTTCCAATGCTCTTTTAAAAGAGTGGCTGCAACACCCTCCTATGTTTATCTCTTTATGTAGATAGGTAAGAATGAAGCAATTTGAATAAATGAGATGCTTTTCACAATTACCATCAGGGTCAATAATTAATAAAGAGGCACTTTCCTGTATATATCCTCTTTGTAATACAACAATAATTAGAATTTATATGGCAGTGTAAGGTTTGTATAGCACTTTGCAAATAACCCTCCCAAAACTCCTGGGAAGTAGGTGCTGTTATCATCCCATTTTTTATGGATGAGGAAACTGAGACAGAGATTGTGACTTGTCCAGGGTTACACAGCTAGTCAGTGTCTGAGTTAGGATTTGAACTCAGGACTTCCTAACTCCAAGCCCAAGCCTCTATGCCCTGCACTACAATGTTCCACTTAGATGGTGGTAGTATGATTGCTGCCCTTTGGGAGTCTTATTAAAGACACTACTCAGTATTGCAAGTTAAATGGAAACATTGATTCATTGAGGCTTTGTGGCCAGGCCTCATATACTTATGCCATGTTTTCTCTGGGTATCTGATGTAATAAATCTAATCTTTTACTGGAGCAACTGCCTCTAATAACAAGGATTATAACAAGGCACTCGTGCTGTGCTGTATAAAAATTGGCCTTCAAAATCATGTCTCTCCTCTTGGGCTCTTCAGCAGTTGGAAACAGGATGCCATGAAGCCTCCCAGTGTCTTGCCATCTTCCTTCCCAAGCCATCTGGTTTGGCCAGGGGAAGAGAAGTCTTGTCCCCACGACTAAAGGGAGCTTGGCAGCTGAGCTCCCCTTTCTGTGGGTTTGCCAGATTCAGATAATTCGGAACACAGCAGACGCTCCATCTTGTTTCTGTACAAGGTGCTCCTTTTAAGCTCTGCATCTCATGTCGTCCCGATGAGTCCCCCAGATGGCGGCCCCCAACAGCTGGCTCGCCTTATTCAGCAAGTAGCTGGCACGTTAACTATGCACTGCTGTTATTCAGACTGGCACTATCATATATGAATTACAGAGGCATTCAGAGACACAAGGGTGTGGTTGGAGAAGTTATTCTTAATTGGTAGTGCCACAGAAGAGGGCCCTTGAAAGAATGCTTTTCTAAATGTAGTTGCCATGTGCAAATGAAGATAGGAAAGTTTCTGCATTTCACCTTAGCCGAAGTGCTGTGTCTGGACTCAGACATGAATCTGGCTTTCTAAACAATCTCCCTTTTGTCTGAACCTTTTGGGGAAGTAGGAACGCTCCTGCAGAATGTGGGAAAGCTGCTTCCATGGCCCACTCTTTCCCACAGTCTAAAAGAGGGTAACTCTCACTTAGTTTGGCATTTGACAGCATAATGTAGGGTTATCAGTTGCTCTTCTCCTCCTAGACCATCACCTCTATTTCTCTTCTCTGCTATTATCCTTGACCTCATTACTCTTTCTCTTGTCACTGTCACTGTCACTCAGCCCACTTCTGCCTATTGTCACTGCTCCAGGGCCAATTCTCCACCCAGCAGTGTGGGGAGGGCAAGAAAGGGCTGCATGCAGGGCCTGTCTTCCTGGGCTCCAGCTGGCTCACTGGCTTGGTCCAAGAATACCTGTCTCACTAGGGATTTGGGAGAGCCATGGTTACTGCTCATAGCACATAGAACTTTTCATAACCCATTAGTGCTAGGAGTGAATCTGAAAGCCTTAGGAGTTCAAGTGGATTTGCATTAGATTAAATTGTTCTTATATCATTAGTAGTCTCTGTGCATATTTGCACATTTGGTGAGGTATGAAAAATTCAGGTATCTTTCACTTTTCAAATGTAGAAAAGATTAATAATTATAAAGGTGGGGTTTTTTTAATCCTGAAAAAATAAATTATTCACAGTAGGTCATTAAATAAATTAAATGATTAAGCTAGAGTGCAAGATGATTAAGCAGCTAGAACCCTAGAGGGCTGAAAAAAAATCAACACAATTTCCAAATGGCTAAAATTCAAGAAGAGATTAAGAAACACATCGTTTTGATTAGAAAGGATTAAATGTCTCAGCTAGAAAAGAATATTCAACCTACCCAAAGAAGTTAATGCTGTTTGAAAAAGTAATTTATTTATTTCTAGTTGGTAAAGCTTAGGCTAAGTGATGGAGGGCTGGTTGGATACCTAATGAATGGTTAGGTGACCTGGGGCAAGTCATTCCCAGGAGTTCTTTCAGTCTACAAGTTGCAGAACAAATGCTGATCTGTATTCAGAGAAGGTGTTTCTTCACTGAGTTTCCTAAACCAAAGATATCATGGGAATTTTTCATTGCCAGTTGCGCATGCAGATTAATGACATAAAAATGTGTTTTAATCTAATTCCAATTCATTTGAATTTGTTAGTTTACAAATTACTTCCCTGAAGCTAAAGTTTAGGAAAGGTTCCAGGTGCTATGCTCAGTAGTAATAACGTCCTCAAGTCCCCAGTTTGTGCCTAGCACGAGATAGTATGGTGGATTGAATAGAATTCCAGTCTCATTGTCAGAAAGACCTGGGTTCAAGTCTCACCTCTGATAGTTGGCAGTATAACAAAGTTGTGTGTATTCTTTGTGTACTGAGTCTTCAAACACTAACCAAATATTAATTAAATATCTATTAAGTACTGAATTATTTTTTAGTTGGTATAAGGGATCAGGGATGTATAGGGTATTCAGGGAGGATTAGCACCTCTGGTGTGAGGGCTTGCCAAGCCCACTCAAATCTTACCTGTAGCTTCAAGAAGCTGTAGCATGTGCAGTGGCCACACCCTGGTAAAACCATCTCGGCAGACAGGCTAAACCAGGTGGAGGAACCTGCAGGCCTCAAACCCTGGGGAGTTAGGGTCCATCTAACCCAAGCATGTGACAGCTTCCCCCAGAGGAATGAGCAAAAGAGAGCAATTTATTCCAATGGCCATGAAGGTAGCTAAAACTGGTACTGGGTAATGCTGAGAGTTAGGTCAAACATAGAGATGCCAAGGTCATCCTGGGCCATTGACTGAGAGTTTACACTCAAGGTGTGTTTTCCTTCGAGGCTTTACCTGTAGATGTTCCGGAGTCAATTTCTTCTGCATTTGTTTATTGAGTACCCTGCCACCATAACAGCTTACTATGGTGTGGCTCTAGTTTCGTTTGCGTGTTCTTCCCGCCTGCTTCCTAACTTCAGACATGAGGGCTGGACTCTGTAGCCTTTTTGGAGAGAAGATACGAGCTGATCCCACTGTTGCTTTCTTGGAGTGCTGAGTGTCATGTTATTCCAAGAGCTTAGCGTGAGACTGGCAACTTCCAAACTTTCGATGCTCCCTTAAAATGGCCTGATCCAGGGAAAAGTCTGGTTGCTGTCCCCCTAGATTGGGGGGCTGCACATTGCTGACTGGGTTTCAGTCTGAGCAAGAGTAAGTCACTGCTAGCCTCTACTCCATCAGTCAACTGGAAAGTTCTATTGGCTCAGAACAACAAAACTGTAGGCTCCCTTTTGGTCTGGGATTCCTGACCTAGATAATCCTTGCAGACGAGGCTAAATATTTAAAATGAAAACCTGCTTTGCAGCTGAGGTCTGAACTAACTGAGCTGGCTTTTGAACTTGCCCCTTTTTCACAGAGCCTCCCTACCTGGAATGCCGCTGTTGTGGTCAGGTGCCATTATGACTCTACCCTGGATCTTGAATTTGGGACTATGAAGTGAGCTGCAAAGCTTCCAGTTGGAACCTGCCACAATTGTATTTCCCTGGGGTGAGTCTGAGGATATCCTATATAGGTCTAAGACCTCTTCTTGCCCTGGTATATAACCTCTCCCTTGACACTGGAGTTCTGTGACCACAGAGTGTGCACTGTGCTCCTGACGCAATCACATCTCCCGTGCCCAAAGACTTTCTTGTCTATTTCTCTATGCCAAATTGGGCTGGATAAAGGGCTCATTGTAACTTTTTCTGGATTTTCCATGCATTTTCTAGGTCTGTTAAAAAGAGTTTATGGAGAGGAACTAACTGTATTGCTTCCTATCGTTCTGCTATTTTAGATTCTGTCACCAAAACGCTAATCTTCATCACAAATCTCAGAAATTTCAAATGTATGTTGAGAATTTGGTACACTTGTGCATAAGAAATGAGTACCAATCAATCAAATAGCCACCCAGTCAGGACATAAGATAGTTTAGGGCTAAGCCACTTGTAAAAAATGTTGGCATTTTTTTTAAACTATCACTATTCTTCCTTGGAAGGGAAAATACCATTAAAATATTTTTTAAAACTGTTAATGGTTACCTAATTAAAAACCAAACAATGACTTGATACATTCCTGTATATTATTTCTATTTCAGGACTCTGTGATTATACATTTTTTATTATATAAAAACAGCGTGGTATCACAGGGAGAGTGGCGGACACCTGGGTTGAAATTCCACCTTGGATATTTGCTACCTGTGTTATTTGAACAACTTCTCTATCTACTAATTTATAAAAAAAAAGTATATATATATATACATATATATATATATTTATATAAACATACATATGTACATGTACAGGCATGCATATATATATTACTTGCTTCATGTAATTATTTGAAACCTTAAAATGTTACAAAATTATGAGTTACTATTATTAGATGCCAAGAGTTTAGTTGAAGTTAAGATCAAAGGTCAGATGATCTGTTTTTTTCCATAGGTTTAATCAGGTTATAGTATACAGAGAGATACAACATATAACACACATGCACATATAAGACATACACTATGCAACACATGCAAACACACAGATACATACACACACACACACACTAGTTCAGATTTCTAATTTCATTGGTGTAGGGAGCTCCCATTTGAGGAAATCCCCTTTACTAAAACATATAGGCAATTGATCTTCTACATATTTAGGGGAAAAAAAAACTCAAAACATTTCATGTCCCAATACAGTGAGACCACCAACTTATGAGAATAATAAAAATTAATCTAAGAAGAAGAAAAAACACTTAGAAATAGATATGGCTTGCAATCAGAAAACCTTCAATCTGATCTATTTTAGCAATAAATGAATGAATGAAAAACTACTTATTATGATTGAACTATGCGCCAGGCACTGGGGATATAATTAAAAGCAAAGACTGTTCCTGTCCTCAAGGAGATGACATTCTAGCCTGGGGAGATCACACACACAAAGGAAGGGTGTCTGGAAAAGGGTATTTGATTTGGAAAGCAATAGGGATGTAGAGTCATAAGGGAGTAAACTGAGCCATCTTTTCCAAGAACAATGATAGAATTGATTTGATTATGGTTCCAGAACTGGAAAGGGGAAGGTAGACAACAATTCGCTTTGTAAAAAGAAAGGCCTAAGATGGGAGTACCAGACATGAAAGGGTTAAGTTCTTTTGGGCTTGGAGACTAAACCTGGTGTCATGGTTGGTATAGAAAGATCTGGGAATGAAGTTATTCAAAAACTGGTTGGAATACAGTTTTCTTTTCCATGATCTTTTAGCTTCCCCCTCTGCTTTTTGTGACTCCACTGAATATTATTATTATTATAACTATACTTGAGTTAAGATTCAGAAATGACAATTTTGCAAGAATGTAATGAGCACCAGTTGCCATCATTTGTGCATGGAGAAAGCTTTTTAGCAGCAGAGATTTCACCTTTCCTGACATCTTCTCCCACTCACCCTTCTGCCAGCAAATTCCTTTTGAAGACTCTAATAGTGTTGTTTGGAAATGAGAGGAACGCAAGACAATGAAACATTCAGGGTTCACTGCTGAGGAAGCAATGAGCCTCCATTAAAGCAGGGAAGAGATGAACTGCCATCATCTGATTCAAACTCAAAGGCTTCTCAGACCCTTCACCTCTCCCTTCAGTCAAACCGCAGGACACTGTAAATAAACATTTCGATCATTTGAAAGTTCTAAAAAGATTCTTTGGAAAGCTAAGAATATTTTCTGAGCCTTGGGGTGTTCAACTCCGCCCCCCCCCCACACACACATTCCTTTACCTCCTTAGTTTTTGGATAGTGGAGAGAACAAACAATATCTTTCAGGTTTTGAAGATGTTGAAGGGAAAGAGCAAGGATCCTCTTTCCCCAAATAATGAGATAATAGGAAGTGGGAGGACTTTCTCCAGACTGTGGAAGGTGGACCCTTTAATATAGAGTCTCCTAATTCATGGACACATTAATATCTGTAGGCTAAACAATGAACCACAGAGGCTACAAATAATCACGTGTCTTTGAAAGAGAGAGTGAAGCTGATGGCCCACTTCTGCATCACTTAAATCCAATTCACACATACGTCAGGACAACACCTTCATGATGTCTTTGGTCCTCTTTGAAAATGAAGGACAAACAGCAGCAACAAGCAATAATATTTGCAGCAAATAGCAAACTTTCCTAGAGACCATACTACTTTTTAAATTGTCTAAATTTAAAACTTTTGGGCTTGTCGGTTTTTCCATTATACCAAGAGTAAATACTGTATCTTCCTCCACCCTTCAGTCACCACCTGGCTCCATGATGGCTCTGGGGACAGGCAGAGGAAAAGGAATCTTTAGACAATCCAGCACAAGTGACAGATTCTGTATCATACTCGATGACAGACAGAATACATATCAGGGAGTCTGGCTAACTCAGGGAGCAGGACTTTTCAGACAGATCAGGATTTGCAAGTGAAGCTTAACAACTTAAAGGTTATCTTCTTGTCAACTAATATTTCACATTTCTGACAGGGCATAGCTAGGAAGCTTTTCCCTTTTCTTCTTTTTGAGGGATGCCACTGAAATGTATTTTTCTACCTGTTCTATGAAGTAGAGGGAAAAAAAGTCCTTCTGGCAATTTTTTTTTTGCAACTATTGATTTTGTTCAATTGAATTTAATTTTTTTCCAGTTAAGAGGCGTTTATTTTCTCTCCCTCTAACCTCCTCCCTCCCAACTGAGAAGAGAAAAAAGAAAAACAAAACATTTGTAACAAATATACATAGTCAAACAAAACAAATTCCCATACTTGACATTTTTAGATATGTGTATGTCAATCCACATGCTGAATCCATCACTTACCTGTCAGGAGGTGGGTAGCATGCCTCATTGTTGTTATTCTGAAATTGTGGCTGTCATTGTCTCGGTAAGCATTCTCAAGTCTCTCAAAGTTGTCTATTTCTGTTTTTTGTTTTGTTTTACACTGCTGTTATATAAATTGTTCTCCTGGCTCTGTTCACTTCATTCTCAGACTACTTCTTAAATAGGTCACCTCTAAACTAGCCATCAGTCGCTGGGCAGATTGCCACTGAGAGAAGTCACATAAGATAGAACTGTGGTTCCAGGTGTGAGTTCCGTTCAGAATCACTTCAAGACCCATGGCCCCACAGAAGGTTTCTCTCTTATCAGTATGGCAGTGTTTGCTTTTGAAAAGGTAGATTTTTAAACTTCCTGTCAGTAGTTACTTAAGCAAAACTCCTCTAAGACATTTTTAAGGTTCTACTAGTCTTTACTTTCCTGAACTTGGGATTTTTTTTTAACTCCATCTAGGTAAATGAAAATTGTGTTATTTGTATCATTTCCCCATTGATTCTGCCATATCCCCATTCTGATCTCTGTGTCTCTGTTTCTGTCTCTCTCTCTTCCTCTCTCTTTGTCAGTTTCTCTGCCTTTCTATCATTATGTCTGATTCTCTGTTTCTCTTTCTAACAATAAGAAACTGCTGCTCTAGGGCCAGGAAGGAGAGAAGGGTGGAGAGAGGGGATAACAGTAATAAATCCACTCTCTTCTCCAGTAAGGGGCCCGTCTGCTCTAGTCTCAGGTGTGTGGTGTGGACTAGGTTCAGTCCACTGAGATCCTGACCTCCCAAAAGAGGGATCATACTTCTTTCCTCATCCTCTTCAACTCATTACATCTTCTACCTCAGGGCCTTGGGGACCAATTATTTAAAGCTTACATTGTAGTTCATAGCAAGGTCTCCCCAAAGCAGAAAGGTATCCAATTGTAGCAGCAAGCACCCCAAGCGTCCTCAGGGTTTGCAGCTACCACAGGTTCTTGGATCTGCTTTGTTAAAGGAAAGCAACTCAAAATGGGTTAACAAGCTTACTTTAATCAGTCAGACATATATCGTTTACCTTGTTCAGGAGAAAAGGTCAGCACCCTGAACCTCAAAGTATACAGGCATAATTATCACGACAGAAACATCAAGTAGACAGATTTCCAAACTGTCCAACCATTACATCCATACCCAGTCAACATCTGGGTTTCCACATTCTGGGTTTTTCAAAGCCGGGGGACTCTCAACAACGGCTTCCCAGAATTCAGATCAAATCACAGAACACTTCTCAAAGTGAGTCCCAAAACAAAGCTACACATCAGGGCTTATATAGCTTTCTCCTGGCTCAGAGAATGTAACAACCTTATTGACCCACTGGCCAATCAAAAAGTATCTACTGAAAAACAAGCCTCCCTCCCCAGGCTTCTGGTGCACTTTAGCCTAGGGGCAGGGAAGATCTTTAAAATTTACATTCGCATTACACCAATATATGACAGGAATCAAGTATGGGACAGAAATAGCATTCCTACACACACAAGAAAAGCTAAATGACTCATAGCACACATTGACAGGATAACTTAATACAGTCATCAATAACTTAACGTAGCTACTACTATATACTTTTTTTGGGAGGATGATACTTGAACCTAATTAGAACACAAACCACAACATGAAGTTTGTAGGGCTCTTGCTATACAATCAAGTTCCAGCGTGTCTATAGGCAAAATGGGTCAGGCTTGAGTCAATCCTTTTGATGGTGATGATATTTTCCAACAGTGCTGGAGTATTTTTCAGGGACTCCCTTTCTCAGACTGCCAGCAAATTCCAACTAGAGGCACCCAGGACTTCTGCATCACTCAAAGTCACAACGTCATTTCCAAGCTTGAATACATCCACCTCAAGACAGATATCTGTTCACCTAAGATCAGACTAGAACAAACACAACAGAGGCAGCCAAAGCCTAGGCCCAAGCTTACCTAGGCAGGGTGTACATATTAGCTGACACCATGTGGTGGCCGGGGTAAGGAATAGGGAAGGCCACCTCACTACCATTCCTCCTCTTCTTCCACTCCCTCCCCAAAGGAGTGACTAAAAATGATACTGAAATGATTTTTAGCGGAAGAAAAAAATCCACCATCACCAGTTTTTCTTGTTAATTGGTTAAAAAGGAGATTGCCTTGACATTCCAAGGCACCAACCTCCTCAGGGCAGAGTCATGCACATGTGGTCTACTAGAAGCAGAAAGGTCAGCTTTGCCCATGTCCTACTCAATCCTTGCTACCTCTTTCTCTGTCTCTCTTCTCTGTCTTCCTTCTACTCTCTTTTAAAATTGGTTCTCACATGATATTTGAAATTGAAATTCTGATGAAGAAAGAACATTAGGTTTCCAGGTGCTCTTAGTTTGGATTTTGGGTAGCTAGGCAGCACAGTGGATAGAGTGCCAGGCCTGGAGGCAGGAAGATCTGAGTTCAAATCCAGCCTTAGACACTTAGTAGCTGGGTCACCCTGGGCAAGTCACTGAACCCTGATTGCCTCAGTTTTCTCATCTACAAAACTAGAGGGAAGGAAATGGACAACCATTCCAATTTCTTTGTCAAGGAAACCCCAAACTGGATCACAACATGACTGAAAACAACTCACCTAAACAACAACAACAAATAGCCTGGAATTTTTTTTAGTCAATCGGGGTTAAGTAACTTGCTCAAGGTTACACGGCCAGTTATTTCTGGGTGTGGTGCTAAGTATCTGAGCCCGGATTTGATCCCCAGGTCATCCCAACACTGGAGCCAGTGCTCTTACTCACTGAGCCACCTGGCCACCCCTAAGCAATTGGGGTTAAATAACTTGCTCAAGGTTACACGGCCAGATGTTTCTGGGTGGGTGCTAAGTGTCTGAGCCCAGATTCGATCCCAGGTCATCCCTTGACTCTGGGGCCGGTGCTCTTACTCGCTGTGCTACCTGGCTGCCTCAGTAGCCTGGATTTTAATCCTCTGTGGGGTATTTTTACATGACAGGTCATTCACACCTTCACTAAGGACAGGAACTGAGGAGCAAGCTCAAAGGGTTCAATTTGGGCAGGCTCTGTCCCCATCTTTCTTTACCCATTATGCTTCTCAGTGCTCCCTGTATGTGGGCTCTGGAACAGCAAGAAACATGACTCCTGCCCAACGCAGATGCCATGAACACCTCAAAGCACCACAGAGATGACTCAGAAAAGGGGGGACCTAGGACCAGACTCCGTTTCTACCACAACATCACCACTCCTTCCAGCCTCAACTTCACTGCAGTTCACTGCACTCACTCTCACCACAAACTCCACTCCCTACCACAGAGGCTGGTTAGATCCCAGAGGCAGCAGCCCTTTTCTCATTATCCAGTTCCTGTAAATACCCTAGCAGAAGTGCCAATGCGGTTAGCCACCACTCACTGCAGGTGTTTATGGCCACCCCAGTAAGGTGGGCACATTCCAGGGCAATCAACAGCTCATGGCATTTTGTAATGTCTCTGTTCCCTTCCACTGCCATTACAGTACTCCATTTTTCTTAAGAGACTTTCAATATTCCCTCCCTTCTCCTCAGGAAGCATAGGAACTCCCTATTGTCTCTAAGATAAAATAGCAGATCTTCAGTCTAAACTTTAAAAGCTCCCTCTCAAGAGCAGCTAGGTGGCACAGTGAGTAAAAGCACCTGGTCAAGAGGACCTGAGTTCAGTTCCGGCCTCAGACACTTAACACCCCCCCACACACACACACACAACTAGTCGTGTAACCTTGGGCAAGTTACTTAACCCCAATTGCCCTCCAAAAAGGCAAAAATTAAAACCTCCCCCTCATTGTCAGGAAGGCTGGAGAGAGGAGAACCAAAGATAGGGTATCCACCAAAATAACAGAACTGAAGGGAGGCCTGGAAGAATTACAGACAAGGATGCCAGCTTTGAAAGTTGAGGAAGGAATTTATTCTATACTGGGGTTTTTCCCAATGTATTTATTTTTATTTTTCAACATTCATTTCCACAAAATTTTGAGTTACAAATTTTTTTCCTCATCTTTCCCCTATTCCCAACCACAAAATAGAAAGCCTACTGAATACCCCTTCCCCCAACCTGTTCTCTCTTATATCCTCCATCACCCCCCTCCCCCAACTTTCTAATAGGGCAAGATGGATTTCTATACCCCAGTGCCTATATATCTTATTTCCCAGTTGCATGTAAAAAGCAACTTTTTTTTTAAACATTTGTTTTTAAAACTTTGAGTTCCAGATTTTTTCCCCTCTTCCCTCCTCACCCACCCCCAATTGGAAGATGAGCAATTCAATATAGGTTGTACATGTGTAGTTACACAAAACATTTACATAGTAGTTATATTGTAAAAGACTAACTATAATTCCCTACATCCTATCCTGCCCCCCACTTATTCTATTATCTACTTTGACCCTGTCCCCTTTCAAAAGTGTGTTCTTCTAACTACCCTCTCCCCCAATCTGCCCTCCCTTCTATCACCTCCCCATTCCCTTCCCCCATATTTTCCTGTAGGATAAGATACTCAAATGAGTTTGTATGTTATTCAATCTTTAAGCCAAATTCAGTGAGAGTAAGGTTGACCCATTCTCTTTCACCTTCCTGCTCTTCCCCTCCATTGTAACAATTTTCTCTTGCCTCTTATATATGAGATAATTTACCCTAATCTATCTCTCCCTTTCTCCTTCTCCCAATATATTCCTCTCTCATCTCTTAATTTTATTTTTTTAGATATCATCCCTTCATATTGAACTCATCTTGTGCCCTCTATGTATACATGTACATACATATGCACATACTCACACATTTATACACACATATACCCTCCTATACATACATATATGTGTATAATATATTCCTTTCCACTATCCTCATACTGAGAAAAGTCTTATGAGTTACAATTATCATTTTTCCATGTAGGAATGTAAACAGTTCAACTTTAATAAGTTCCTTATGATTTCTTTTTCCTATTTGCCTTCTCATGCTTCTCTTGCTTTTTGTATTTGAAAGTCAAATTTTCTGTTCAGCTCAGTTTTTTTTTTATCAAGAATGCTTGAAAATCCTCTATTTCATTGAATGATCAGATTTTTCCCTGAAAATTTTCAGTTTTGCTGGGTAGGTGATTTTTGGTTTTAATCCTAGCTCCTTTGACCTCCAGAATATCATATTCCAAGCCCTTCAGTCCCTTAATGTAGAAGCTGCTAGGTCTTGTCTTACCCTGATTGTGTTTCCACAATACTCAAATTGTTTCTTCTGACTGCTTGCAGTATTTTCTCCTTGACCTGGGAACTTTGGAATTTGGCTGTGATATTCCTAGGAATTTTCTTTTGGGGATCTTTTTCAAGAGGCAATTGGTGAATTATTTTTTTTTTAAGCAATTGGGGCTAAGTAACTTGCTCAAGGTTACATGGCCAGTTATTTTTTGTGTGGAAGCCAAGTATAATTGGTGAATTCTTTCAATTTCTATTTTGTCCTCTGGTTCTAGAATATCAGGGCAATTTTGTTTGATAATTTCTTGAAAGATATTGTCTAGGCTCTTTTTTTCATCAATGCTTTCAGGTAGTCCAATATTTTTAAATTATCTCTCCTGGATCTATTTTCCAGGTCAGTGGTTTTTCCAATGAGATATTTCACATTGCCTTCTATTTTTTCATTTGTTCAGATCTCTTTTATAGTATCTTGATTTCTCATAAAGTTCTTAGCTTCCATTTGCTCCAATCTAATTCTAAAGGAATAATTCTCTTCAGTGAGATTTTGAAATTCCTTTTCCATCTGGCAAATTCAGCTTTTTAAGGCATTCGTCTCCTCTTTGGCATTTTGGGCCTCTTTTGCCATTTGTTAGCCTATTTTTAAGGTATTATTTTCTTCAGTATTTTTTGCATCCCCTTTAGCATGATGTTGACTCACTTTTCATGATTTTCTTGCATCATTCTCATTTATCTTCCCAATTTTTCCTCCACTTCTCTTATTTGATTTTCAAAATCCTTCTTGAGCTCCTCCATGGCCTATAACTAATTCATATTGTTCTTGGAAGCTTTTGATGCAGGAGTTCTGACTTTGAGGTCTTCCTCCCATTCGGTGCTTTGATCTTTTTTGTCCCCAAAATAAGATTCTATCATCTGTTTGTGCTTCCTCTGCTTGCTCATCTTGCCAGACAATTATGTGACTTTTGAGCTCTTTGCCATGGTAGAACTCTGCTTCCAGATTACAGAGAGGTATGTCCCAAATCGCTGGGGTTTTTGCAGCTGCTGGAGCTCTTAGGAGGGTGCCCTCTCTACATCTCCCACGAGCTCTGGCACACTGGCCACACACCCCAGGACCACCACCCAAGACGGTGATCCAGATCCAAGCAGGTTAAAGCAAAAGTAATTACCCTCTAAATGGTCACTTGGTCCCCCTACAATCTACAGGCCAGGAGCTCTGGAGGCAGTCACATGGCTGCTGCTGCTTCACCTCTACCACTTCTCGCCCCAGGGGCTGGGGCCGAATTGCACTATTCTCTACCCAGTTCCAACAGAGTTCCCACCTGACCTTTTACTTTCTTTTTGGCATTTATGGCTGCCACAGCTGCTGGTGATTCACTCTCCTGAAGTCTGCTCCAACCGCCACTGGTTGGGCCGCCCCAGGGCCAGAATCACGTGGTTCCCGTAGGACTGGCTCTGCTCCCAGCCTGGTGAGATAGCCCCTTTCTGTCGGCCTGCCGGCTGCCTTCAGTGGGATATTTGTTTCTCTCTGTCACTTTGTGGGTTCTGTAGCTCTAAAATTTGTTTAGAGTCATTTTTTTTTACATGTATTAGAGGTGGTGGGAGCCAGAGCCATGTGGAGGTCCTGTTTTTACTCCACTATCTTAGTTCTGCCCCCAGGTACATGCTTATGATATACTATTTAAAAAGCAAACTCTACCTAAAAGACACTCACAGTTTCAAATACAATACTCTCCTATATTGTAATGTGCAAAGAAATGCTCATTTTATTTGGAATTTGCTAAGTTTAAAATAAAAAAAACCTGCTAACATTAGGGACAACCTAATGAAAAGGCATGAAGACAGGAGATGCAATTTCATCTTGAAAAATAACAAACAGGCTTTGAAAAGTTCTGCTTCTGACACAGGCTGGATTTGTGACATTGGGCAAGTCTTTTAATCTTTCAAGCTTTTCATCAACTAAGACTATGAGTTGCAGGAAAGTACCAACTTGCATTTGCAGAGGGAATCACCTTATCTAGGAGTTCCCTATCTAATGAATTCATGGATCTGGTCCCCATGAATTTCTCTACTCTTCCATCTTTTGTTCTCTTCTTTTTTGTTAGGGAGAGGATGGGGCAAGGCCATGTCCCCTCCCTTCCTCACCTCTCCCCTAGAGCAGAAGCCTCTTGAGGTCAGGGATTCATTCAGTTTGAGTTTGTCTTTGTATCACTAGTACTTTATATAATCAGTGGTTAATAAGTATGTTGAATTTCATTATTGAATTGGAGCAGCTATCCTTTTCTGTGTGGCCCAGAGGAGGAAGAGGGGGAGAAGGAGACAAATTAATACCTGTAACTGGCCCTTCCTTCCTTATAACATCAGGGAGACTGCTTGGATCTCTCTTCTCCATCCCTACCCCCTCATTGGTTTGCATAGGAAAATGTGCTCTTGTTTACAGTTTTCTTTTTATTTTATTTTTTTAATTAGTGCTTTTGGCCTGCAGTCTTTGGAACTTCTTGATGTGTATCTTCTTTCTGTTCATCTCTTAGAGGACTAGCTTTACCCAAGGAACATTATAGCTGCCCACTTTGCTGTTTTCATTCCTCAACACACCAAAGCTTGCCACCGTCTCTAGACCCCTAGTTTCTCACAGTCCAGAAGCTCTTCCCTGCTGCCTGTAGTCCTCTAACCAGAGCCCTTTTCTCATGTTCTAGCTTGTCGCTGAGCTAGAAGAATGTGGATCTGGCATGGTAGATTTTTGTGGGGAAAGGGGTCTTAGGGTCTTCACTTAATCTTTTCTTAAAATTTATATTAGTATCATCTCCTTCTAGACCAACATAGCTCCCAACTTTTAGAACTCCCTAATGCATCTCAGCAACAGTTTTACTCCCTCCCTATACCCTGTGTGGAGACCCAAAGACAGATCCAACTCCAGGTCATAAGGCTGTTCATTCTCAGCAAAGGGCTTCCTTTCTATCAGTTGCACAACCCATCAAATACAGCCCTTCTAACCTCCCAATAACAAAGGCTACTAGTGTCTGATTATTCTCAGAGGTTCAAAGCTGAATCTTAAAGACTGGCAGAAACTTCACAAGGAATGTTCCCATCCCATCCTTCTGATGCCCTCAACAAGACCTCAGGCTCTGATGTATGTAAACAAGTGCTCCCAGGGAGCTGGGCCCTCTAGGGAATATAGGAGGCACTGTCAGCTTCATGGGCACAGGGAATTCCTATTAATCAATGATTTACAGTCAATACTTGTAATCAATCAATCAACAAGTAATAATAAAATGTTTACTCTGTGCCAGATCCATCACTAAGTCCCGGGAATAAAACAAACAAAAATCAAAGTCTTTGCCCTCAAGGAATTTATGTTCTAAGGTGAAGGGTTTTTTGGGGGATAGGAGAGAAGGGAGAGCATGGATCTAAATAAGAATGTACACCGTAAATACTTGTATTTAGAGGGTGAAGATACAAAAAGCTTTGTGTAAAATGTGGGGCATGAACTATAACTGCCAGAATTGCTTCCCCCAGTCTCTGCACCAAATCTACAAGATTGTTTGACATACCAAGGGAAGAGAAAATCATGGAAACCTCCATGGTACCATGGCTGAACAGTCTTTTCAAGAAACAGGAAATTGGGGGTAAGATTGGCAGTGACAATTTATAAAGGAAGCCCTAGACTGAATCTGACCACAGCTTTCATTATTGCCAGCACCTCCAGTCTTAGTAGATGCTGTGTTTGGACTTTGGCATGACACTAACCATGACCCAGAACAATACAGAGACTCATGAACATCCCACCCCTCTGGTCCAACAACACCACAACCAAGATATGAAGGAAGGAGGCCCTGGCACTGACACTGACAAGTTTCTTCAAGCTTCTGTCAGTCTCAACCCTGAACAAATCTTCCCACTTTGTCCTTTGACCCCAGTAGCTTCCAAACCCACTAAATGAAGAATCCCTAGGAAAACTCAAAAAACCTGAACCAGGAAACTAAGTCACCTCATCAAGGTAAGCCCACCAGGAATGGCCCAAAGTCCCCTTTCCTGGCTGGTGGGGAGTTTGAATGTCAAATGGCTTCCAATTCCTGTCTCCAGGAAGACTTCTTTCTCTTCCCACATGCCCTACTCGCTCCCCCCTCCCCCACTGGCATGAATAGTACCAGTGCTCAGGACCAGACTCCTCAGTCCCTTCCCACAATGCCTAGCCAACTCAGAAAAGAACCCCACAAGATTTTGCTGGCTTGGGAGAGGATCCCCCATTCTTTAGGGGCCCTATTCAGTTCCAACTCCATCCCTCTTCCCTATGTCCCTCTTCCCAGATAATCCCTTTGTTTTGTGCTTATCTCTTCCCAATAAAGATGCTTTGCTTTATTGTTCTGTTGTGGCTTCCATGTTTGCTTGCATTGTTTGTTTTTTTTGGGGGGGGGATGGCATGCTAAACCTTCTTAAGTATGCATTTTTTTATAACAGGTTCCAACTTTATCTCCTACTTGATTTTTGTATTTTTATTCATTCAATTCACCAAAACCTTGATTATCTCACACTCTGAACATAGCTTTGTTCCTTACCATTCATAAGATGATCGCAGATGTGCTGGCCTCTTCCTATTAACTGTTTAGCCTTAAAAAGACTTCGGCAGGAGAGAATTTGGAGTAACCCTTGCTAGGTAGTCATTCCAAGGGAATCTCCGCCATAATTCCTTGTATCTCCTTATCTTCCTTTTTCTTCAAGCCTTTGTAGCAGTCTCTATCCCCCTCTTATACTTCACAAAGTTGGAAAACCAGTGGGGGAGGGGGGTATTTTCCCGGAGAAAATACTGTCCTTTAGTCATGCACAGAGATTAACACAGATGTTTAAATGTTTATATATCCCTGAAAAAACAAGTTCTCTATGATAACAACTATAGATTTCAGGTAATTGTAATTCTTTTGGAAGCAGTGTACATGTGAATTTCCCATTGTTCTCCAGAGTTACTCAGGTGATAGCAGGTATTTACAAATGGATTATGAAATACACCTCGTGGGCATTTTATAGGAACTAAGAAAAGAACAACTGGAAACCACATGCACACATCTAGATACTTTGTCACAGGTCACTGATGGCCTGGCTGTGTAATACTCGGACTTGTGTCAATGAATGCTTAATTTCCAGCCATTTCAACAGGGATGGATGTCTTGTGTTCCCTTCATTGTCAACATCAAGCCAAGGATGGAATAATGGGCACCTGTGGGTACCTGAGACAGGTCCACCTGCTCTCATCCAGATCCATCACTCTTCAAGCTCTGGGGTCACTTGAGCCTCACTGGGTACTCTCCTTTATGGGGGGAATACTCGTGGCTCAGAGCAATCCGGTCAAATGTCTAGATCTTCTGGAGCTTTGTCATGACATTCCTCAACTGCTAGGATTGCTCCAGCTGGATTTTCATCAGGACTAATATGAATGCCTTATTTCTCAATCATCCTACATTCCTTAAAAGGGTTCATCCAGGGTAGCAATTTGAACCCCTCTGTGCATTCATACCTGAAGGTCTAAAATGTGCCCTCATATTGCTCAGGGATTGATACCAAATCAGCAGTACCTACTCATTCACAGTTCAGAAATACATCTCCGGAGCTTTCATGAGGTCCCCAAATTGTTCACTCTGTCTCTGTCTCTCTTTTATCTTTCTTCCTCTATGTATCTATATCTCTGTCTCTATGTCTGTCTCTCTAAGCCTCTGTGTCTATGTGGCACATGCACACAGTCTTCCTCCCTCCCCTCTCCCCTCCACCTCACTACAGCCTAGTCTACTACATTGACAAGAAAAGAATGTCCAAACAATCTTGTAGCTCTAGCCAGGGGCTTTATCTAGATATCTAGAGGCTTTATCAATGACCATTATAGGTCCTGAATGCCTTCTTTTCCCCTGCTCACAGTTTTTCAAGTTATCAGTCCCCAGAGTCTAAATCTATCACTTTTAAATATTGCATCTTCCTTCTTTCCTCCCTACCTCCCTCTTTCCTTCCTTCCTTTCTTCCTCCCTCCTTCCCATCCTTTCTTTTCCTAGCCCTGCCCCCCTCCCATTGATTAAAGGCCCACCATATCTGAAAAATGGTGGTCAGCACTAGAGGCAATGTGAAGATACATTAAGATATGACCCTTACTAACACTAATTTTACTGTCTATCGTAGTGAATATCTTAAAAACACTTCAGTAGCTTGCATAACCAAATCAACAGAAGGATATTCAAAAAGTGTCATTGCCTTAGGGGTCCCAGGTTTGAGGGGCCTCAAACTCCTATTTTGGATTACAAATTGCATTGTAAATAATGGCTAGTCATCAGAGGTGGGGAATCTATGTGACTGTTTTGCTGCAGGGTCCCACCTGTTCTTAATCCACCCTTTGCAGTAAGTATTAATTTGAGAAACACCAACCATGGGAGAAAAGAGTCTGTCTGAGAAGGTAACAGGAACGTAACTTCCCTATGAAATAGTCACTAGCAGAAGTGAGAATAGTTCTGTAATACCAACTCATTGATTCTCAAATAATGGGAGCTAAACTGTCTGCTCTCCATCTGTGGAAATCCAAGCCCCAGAAGGCAGACCTCTAGAAGGCAACTGGCAGAAGGAATCACCATCACAGAGGTGTGTTGGAATAGAAAAGATGGGGTTTGGGAAAGTGCCTATGATTGGAGATGAAGAAGGCTGCTGCCTTTCCCTCAAGTGGATTTGGGAGTAGGAGGAGATAGGCTGGAGAGCAGAGGGCTGAGAAGGGAAAAGGAGACCTCTTGACTCTAATGCAAGAGAATAGAGTAAAAGATCTTCACAATTAGACCGCAAGATGGTAGTGTGGGAGGAGGCCTGCATTCAGGTAGGAACATGGGACTATGCTTAAATCTGTCACTTCACTGGCTAAACGAGTTGAGGTCTGAAAAGAAACAAAATTCTATCCAACTCTTTCCCCCCATAATGACAGTAAAGTCACCGCTTTAGAATTCTCACATCACAATTCCTTACATGCCACATGAGACAATGTCACCATAGAGCACAGAGCAGCTGGATTAGACCAAGAATATGCAGAAGAGGTCTATACTGGACTGGACATAATTTTGAGTGATTCAAGATAACGGAAAGAAGGGGAAATATGAATTATTGGAGAAAAATTATGGACTTTATTATTATTTTTTAAAGTGATGAAAATATCAATGGTTCACTACTCCAGGCTGAGATTCCATGTCCATGGTTTGAACTTGACAGAGGGAGCTGCCACTCCCCCCTGGCCCAAAATAAAAATCAATCTTTGGCTCATTTTGCCCCCATCCAGAGCCTCCTGTGGAGGTCTTAGAATATAATTCAAATCAAGGTCTCCACTGATGTTAGTAAAAGAGTTCTCAGTTCCCACAAAAGTACTCAAGGTAACAATGTATATCAGAAACAGGACAATCTTCATTTTCTTCCCCAAAGAATGCAAAAACAACACGATGAACTCAAAATTGCCCATAAATATTAGTCTATACAGTTCCCTTTCCCTTTCCATATATTCCTACTTTTAAACCTAAGAACATTTACAGATTTACCCTAAATTAGGTTTATTGTCTCCTTAGAAGATGAACAAACTTAATGGAGCTACTAAAGAGTGATTTAAAACATTTTGGTGAATCCTTCCTCTATGCCCAGGAGACTTAAAGCATTATCCAAACAAAGTTTTATATCCCTTATGGAAGGGAAAAAACCCTGCCATTCTGGTGAAACCCACCTTCCCAGAGGTCCCATAAGGTCCCAAAGACCTTATAGTCTCTGAAATCTTCATTTGGAGGATACCCAAAGGCATATTTGGGGAAATTACTTACCAAAGGCTATAAAAGGAAGTTTGAAGTTTTAGTAGTGTCAGGAATGAGGAGAAAAATCAATATCAATCAATTAATAAATATTTATTAAGTATCTACCAAGGGCCAGGCACTATGCTAAGCATTAAGGATACAAAAGGAAGCAAAAGACATTCCTGCTTTCTGGGAATTTATCTAAATATTATAGTGGAATAAGAGAAAATTGTTTCTCCAATGGGTTACAAATGCATGTGTGTGTGTGTGTGTGTGTGTGTGTGTGTGTATGCATGTGCAGCTGAGTGACCTGGTAGATAGAATGCCAAGTCTCGAGTCAAGAAGTCAAATCAGGAAGAGTTCAAATCTGACCTCAGACACTTACTAGCTATGTGACCCTGGGCAAGTCACTTCACCCTGTTTGCCTCACTTTCCTCATCTGTAAAATGAGCTGGAGAAGGAAATGCAAACCACTCTAGTAGCTTTGCCAAGAAAACCCAAAATAGGGTCACAAAAAGTCAGGCACTATTGAAACAAATGAACAACAATATATACATATGGCTTATGTTTGTATAGTATTGATAGTTTTTAGAGTAATTTTAATTTTTACTTTATTTGCTACACAGGTAGATAGTCAGTATGGTGAAGTGGGAAAAGTGCTCTCAATGAAGACAAGAGATCTGGAGTCACATTCTCAGTTTGACCCTTAACTAGTCTATAATCATGAGCAAATCACTTACTGTGTACCTCAGTTTCCTCATCTGTAAAATGCAGTTAATAACAGCGTTGTTATGAAGTACGTGTTTTGCAAAACTTAAAGTTCTCTCCATATATTATTTATTAGATAGGAAAATTATTTTCTCTTTTATAGATGAATTGTTGCAGCTCATAGAAATTAAGTTATTTACTCCAGGTTACAAAGCTAATTAAAAGTAAAATGGAATGGAAATCAGCCTTCCTGATACTTAGTAAAGTGAGTGCTCTCTCTATCAACTCGTGCTGTGGTTCTTTGAAATATACAGAAAAATAAGAGGATGGTGTTGCCTGACATTGCCCAAATGATGAAAAAAAACAAAAACCCCGAAGCAAAAGTGAAGCTATGTATGATGTGGCTATAAAAAACTGGTTAATGCTTTCCTCTGAGTATCTTAGGACTGTATTTTTGAGATAGTTGGCTCAAAGCTCTAGAAAAGAAATTATTCACAAGAGGTGTTATTTATTGTTTCAGGAACTTCTTCCTAGTTCTTCTCCTCTTCGATTATGGATTTAAAAAAGAACAAAAAAAGAACCAGGTTAAAGGAGCTTCTTGAGGAAAATCCAATAAAGCCTATTAACAAATAGAACAGTCTTATCCTTCCAAGGGCAGCTGGTCACATGTTCCCAATGGATACAAATGGCTCTTTGTTTCCTTCATCTACACTACAGTTCTTTGTCAATCATGATCAACAATCTATTCAGCTGTACTTGCTGCATTCTCTCTGTCTCAGTCTCTCTCTCTCTGTCTCTGACTCTCTCTCTCTCTCCCTCCCACTCCTCCCTTTTTCTCTCGTTTGTTAGTCTTCTGGTCCATGACTGTAAACTCAAGTGTTACTGGAGCTTTGGGAGAGGCAGCATTGCATTGTGGGTATAGAGAAAGTTGACCTTGGAGTCAAGAAGACCTGATTTCAAGTCTAACACATACTGATTTTGTATGTGACCCTGTGCAGGTCATTCTTTAGTCCCCCCACCCCCCAAATCCCAAGAAACTCTCTAAGACTATAAGTTGCAGAGTGGGTACCACCAGCTTTCTTCAGTAAGCTCCCTACCCAAGTAAAATCACAGGCCTAGAATGCAAGGAATCTAGGACTGCTAACACTTTTATAAATCTTGTCCTGAACATTGAACTGATTTTTGTTGTTCAGTCATTGCAGTCATGTCTGACTCTTCATGACCCCTTTTGGGGTTTTCTTGGCAAAACACTGGAGTGGTTTGCCATTACTTTCCCAGCTCATTTTACAGATGAGGAAACTGAGGCAAACAGGGCTAAGTGACCATGATAGGGCCCATCTAACAGAAAAGTTATTAAGAAATTTTGGGATGTTCTTATTTCAGGTGACCAAGGAATTGTGGAATTAATTCTCTTTTCCCCTGTAACTCAGTTCATATCTGACCTTCCATGTTCTTCTACCAAGAACAATCAGAGTGTAGTGAAGGAGTACAGGGAAGTATGAAAAAGGGAAGAATAAATAGGTAACTCTAGAGTGGAGAGAGTATTGGATAGCAGAGAAGAAAAATCAAAAGATAAAAAAAAAAATCAACAACCTTAGCATTTAAATTTCATGAAAAACAGTGTTCCTAACCTTTTCCTGTACTAGTATATAGCATTTATACCAGGTTTTTAAGTTTGCAAAGAACTTGTGAGATGAATAAAAAGCCCAAGAGACAAAGTTTCTGTGTAATCAATAATCAATTCATTCATTAGGCTAGCTGATAATAAACTGATGATCAGTGGTTTCAGTAATCAAAGATAAAACCATGGACATTGCAGAACGCTTAAATACCTTTGGAAAAGGTGGTGCTGTTAACAGGTAGAAATGGGATGGAAATCAGTCCTATAGAATCAATCTTGACAGGTGAACAGCTAATGGGGTGGTGGATTTTCAAATGAAGAAGTAGGCTGAAAGCCTGCAACTTCTGCAGCTGAGAATAGAGCTTGATCATGGGATTCAATTGCCTCCAGCAGTCTGCACAAAGGAATCAGTCTCTACCCAGACCAGTCTGGTTGGTTTTCTCCTTCATAAGCCGGGTCACTCTAAACTTCAATGGAGAGGCGTGGGGACATGGATGTAATGCTATGGGGAAGGAATTCACCTAGATTAGATTCTGTTTACACTCTGAACAGAAGTAAGGTTTGATAGTTTGGTGGAGCCCTGCCCAAGATTGAGGAGCCTGTTCCCAGAAGATCTGGGCAATCCCATCTACCAGCAAAGTTCTTCAGAGATTGACTGACTTACAAGGATGGTCCCTGAATGAGGAAATAGAAGAAGCCTAGATCCTAACTAACAATGAGTTATTAATGTAATAGAAAATAATAATTTTTCTCACTTATATGCTATCTCCTTTGATTCTTATAACAACCCTTTGAGATGGGTGTTACTATTATTTTCATTTTACAAAAGAGGAAACTGAGGCTAAGTGACATGCCTAGGGCCATTCAGTATTTCAGGTAAGATTCCAGCCCAGGCCTTCATGGTGCCAAGTTAGGTACGCTAGTCACTACAGCAATCTGTTATTGTTCAGTTGTTTTTAGTCTCATCTTTGTGACTCTCATCTTTGTGACTGCATTTGGGGTTTTCTTGGCAAAGATACTGGAAGGGTTTGCTATTTCCTTCTTCAGTTCATTTTGCAGATGAAGAAACTGAGGCAGAGTTAAGTCACTATTGCTCCCTCTGAACAGACTGAAGTTTTAGCTACCCCTCTACAATAAGTTAGCTGTGTGAGTTTAAGCAGCCATATAACCTCTCTGTAAGTAAGCTGCCTAAATAAATGATGGAACAGATAGAAAGCTGACCTCAGAGTCAGGGAGACCGAAGTTGAAATTCTGCTTCTGATCCACACTAGCCATGTGTTCTTGGGCAAGTCACTTAACTTTGCCAAGCCTCAATGCCCTGACCAACCCTCTAAGGCTGTAAGTTACAACCTGACTGAGCAGAGGGATAGAAGAGGGACAGATGCAGGAGTACAATGGAGCTAGCTCAAACTGACTCCGGAGAACTAACTGTGAAATGTTATCTCGGAAACTGGAAAATGCAATAAATCAGGGCTTGAAATTTATTGTTTTCTGATTGTCTAGACTTAAGAAAGTGATGAAGAAAATGTTAGTCATAGAGATTAAACTTAAATGTATGTCCTGCATACATTTTCCATCACAGT
Source organism: Petaurus breviceps papuanus (assembly GCF_028583685.1). Taxonomy (NCBI): domain Eukaryota; kingdom Metazoa; phylum Chordata; class Mammalia; order Diprotodontia; family Petauridae; genus Petaurus; species Petaurus breviceps. Next base: position 31,679,297 of record NW_027185903.1, read on the forward strand.
GTTGATCATTAAACATTCACTAGCACACCCCTGATCATATGTATTATTTTTAGAGACTCAGTGGTTTAAAATTTACCAGTATCCTTCTGGATGGATGTCTGGAGTTTCTTCTGACTTTAAGGGAATAGTCTTCTGATTCTTTAAATCTCCCCTTTAAACTAGGAAGCTATTGCCAACAGGAGCCAGAGAGAATTAAGCTGATAGGATAATTTGTGCTTGCAAAAACCCTGAAGAGAGGCTTTAAAAAAAGACAGTTATTACAAGTGCAGGTAGGTAGTTTAATCCTTGACAATCAATATTTGGGGATGTTTCCATTTACTTAAGCAAATATTAATCAAGTGCCTCCTATATACAGAGCAGAGTGGTAGTTGCTAGAGTTACAAAAGGAGACAGGACACAGACTCTGATGATATTCTGAAGGGGAATGGGGTAGAGGTAAGGACTTGTACACAAATAACTGTGTAGATAAGGGAGATGGAGGGAACTTAATCTAAAGGTAAGTTCCCATGTCCCTATTATTACTTGTCTGTTTTAGACATTTTCTGTTTTCTTGATTTTTTGATAGTATACAGCTATTATTAAGGAAAGGCTCTGGAAAAAATCAAGAGGACCAGAAAGAATAATTGCATAGAGAAACTGTGATCAATGAATATGCAAAAGCTTAGGTAAAAAGCAGTTGAAGAATGGGTCAGCTGTCACCCTTCTGTACTAGTGTTTTATTCTTTAAAGAGAAATAGAAGGGGACTGAGGCACTTGGGCTCTAGCGTGACTTTTCCTCTAACTAGCTGGCTGATAGCAGGCAAATGACTGCCCACTGGACCTCAGTTTTTAATCATTTCAGTTGTGTCTGACTCTTCCTGATCAGTTTTGGGGTTTTCTTGGCAGAGACACTCGAGGGATTTGCCATTTCCTTCTCCAGCTCATTTTACAGATGAGGAACCTGAGGCAAACATAGTTAAGTGACTTGCCCAGGGTCATACAACTAGTAAGTGGCTGGGGCCAGATTTGAACTCATGAAAATGAGTTTTCCTTACTCCAAGCTCAACCTTGAATGTGCCATCTAGTTGCCCTGGACCTCAGTACTTACACATAAAATAAAAGGATTAGGATGCATCTCTACAGAGCCAAAACTCTTTTTTTCACTTGAGGCCAAATAATTGGAAGAGAGGGGTGTCCTATATCCCAAAATATACAGCTGTGCAAGACAGGTCCATTATCTCATCACTTGATGATGGGTGGGAGTATATACTTCCTAGGAAAGGGTGGTACATCAGTGGAACCCTATGAGAATAAGAAGATTGCTAAGTGAGGGATAGAGAAACAGGTGCCTCCATGATGGGGATGTCAGCCCCTTAGCTAAAGCTTATCTCTAGATCTCTCCCTCCGAATTTCTATGAGCAAATAATTTTACTTGTCTCCAGGACTGTGCTAGTTATAGTGTGTTATTCAAAGAGGTATTAAACACTGTCCATTAGTTGAAGTTTACAATCTAGCTGTAGGGCCAAAACACATACAAAAAAATGACAACAGATATTATAAGGCAAGAGAAAGAGGAAGTATGGTATAGAGCATGGTTCTTAAATTTGGGGGTCTCAATACTCCTTTATAAACTAAAAATGTATCGTGGATCCCAAAGGGATTGTGTTTATGTAGGTTAAATTAATCTATATTTACCATAGTATAAATTAAAACATCTTAATAATAATAAGTATTACAATGAAAATAATTGTGACCTTGTAGACCTTCTAAAAGGGTCTCTGGGTCCCCCAGAGTCTCCTGAACTACTAGTATAGAAGAAAGTGAAGTTGAAAAACACAGGCTCAAGTCCTCCTCAACCACCTGCTAGCCATGTGACTTGGGCAATTCCCTTATATATTCTGTGCCTCCATTTCTCAAGTAACAATGAAAATTATACCTCTTGCCTTATTTACCTCACAGGGCTTTATAGCAAAGTACTTTGTGAGCCACAAAAACATTTATAAAGCCAAATTATTATGATTAAAGTAAGTACCCAAAATGTAATAAAGCAGAAATTAGTCAATCAACAAACAATAAAGATAAAGCCATACTATTGCCCCATATTCACAATGGGCTTCCAGCTTTTTGAATCCCTCTCAGAATTTTCATCTTTATTTGTATCTTTCCATTCATTCAAGGATGAAAGCAGTCAGTTTCTTCATGAAACCTTTCCTAATACATTCTCCTCTCCTCTACTATGTGCCTGATACAAGGTGCTAAAGATACAAAGACAAAAGTATAATAGTGCTTGCCCTCAGAAAGCTTGCATTTTATTAAGAAGGGCGAGGAGATAACTTGTATCTAAATAATATATACAAAATATCATACAGAATCACTGAATTTTACAGGGACCTCAGCAAACATCTAGTTTGATCTCTTCCTGTAAAGAATCCTTACTATGACATATCCAATAAGGGGTTATCCTCCATGCATACATACATACATACATACATATATATGAATGGAGTGAAAAGTTCTCTTGTCTTGCAAAAAGAGGAATCTAATCCCATAATAATTCACCTATGTTTCCTCTCTTTTTCCCCAGGTGGGTGCTGCTCATAGATTCTAGGCATAATCCCAACTTCCAGAGTAGACAGAAAAGGGACCAACCAATACCATTGTCATTGCAAAAAGTCACATTCATCTTTCTCTTCTTTGAGGGAGATTACAAGTTTATGTTTTAGAGTCACTAAACAGACACTTCCAACTTCAAATTCACTCTGTCCCACCACAGGGCACCATTCTTAGAGAACTCTCAGTAGGAATGGATGGATAGTAATCCTTCCTAATTGAGGAAAGAAGGCAACCATTTTCTCTATTCCCTAAATGGTTTTCCTTTTTCAAAAACATGACTATGTTAAATTATTATTGATATTTTTTTTTATTTTTATATCACCGACATCTTTCAATGTATCTCTCCTCTCAGCCCTCTCTCAGATTCTTATCCCCAATAATAAAGAATAAAAAAGGAGAAAAAGGCTTATCAAAACAAACCAATGATTTTTTAAAAGCCACCCTCTACGATATTCCAAATCACTTTCTCAGAATTCTCAGAAAGATTCATAACTTCACCAATAATGGATTAATGTGGCCATCTTTCTGTAAGTCTTCCAACATTGACTATTCCTATATTTTGGAGAAACAACAACAAAAATCCAGAACATCATGGAAAATAATGAAGGATGGATTAGCCCTTCCATATCTTAAACTATGTTATAAAGCAGAAATCATGAAAAGTATTTGGTACTGATTAAAAAGAGAAAAATGGATTAATGGAACAGACTAGAAAAAGGAGAATCAGAAATAATTGCAGTCAGTAACCCAAGGTTAGATAAATTTGAGAACACAAATTAACCTAGGAAAGAAATTAAGTTTAGACCAACATCTTAATTGTATATAACTATAAATTCAAAAGAATATATGGCCTAAATATTAAAGATCACACCTCTAATATTTGGAAGAAAAGCAGACCATATGCTTTTCACAAAAACATGTAGGGGGTGAACTCTTAATCAAACAAATGCTAAAGGCAATTTAAAAAAGATAAAATGGATGACTTTACACGAAATCAAAAAGTGTTTGCATGAACAAAATAAATGCAGCAAGGATATGAAGTAATCATTTGGAGGAAAATGCTTTGTATTAAATATCTCTGACAAAGGTCTGATATCAAACATATATTACAACTAATACAAACATATACGATCAAAAGCTATTTCCCTGTAGAAAACTGGTTAAAGGACATGAATGTGTGTATGCTAAAGAGACAGAAAGAGAGAGACCTAATGAAATCTAGGAAACATCAATTTTCAGGGAAATTTCTAACTCAATCAATTAATCACTCAACAAGTATTTATTAAGTACCTACTTAGTACAGGGCACTATGCTAATAGCTACGCATGCAAATACAAAAGACAGTTCCTGCCTTCAAGGCACTTACATTTTAATATACATAGAGAGCAATTTAAAAATAACCTCTATAATTTAAGAATATAATCCTTAGCAGGAACTCAAAAGATAAAAGACAGGGGCAGCCAGGTGGCACAGTGAGTAAGAGGGCTGGCCCTGCATCAGGAGACCCAGGATTGGTTCCAGCCTCAGATACTTGGCACCCACATAAAATAACTGGCCGTGTAACCTTGAGCAAGTTACTTAACCCCGATTGCTTAAAAAAAAAAAAAGATAAAAGACATATAAGCATTTCTGTAAATATATAAGGATTAGGTTATCTCTCCTGAGCCTAGACTGACCTACATAAACATCAAATCATACAGCTTTCCCAGTTCCAAACCACACAGAAGGCATTTAAGACTTGCGCATTTTTGAATCCTGCAGGTGTGATTAGTTTGTAAAACGCAAGTAGGAACTCATAAGAGTTTGAGGCAAAATCATACAGCTATGTCATATCTAAGGGCTGGAAGAAGTATTATCTTCCTCCTTTCAAGTTGCAGGTCAATTTTGTATCAAGGATATCCTTCCGTATTAACAATAGAAAGCTATTTCTTCAGTCTATTTGTATAACGTGTAGCTACCTAACCTTTGCAAGACCTGTTGTTCAAGATAGAGCTGAATGTCAGAAGAATTAATATATCCATTCCAAGTAATTAAACGATAACAGTGTCCATAGCAGTTATAACATTACCAAAGTTGTCTAAGAGAGCAGCAGTCTCTTAAGTCTGTTGTCTGAGGACCAACCTAGCTAAATGCAGGGAGACATCACTAGAAAGTAGGCAATGATTTTTCTTTTTTTTAAAACCACAGAAACTCATAAAATTATCTGCTAAGGCATGGAGAGATTGCTTATCTTTGTTAGTGAAGAGAATACCAACTTTAATTAAATCACAGATTTTTTGAAAAAAAATTTTAAAACAAGAGTTAAATGTATTAATCTAAAACTTTTTTCAAAAAGTGAATTAGAGCAGGGCATCTAGGTGGCACAGTGAATAGAGCACCAGCCCTAGAATCAGGAGGATCTGAGTTCAAATTCAGCCTCAGACACTTGACACTTACTAGCTGTGTGACCTTGAGCAAGTCACTTAACCCCAATTGTCTTGCTTTCCCCCTCCAAAAGCAACAGTGAATTAGGAAAAAAAAATGTCCTGCCTCCGTAAATTCAATCATTGGAAATATACCCTGTAACTGTTTTCAGAAACAACAACAACAAAAAAGATCTGTTCGAGGATTTTTCATAGTAGCATTATTTATAATTGTAAAAAAACTAGAAGTCACCTAAATGTCCAACAATACAATAATAGCTAAATTGTGGTACATTCACATAATGGGATACTATAATTCAATTAAGGTGGAGAAATAGGAAAAATACAGAGAAATTGGAAAACAACTTTGTGAAATAATGAAAAGTGAAAAAGAAAAGTTAAGGGGAAAAAGGGGAAAAGAATACAATACATCATTGAAGAAGAAAAGTGAAGGGGAAGAAGGGACAAAGAATCCTATTAGGTAGGAAGAAGGACTAATTGAAAAGCTGTTCAGGCATTTAATACATTCAAATTGGTTTATTTACATGTAAATAATAAAATTAAGCTTAATTAAATGTATATTAAGTTTGTAGTAAATCATTTTCCAGAAATTAGAAATAAAGATAAATCTCCTCCCCCAAATTAATAATTAATAATATTTTGCTAACACTGATTGTGTATGTATATTTTTAAACATTACATATGTTGTTTTTTGTGTCCTGTCTTCCACAAATTCTTATAAAAGAGCACAAAGAAGCTTTTGTTTCAGCAGACGCTGCCAAAATTGGCTCTGTGCCTATGTCACCGTAAAGGTCCATCCACTGACTAACCATTAAGAGATATGGGAACCAGGGACCAGGAAGGAAAAAGGACCCTCACTAGTCTAAAGTCCAGAATTTACTTTGCTTTGGTTTTATTGTCTGCTCTCCGAGACTAACTCAAAGGAGAAAATAAAAAGAAAAAACCTACACACTAATCTTCATATTAAATATTGAATTACCTCATTCATGTACAGAGTAATTTTGAAGATTAGAAACGGGGTGCTTGGCATTTCCTGGGGACAATGACAGGGAGAGCCCAACTGCAGCTGATTCTCTCCATGTATTTTCTTATGCTGCATTTTATTTTATCCTTTTTCTACCTGACTCATTTCTAATTCTTCATCCCTCTTGGCCTAAATCATACAAACTGTTTTGCTCTGTTTTACTACCTGTGTGATGTTGGGAAATCACTTTTATCTCCAAATCCTCAATGTCTTTATCTCTAGAATAAAGGGGTTGGACAAGACAGGCTCTGAAATTTCTTCCAGCTGTAAATCTATCATCCTGTATCACTGTACATGAAATATTTTTTCAAATGAGTAATTTTTACTGTAGGCAAGTTAGAATCTCCCTTTGCTGTCACAAAGGCACAATATATGCCTATGTCTTCTATGAAATTACTCTGAGACTGAATGAGAATTCCAGCAGTGTACTGACCATGCCTGGAAGGTGTACACATAAGCCTTTTTAAAATTATAGCACCAAACTCACCAACTGACAGTCTTTGAGAAAAGCGAGCCAATGTCTTTAAATATTTACACCACACTACAAATTATTGAAAACAAAAAAGATGAAACAAGGCTCATATTTGTTCAAATGCCACAGTCAAATAACTTCTGTAGATTTGTCATGTACTCGTTGAACCCATAAATATCAAGGCTCCATCATCAGGACCATGGTGCATTTGGGGCACAAAATCTTTAGCAAGGACCAGAGCTTCACTGGGACAGAGCACAGGTGTTTTCAGTGTCATTGTTAACTGACTTCAGGCAAGGAATATGTCTTATTCATCTTTGTAGCTCCACTTAATCAATCAGCAAGCATTTATAAAGTGCTTACTATGAGCCAAATATTGTACTAAGTACTAGGGATTCAAAGAAGAAGTTAGATGAATCCCAGTCTTAAAGAGTTTCCATTCTAATGGGGGAGACATTATGTTTAGACAGGATACCTACAGAGTACAATAGATAGATACCAGGAAACCTAAGAAGGGAAGCCACTAGATGCTGGGAGGACTGGGAAAGGTCCTCTCCAGACCTTTGTGCTTCATCTTGAAGGAAGCAAGTGATTCTTAGAGATGAAAGGGAGAAGAGAGATCATTCCTGGCTTAGGACATGCTAGTACAAAAGCACAGAGATAGAGGGAGAAGAACAGCAATTTGGCCATTATGACTAGACCGTACAACACTTGGAAGGGAAGTAATATGTAAGACCTGGTAGTTCTTGTTGTGTGTGTGTGTATGTGTGTGTGTGTTTGCAAAATGGCTAATGCAGAAATATGTTTTGCATGACCTCACATGTATAATCAATGTCATATTGCTTGTCTTTTAAGGGGTGGGGGATGGGCAGAAAGTAGTGAAAGATTTGGAACTTAGAATTTTTCAAAACGAGTATTAAAATTTTTACATGTAATTGATAAATATTTGATGAAATTACCGTGTTTCCCCGATAATAAGACACTGTCTTATTATTTTTTTTGGACAGAAAAACACCAGAGGGCTTATTTTCAGGGGAGGGCTTATTTTAATGAACATTGACAGCAATTTTAATAAGCAGGTAAATGTGAACAAAAAAAAATGTACCTTTATTCAATAAGCAAATCACTGGGGAAGAACAGGATGA
>NW_027185903.1:31687052-31717108 GCF_028583685.1 Petaurus breviceps papuanus
GGGGGGGGGGGGGGGGACGGTGCATACAGGGGGTACGTAATATAGCGCAGGGGATCACCTTCACTACAGTAGCAATCTCAATAGGGCTTATTTTCGGGGGAGGGCTTATTTTAGAGGAATCTTACACAGTAAGGGGAGGGCTTATTTTTGGGATAGGTCTTATTATCAGGGAAACACGGTAATATATATATACACATATATGATATGTACATACATATGTGCATGTATCTATCTATAGATATATCTATATACTACTAGATATATAGATATATATCTATATACTACTAGAGTTTATTGGGGGAGGGGGAGGGGGAAAGTGAGTGCCCTCAAAAAAGCTTACAATCTGATGGAGCTTGCAATCTGATGTCAGTATTGGCCATGGAATTTTATAGAGTGGATACATAATCACTGTTTGTTGAATGGAATCAGAAGCATCTTCCAAGGACATTTAGTAGTCCAATGTGTACCTGACGAGAAATTCCCATAGAACAGCCCTAACAAGTGGTCATCTTCAGGTTACTTGAAGGCCACCAGCGATAGACAACCCATTACTTCTTGAAGAAGCCCATTCTATTTTTGTACATTTTAATTGGTAGGAATTTTCCTTTACATCAGTCTGAATACCCTTTTACATTACTTCAATCTTCTGTTCAGTCTTCAGTGTTCTTCTCCCAAGGGCCAAGAAGGCAAGTTAAATATATCTTTCACATGCCAGCCCTTCAAAAGGCTGATCATTCTCATGTTCCCTATAAATCTTCTCTTTTCAAAGTGACACCTTCCTAGAGTCTTTAAATGATTGTTTTATGGCCTAGTCTTCCTCAAACAGGCTCACTCTCCTTATTGGCTGATGTGGTTGTGCTGAGCAAAATCCTTTCTAACATGTGGTGCCAAGATCTGAACACCATATACCAGATGTGGTCAGAACAGGCCAGATGCTCGCGTTCTGGAGACTGGCTCCTTTTAAAGCAGACTCTGATTGTGTTCCGTTTTTCAGTTGCCATGTCATACTGTTAGCTTATGCTGAGTTTGCAGTTCCCTAAAACCCTCTGTTGCTGTTTTTCACATGAACTCTTCTCTAGCTTCTGCCATGTTGTATCTGTGAGGTAGATTTAAAACAACAAGAACAACAGGGTAGGACTTTATACTCATCTTAGGGAGAGAGACAATCGGATAAGTATGTGCCAGGTCCTGTGCCGAGTGCTCTAAAAATATCTTATTTTATCCTTGCAACAGCTCTAGGAGGTAGGTACGATTATGACGCCCATTTTACGATGAAAAACCAGAGACAAACAGAGGTTATATAACTTGCCTAGGGTCACAAAGTTGGTATATGTCTGGGACTGGATTTGAACTCGGGTCTTCCTGCCTCCAAGGAATTCCACTCAGCTGTCTCTATTAATTTTTTATCCTATTAAATTTAATACATTGTTTTAGCTGGTCATGAACGATTTGGATGTCAACTCTCAGTTTTAGGAGATTTTGTCAAATGCTTTTTCCATGTATCTATGTATCATACCTATCTCATTCCCCTGATCTCTGAGTCTAGTCACCCTGTCAAAGAAAGGAAATAAATCTGTCTGATGTGTCCTGATCTTGATGAAAACATACTGCCTCTTTCTTATCATTACATAAGATAGATAGTTTTAAATCCTCTTCCTCATTCACGATTAATGCAACCAACAATGCTCTAATCCTTAAACATGGATATCCTTAACATGACGGGTAGCTCGGTGGGGCAGTGGATGGAATGTTGGGCCTGGAGTTAGCAAGACTTGTCTTCCTGAGTTTAAATCTAACTTCAGGCACTTACTAGCTGTTCTGACGCTGGGCAAGTCACTTAACCCTGTTTGCCTGTTTCTTCATCTGAAAAATGAGCTGGAAAAAGAAATGGCAACTTCGGTATCTTTGCCAAGAAAACCCCAAATGGAGTCATGAAGAGTCAGGCATGACTGAAAAACAAACAACAGCCTGATTACTGGAGAGAATGCCTATTAGACTGAGTTACAGAATCAATAAAAATTATATAAACTTGCTATTAACTATTCCTCAACACCCCTATTGAATCAATCATTCCTTGAATCAATCAATCCTTGTACCAAATAGGTACAAGGAGTAAAATATTCTTAGTCATTTGGTAAAATCAGATGAAGACATGTATTGGGATGAAGAGAAAGTACTAGACATACCTCTAGTGCCTCTATATAACTTAGGTACATCAGAGAAGGGGTTTCCAGCAAGGGCATTATCCTAGCAATTGCTTCAGGAATAAAGATTTGTCAATGGAAGAATAGAAAAAAAAATGAGGGAATGAGTCCTAAAAGAGCATCTCCTTCCTTTCATTTACTCTCATTGACTGCAGATTAGACTAGTAACAAATAATGCATCCAGCTGTGAGTTGAGAAGCTCCCAACCAGATATGTTGAAGAAAGGCAGCTTCAGGATTCTGCAAGGAAGGACCAGTACCCTGGAAGCCAGGAAAATAGCTATCTATCTAAGTAGTCAGTCAGTCTCCAAAAAGAGAGAAGACTTCCATTCAAACAGGAACTGTGACATCCCTTTGCCACACATTCCATCCAAGCCTGAGACTATTTGCCCCTGGATTCTAAGTATTTTTGTAGGAGAGTGTGTACAGTTTGGGGAGATTTTTGTAACAACTATTCTTACTCTATCGCTTTAGTAAATACCCATTTCTAAAAGTTAATTAACTCTGGCAGACTAATTGATATCGACCAGATGAGCAAAGATAACAATATTAGTGAGAACTCATGAGCAACAATATTAAAGAAACCACAGCCTGTACCCTTAAGGAGATACCTAAAACTCTAAGAGGAGGAGTAGTCAGTTGTTCTCTGGAAACCTGACCTCCCAGTATGAATGAGCGGTTTGGGGAAAATGATCCCAGAGCATGAATATAATAAATGTATGAATAATAAGATTACAATAATAATAATAATTAGATTATAATAATAATAAGATTACTATCTTACCAATGTAAATAATCTTTCTAAACTTCATAGAGCAAACCTTGCCTTCTCATCCTGTGCAATTCTTATAAACTAATTATAAGTTAGTAGTCATAAAAACTATTTGGTATTGTTTAAAAAACAGGAAAAAAAAGATTAGTGGAATAGACTATGTAATCAGAAAAGGGAAAAACCAAAAATAGTAGCTCAGTCTTCAATACACTCAAGAAAATGTATTAGTGGAATAAAGACTCTTTTTTTGAAAATTGCTGGAAAAACTGGAAAGCAATTTGGCCAAAATTTAGGATTAGACCAAGTTCTCACACCATATACCACAATAAACTCCAAATGAATAAATAACCTAGATATAAAAAGTTACCTCATAAATAAATTACAGCTGCCAGGCAGTGCACTGGATAGAGTGCTGGGCCTGGAGTCAAAAACTGATCTTACTGAGTTCAAGTCTGGCATCAGATACTGGCTGTGTGACCCTGGCCAAGTCACTTAACCCTGTTTGCCTCAGTTTCCTCATCAGGAAAATGATCTGGAGAAGGAAATAACAAACCACACCAGTATCTTTGCCAAGAAAATCCCAAATGGGGTCAAAAAGAGTTGACCACTGAAGTCAATGACTGAAAAACAACTAAACAACAAAATATGATAACAGAAAGAAAAAAGATCAATGTTGATTAAGCACATACATTTTTTTCACGAACAAAATCAATACAATTAAATTTAGAAGCAAAGAGTTAACTGAAAGAAATCTTTTCAGCAAGTTTCTTTGATAAAGGTTTGCTATCTGGGATTAATCAATCCCAGATGACTCAATCAATGAATGAATCAATTAAATGAATGAGTCAATTAAATGAACCAAAAATTTAAAAATGAACTCAATCCCCTCATTAGAGAAATGGCCAAAGAATATGAATAGGCAGTTCTCAATAGAAAAAATCCAAATGATCAAATAATATATGAAAAAATGCTCCTAGTCACTAATAATTACAGAGATACAAATTAAAGCAGCTTTGAAGTAAATTATTGGCAATGCTGATTAAAAAATAAAAAGGAAAATGACTAATGGTGGAAAGGCCACACAAAACAAAACACAATTGTTAGTGCCGTGAATCAGTCCAGCCAGCTTGGTAAGCAACTTGGAACTATGACCCCAAAGTTACTAAACTGTCTATATCTCTTGATGCAGTAATACCACTACTAGATCTAGAAGATAAAAGGATCTCAAAGGAGTTTTAACAAAAAAAAAAGAAAGAAAGAAAAAGTAAAAACATTTACACAGTTCTTTTTTATGGTGACAGAACAATGAAAACCTTAAGCTAGTGTCCCTCAAGTGGGGAATGGAGTAATAGAACACTTGTGTTCTAAGAAATGAAGGAAGAGTTTCAGAGAAACCTGAGAAGATTTGCATGAAGGAAGGCCGAGTGAAGTAAGCAGAAACCAGGAAAATGTAGACCACAACATCAACATTACAAAAACAATTCTGAAAGACTTGAGATCTCAGATCAACTATAATTTTAGAGGACTGATGATGAAAAATGCTCCCCGTCTCTGGACCGGAAAGCAAAAGACCAATATGCAGAATGAGATGCACATTTTTTGACATGGCCAATATGAGCATTTGTTTTGTTTGACAATGCTAATTTGTTACAAGGGTTTTGTCTTCCTTTTTTCTCTCAGTGAGAAGGGGATGGATATGAGGGGGAAAATCAATGCTTAATAATTGAAAAGATAATTTTTAAGCATCCTATATTGTTGTTCAACCTGGTCTCCTGGATTCTGGCTTTACCATATACTTTACCCATCCACCATCCATCAAGGGACAATTATACTGGGTCAAGGCCTCGCTCCTGCTGCGCCTGCGCCGGCCCCGCTCCCCGCCCCCTGCCCTTCCCCCTCTCCATTCCTTGGCCTCCTGGGAGGAGGGACCGCGCTCCCGCCCGGCCTGTGCTCGTGCACGTGCGGAGGCCCCACGCCGAAGGGGCAAGGCCTTGCTGCTGCTGCTGCGCCTGCGCCCGGGCCCCGCGCCCCGCCCCCCGCCTTTCCCCCTCTCCATTCCGCGGCCTCTTGGGAGGAGGCATCTTCCCTGGCCGGGCAGGGACCGCGCTCCCGCCCGGCCTGTGCTCGTGCACGTGAGGAGGCCCCACACCGAAGGGGCAAGGCCTTTGCCGAATGCCTGACAGATGAAACTAAAGACAAGAGGAAATCCAGAAGCACAAATCCCTCCTCAAGGTGTCCGGGCATTGGGAACTGCGTGTGTGGGGGCAGAGGTCAAGTGAGTCGGGAGTCCGGCTGGCGAGGGGATAGCGGTCACATTCAATATTAACGACAGTTGAGGCGGCTAGATGGTGCAGTGAATAGAGCACCCGCCCTGGAGTCAGGAGGACCTTGGTTAAAATGCGGCCTCTGACGCTTGACACAAAAAATTGCCTTGTGACCTTGGGCAAGGCCCTTAACCCCGATTACACTACCTTCCCCCTTTCCAAGAAGCAAAATACAAAACAAAAACGAAAACACAACGGTATCCCTACGACATTTGACGACGAGCCACTAGAGGGCCAGAAAACCAGAGAACAAGAGCCTGAGCTTATGTGGCAGAGGGTGTGAAGGACCGTGCCAAAGACGACCCTGGTGCGTCCAGATGATGACGTTGGACCCGAAGAAGAGGAGCAGTGACATCATCTCCATCCGGGAATTTAGCTTCCAGCCCACCCGCGAATCTGATTGGAAGGATACAAACTACACGTGTGCGCAGCACTCGGTCCCTGCAAGACCTCTTGATGGACTTCCTGGCCGACCATGGGGCGGACAGCACCTTTCCTGAAAAACTGATGGAGCTCAGCAAGGCCTTAGAGTACCGGGAGGACATCAGCTCTCTGGAAGATCCGAAAGGGTGTGCTCAGTGTCAGTAGGGAGGGCCTGAGGCTGCGGACCCCTGCTGTGCTCCCTGCGCCCTTCCTTCCCAGAGCACGTTTCTAGAAGCCATCCCAGAGAAAGCGCCGTGAAATACGGCCAGGCATGAATTATGTCCCCGAACCCCCGTATTTCCTTTGTGTGCGGGCACCACTACAGAATGATGAGAAATAAAACCCATGGACCCCTCAAAAAAAATACTAAAGAGACAATAATACCTGCCTTGCTTAAAAAAGACACAATAATACCTGCCTTGCTTAACTAACAGGACTACTGTAGAGAGTCAAGGAGAGAGCGTGTCCCCCAGTAAATTCTCACCTTCATACTGGAGTGATGGAGAGCTATAAGACAACCATAGGACTGGGTAGACTTGGAACTTACAGATTCTTGGAGATATTTCTTTAAGTCCTCCAGCTAGTAAGAGATTAATTCTGCTATTCTTATTGTTATTGCTGATATTTCTATGGACCATTTTCTTTTTGCAGCATGTGGTACCTGGATTTATCTTGCTGTGTTCTCTACCATCTTGGTTTCTTGAGCCCTGGCCTGCTTTTAACGTTTCCACAGACTTATCAGTTGCCTATTTTGACCTCCAGCTTCTTAGGCTATTATTCTACTTCTGATTTTCAGAAATTACAGTGACTTTAGGCCCATCATAATTGTCCTGGTCCCACAGATTTACCTAGCTCCCCTACCAATTCCAACATCCCAAATGACTCAAAACCTTTGAATTCTATATCGTTCTATGCTGATACCAGAAACAGAACATAGTAGGAAGAGTACCTTTAGGCAACAGGTATATAAATCCTTACAGTAATTTGGGTGCATTGAGTGCAGTAATTTGGGCATGAGGGTTGGAGAGGGGAAATCTGGGCTAGGTTGATTTATCCAAAAGTCTGCATCATGGAATACTATAAACAAAATTATTTGATTAGTTCTAAAATTATGAAGTAATTTAAAATGAGCTTACATAAGGATATCTAAAGGCCTGTCAGAAGACTTTAAGAGAATAGTAGAGGATGATTCATTATCATGCTAATTGTAAACCAATCAAATATTGATATATATATTTCTTCTAAAGTACTTGAAAACAATTTGTTCTCTTACATTATTAAGCATGCTGTCTATAATTTTGTTTATTCCATTAATTTATTATTTATTTATATATTTATTTGTTTGTTTATTTGAGAAGCAATAGAAAACAAACCAGCATAGGGTCATCTCTGTTATCTCAAATTTGAATATTGAGGAGTGAAACAATACATTTTATTTTGATGTGAATTAGCACTTAAGAATGACAAGTCTCATGAAATGATTATTTTCCAAACAACTCAATCTCTTGTCATTTTGTCTGATGTGATATAAAATGCTTGAAGTAATAATGGGCTAGTGCTATCTCCTTTCATATGCCATTCTATGTAAGATAATAACAATCGTAGGTAGCTGTGATGTAGGGTAATAAACCCTGGGGTTAAAGTAGAAAGAACAGGTTTGAAATCTGTTCTTGCTGTTTTCTTGCTTACTAAGTAACCTTGTGCAAGGTATTTGAGCTCTCTGAGCCTCAGTTTACAATTAAAAGATTGGACTAACCTCTAATGTTCCTTTCATCTCCAAACCCTATGATCTTATGACCTATTCAAATCTTTACCAATATTTGATTATGGGACCTTAAGCAAGTTACTTAGACTCTCTCCAATTCATCTGAAAAGAAAAATGTTTGAGGGAGTTTTCAGAGTAATTACAACTAAACATATTTCAGCTTCTGAAGAATAAAAGCATATTGTAATCTTCTCAATTGGGGGTCTGTAATTAGAAAAATTGTTTTCTTTCCCCAAAACAAGAAACTTCTCAGAAAGATACCTTTATAAAAGTAGATGAAAGATTTATAAGGAAAACCAAAAGGTAAAAAAAGAAAGTCCAAATTGTATGCACTGACTTTGGGCTTAGTAATCAACCAATTAATGACAGTAACCAAGGAAGCATAACTGGCCCTTGGTTTTCTGAGTTCTAAATAAAAGAATAAATAGGAAACTAGAAGCCTTGGAATAAACAATTTGGCCAAAGTGGTTTTTCCAAAAAAGCAGTAGAGCTCTTAGTAGCTCTTAATTGACTGTACAAAACCAGGTTATATATATACACACACACACACACATATATATATTTGTTTCAAGTGTTTTTTTTTATTGTAAAGGAATGCAAACCATGTGGCCCATTCTGTGGAGTACAGTGTTTGGAATGGGGAGAATCAGTTTAAAGTCATTTAGAGGGACTTTATCCCTCTAAACTAGAGTTTCCCAACATGCTTGGACCAAAGAAGGCAACAAAAAATGGTGAACAATCAGAAAGGCTAAAACTGCAGAGGTTCTTAACCTGTGAAATTTTTAAAGAAAAATATTTTGATAATTATATTTTAATATGATTTACTTCATTTGTAATACTGTACATTTTATTTTATGCATTGAAAAACATTATTCCAAAAAAGTTTTACCAGACTGCCAAAGGTCTCTCTTGCTTTGAGAGGAAACTGTAGGTTAAAGGAAAGAGCACTGAAATCTAAAGGCCTGCCTTCTAATCCTGCCACTGATTCACTGCATGACCTTAAGCGAATCCCTTCACTGGGCCTTATAGCTCCAGAACTAGAAGGTCATCTCAGTTTCATCATCTGTAAAATGAGCTGGATGTTTATGACTGCCTCCTTGGTCTTTTTCAACTCTAACATTGTGTGAATGCTGAGGATAGAATAAGTGGGCTTTTGTTGTTAAAATGAAAACAGAGGAAAAAACTTCTCCCTGAGCTAGATGGCATGATGATAGTGTACCACAGAGAGAAGTCAGAATGGCTTTGCTTCTACATTCTCTACCAAGAAGAATGACTGAAACCAAAAAAAAGGACAATGATGAGACAGCTGGGTGGCAAGATGGATAGAGTGCCGGATCTAGAGTCAGGAAGACCTGAGTTCAAATCCTTCCTCAGATATTTAATAACTGTGTGAACCTGGACAAGTTGCTTAATCTCTTTTTGTCTCAGTTTCTTCAGCTGCAAAGTTGGGGTAATAGTAACCCTTATCTCACAGGATTGCTGTGAGAATCAAAGAAGACGATATATCTAAAGGTATTTGAAAACCTTGAAGTGCTCTACTAATTAAAGCTCTTTAAAAAAAAAAAAAAGAGCAAGAATGGCTAGCAAGGAATTAAAACCTAAGCTAAGGGAGGAAATACTGTGAGAGTTGCCATTGATGACTTCCAGTCAGCAAACCCAAACAAATTCCAAGGCACTTTTGTAATTCCTTGGATTTGCCTCCAATAGTACAGATCGCTCAGTGTCCATCCTCCCTCTCATTATGCTCAGCTCTTGTCCACAGATGAACATAAATCCTCTCTCAGGGGTCTATTCAGTCAACTTCCTAGAGGCCTTCTAGATTTCTTGCCATTGTGTGAACACCAATGGATCACTGGACATCAATGGATCATCTGCTACTCCTCTGTCTTGCTATAAGACTGGCCCGTTCTTCTCTTCAAATCATACATCTCTCTGTTTATCTCTATTGCCCTCTTTTTCTTGATGGAAGAATAGATGGGTGTAATCACTGTCAGCGATCTTTGAAGATATCCGAAGAAGAGTAGAGATACTGTACCACACTGGAGAAGTGCAATTTGTATATTTGCGTACAAATTGCAGAATAGACCAGATTCTTTCAGCTATAGACTGGGGGCTTGGCTCTGATTCTTGGAAAAATGCTAGATCACATTGCAACAGGAATAGGTTACAAATATTTAGAAAAGAAGGCAGAGAGCACTAAGATCCAGCAAGGTCTGACCATGCATAGACAAGTATCCTCTCTTTTATCACAGGGTTTCTAAACGAATCAACGAGGGGCATGGCACAGACACTGTCTAACTACTTTTCAGCAAGGCATTCGGCAAAGTCTCTCATGGATATCTTGGAGGGCAAGATGGTACAGTTAGCTGGATTGGAAATTGATTGAACTACCAGATCCAAAGAATAAGGATGAATAGATCACTATAATATAATTCAGCAATCATTTAATAAACACACACTAGATTCAAGGCATCGTACTAGTGCTAAGGAGACAAGGACAAAAATCAAGCAGTTAGTCAACAAGCATTTTTTAACTACTTCATGTCAGGCACTATCCTAAGTTAAGCATTGGAGAGACAAAGAAATGCAAAGAACAGCCCCTGCCCTCAAGGAGCTCACATTCTAATGGGATAGAGAATAAGTCCATATAAAATAGTCCAGAATAGGGGAGAAAGGGAAGGAACTAAGGATTTATGGACACCTTTTATGTGCAGAATGCCAGGCTGGATGAATCAAAAGCCAGAAATATGGCTGCCAGGAGAAATATCAACATTCTCAGATATGCACAAGATACCACTCACATGGCAGAAAGTGCAGAGGAATTAAGAAACCTCTGGAGGAGGGAGAAAGAGGAAAGTGTAAAAGCTAACTTGAAACTTAACATCAAAAAAATGCCAAAGATCTTAGTAACTGGTCCCATCACTTCCTGGCAAATAGAGGGAGAGGAAATGGAAGCAGTATCCAATTTTATATTCTTGGGCTTAAAGACGATCCAGACGGTGACTTCAGCTATAAAATTAAAAGACTCTTGCTCCTTGGGAGAAAAGTTATGGCAAATCTGGGCAGCATACCAAAAATCAGAGACATTACTTTGATGACAAAGGTCCATGAAGTCAAAGCTGTTTTTTTTTTCTTCAGTAGCAATGTATGGCTTGTGAGAGTTGGACAGTTGGACAGAATTGACTCTTTCGAATTATGGTGCTAGAGAAGACTTTTGAGCATCCCTTGGACAGCAAGGATATAAAATCCATCAATACTTGTTTTTGTTCATCCTTTATTTTCTTTTTTTTAATCTTTTTTTTTGCCATCCTTCATTTTCAAAGAGGACCAATGACATTACAGAGTGATGTCTTGACTTGTGTGTGAATTGGATTTAAGTGAGGCAGAGTTGTTGAGCAGTCATTAGTCTCACTCTCTCTTCTAGAGTCATCAAAGTTTACTGAAAAGATGAAAGTCAAGATGACTATTTCTGCTTATTTCACTCTGGTCTGGGATGTGATGCATGATGACTTGTGGTGGCATCTTTTATTTCTGACCAAGCTTTAAGTGTTCCACAGCGCTGGCTTTAGCTGCCTTCATGGTCATTGGAACACATTGTACTAATCTACCCATTTTAGTGACTAAGGCAAGGAAGAACTAAGGGTGGTGAACCTGTGTGTAGGGGCCTTTTGACAATCTCCTTATAAAGGATATGGCCAAGTCCCCTAGTGTCGACTGTAAGATGTTTCACTGATGGAGGCTAAACCACATCATATCCAACTTTAGCCTGAAGTGCTTATATGGAATATGGAATAGCCTTTTTATTGTCTCATAATAAATTCAGGGTGAGGGGTAATGAGTAACCAAAGTAGGATTCCAGTTGTATAAGACTAGAATTTGGGGTGTGGATGAGACATCTTTAGGTATCTATTTCTCAGTTTGTGAAGTCTTCAGTCTTCAAAAGTCTTTAGAGGTTTTTTTCTTTAGAGTTCCACTATTCCCTTCCATGAAATATGACAAAACCCAAAAGAAAATGTTACAGATGTGCTATTAGTTGACAACTTATCCATAGGCTGAATATCAGTAATTGTCTTTTTCCATTCAAAAATGAGTCTATCTCCCTTTCAAGGGATCACTTATCCAGCTGCTAGAAACATATGGATTAATTTAAAAGCATTGATACAATTTACACATTAAACACTTATCATTATTCCCTTAGCAATTGCTCAAGCAGGCTTCTAGTTCACTTGCAAATAAATGTGTTTTCACTTACAAATCAGGCTTACAAAATTAGAACAAGCTATAAAGCAGGTTTCTCACATCTTTCTTCCACCTAACCAAACCTAGATGTCAAGTCTCAAATAAATATCCTGTTCCTGTGTAAAACTTTCTGGTATAATTTGGGCCCATGTTACTCTTTCAATTTTCTAAACTCCTAGAGTGATTTTGGTTTTGTTTCCATTCTTTTTTTTTTTTTTTATTTTTGTATTGGCTGGAACAAACCTTTAACATTGATTGGTTTTGTCTTGAATTATTCCCTAATGCATAGGATTTTCAAGGTGAAAGAGACCATCTGTTACACCCCCTTCTTTTTTACATATGAAAGAAATAAAGTCCATAGAGGATAGAGAAACCCCTCAACACAACATGGCATGGGTACAGAGTGAACACTTGATAAATAATTGAATTGAATTGCACTTGGAATTGAATATTGTGGTCATTAATGAGAATGTGCTTTCTCCTTCTGCCTCCTCTAGCCCTCTCTCTAAGTCCCTAGCTTAAGATAAGAAATTTGAATGCCTTTAATACTAGGTGTGTAACCTTGGGCAAGTCACTTAATTTCCCCACCTGAAAAATAAAGGGGGTGGGGGGAAGGGGTAGAGAGTAAATGGTATCTGACTACCTCCCAGCTCTACCTCTATGATCTTGCATTCAATTTAGAAAATGACCCCAGAGAGTTCAATAGGATCAGTTATGTACAAGTGAAGTGAAACATTTGAAGGCAGGGTCAATTGGTAAAGATTTGACAAATAGTTTTCTATTTTTTTTTAATTTATGGAATAAAACGAGTGTTTCCATAACAGTACAATGAAAAGGTGATTACACATGAAACTGCAAATATCCTATGCACAACTTGGTTTTTTTTTTCCTTTCAAATATACAACAAAATTATCATTTAAACTTTTTTTTCTTCCCTCCCACAGATTTGGGGAGGGGATTCCCTGCCCTAGAGATGGCTACCATTAGATGCAAATGGACATATATGTGTGCATGTATGCATGTGTGTTTATATGCATATATGAGTATATGTACCTATATGCGTATATATGCATGTATACATGTGAATTGTGTGAATGTATGTTCTCTGGATGTAGAGAGTGTCTTCATATGTCTTTTATAGTTAATTTGAGTATTTGTAATAGAATAACTTATTTGCTCAAAGTCATTTTTAAAACAATATTGCTGGTACTGTATACAGCATTCTCTTGGTTCTGCTCATTTCACTCTTCACCATTTCATGCAAGTCTATCCATGGTTTTCTAAGATCATCGAGCTCATCATTTCTTATAGCACAGTAGTATTCCATTACATTCATATACCACAACTTGTTCAGCCATTCCCCAATTGATAGGCATCCCTGCAGTTTCTAGTTCTTTGCCACCACAAAGAGAGCTGTATTATCTCTTGATTCTTTTTAGTTGTGAAAACACTGATTCAGTGAAAACCTTTTTAAATTTAAATGAACTAAATTTAGCTGTCTTCTGTGAATTTCACTCACATCCTTAAGATAATGAGAAATGTCTTGGCATGGGCCAAAACCATTATTAGGAATCACTGCACCAACTGAGAAACTTTATCTCCACACTGATTTTCAGTATTCACTAGGAAATCCATCTTCCTCTTTTCTCACAATGGCCCTGCTGTCCCCCTGAAAACCTGTTCTAGGCCAAGTGACAAATTGGCAACCTCACAAGCAGTTTTTTCTTTAAATCTATATTTACCAACTCACCCTCCCCCCAAACCGACTCCCATACACCTCATATCTGCTTCTCTTCATTCTCCAGACCCCCAGTAAGGTTGGAAAAAGGAACAGAAGAGTGCAGAGAAGCAAAAAGGATAAGATGGGAGGGGAGACAAAGAGGAGAGATCTTAATCAACTGGCAAAAAAAAGTTTATACTGCATTTATATTGATGTGTAAAAAGTACATCATATAGGTATATATATGTGTGTGTGTACATATATATATATACATATATATATATACATCATGTGTATATCTTGTTTAGAATGCAAAAAATATGGAATAGGAAAATAAAACCTTCTTTAAAAACATATACAAATAAAAATTCAAATAGCATTTTAAAAGTCAAAAATTCAAACAATATAGGTTACATTACTATAATTCACATTGAAGTAAACACTCAAAATTAAAACTTGCAAATCACAAGTTTTCAAAAATCATAACAGCAAGTGGTAAAAAAAATAAAATTTAAAAGTAAAATATAAAGAAGTTACTAAAAATCACATCAGTAGTATATTTTAAAAATTAACAAGAATGTCAGATTTTAAATATTTGACAATTTTGATAAGAGAATTTGTTCATTTGAAAACTAAGAGATAATGCAATTTAGAAATAATTTTAAAGTAAACTAAATTTTTGGAAAATATTTGTATTAAAAGTATTGTACATCATTTAAACTTTGATAATTAAAGAATAAATAAAAGATTTATATTTATTTATTTTTTTTTTAAGCAATCGGGGTTAAGTAACTTGCTCAAGGTTACACGGCCAGTTATTTCTGGGTGTGTGTGATAGTAATGGAATGTGGAGATTCCCCTGTATTGGGCTTGGTTTTCAAATTGATTGTATTAAAACCCAGAGCTTGTTAATCCCACCTGTGGGATGGACTTTTTGATGTGAAAAGAAAGTCCTGAACTGGGAGGAGCTGGTGACGTAGATTTGGAGAGACACTAGAGAGAGGCGGAAGATCTTTTTGGAAGCAGCACCTCGTGGAGAGAGAGAGACTAAGAGAATTGCTGGTGGCCGCTTTGAATTGCCCTGGACTTTTGAGACCTGCCCCCTGAGCTGCCAAGGAACAAAAGAGACATGCATGGTTTACTGATGGGACAGCAAAATATTTGGGGCAAAAAAGACATTGGAAAGCAGTGGCCTATAACCCATGTACTAGAAGGACTTTGGAAAGTACTGGGATAGGTGCAAGTAGCCAATATGCTGAACTTATGGCAGTATATCAAGCCATCAAAATAGAACAAGGAGGACAGTGTCATATATTCACTGATTCATGGGCGGTAGCTAATGGGTTAGCTACATGGATGCCCATGTGGAAAAATGAAAATTGGGAAATTCATGGTAAACAAGTCTGGGGCAAAGAATTATGGGAAGATATCTGGAACATGTCTTTGGTCACTGACTTGTCAGTTTTTCATGTAGATGCTCACGTGGCCCCCACCACACCAGAACGTGAGTACAATGCTCATGCTGATCGACTGGCAAAGATTGCTACTGAACGTATTGTTCCTACTTTGACAACAACTGATGATCCGGTATTAGCAAAATGGGTCCACCAAACAGCAGGCCTTCTTAGCGAACAGCCAGGTTCCAGGACTTCTTCAACAAAAGGACAGTCTTTCACCAGTGGACAAATCTGGCAAAATAACATCAAAACAGACAGACAAAGTACCAGCAAAACAGCCATGTCTCCTCAGTCCTTGGCAGCTCAGGGGGCAGGTCTCAAAAGTCCAGGGCAATTCAAAGCGGCCACCAGCAATTCTCTTAGTCTCTCTCTCTCCACGAGGTGCTGCTTCCAAAAAGATCTTCCGCCTCTCTCTAGTGTCTCTCCAAATCTACGTCACCAGCTCCTCCCAGTTCAGGACTTTCTTTTCACATCAAAAAGTCCATCCCACAGGTGGGATTAACAAGCTCTGGGTTTTAATACAATCAATTTGAAAACCAAGCCCAATACAGGGGAATCTCCACATTCCATTACTATCACAGTGTGGCGCTAAGTATCTGAGCCCGGATTTGATCCAGGTCATCCCAACACTGGAGCCAGTGCTCTTACTCGCTGAGCCACCTGGCCGCCCCTATATTTATGTTTTATATTGAAAACAAGTTTATGCCTCAAATTCCCAAATTGCAACCTTATTCATTAAAAAAGTAAATTTTAAACAATAAATTTAGAAGAGTTGTGATAGTACATAATAAAGTGTTAGTGCACTATCATACTAAAAATACACAAAAGTATATGTTAGTTTTGAGTTGGAAATAATTCACAAAACTTTGCATAAGCTGTTATTCAATGCTGTATATGTATTGGACATGACACATGCAGTTAAGAATTATATTACAATATAACTATATCCTGCTCTAAAAATTGATAATTAGTAGTTCTTTTATTGACTAGAGTTTATATTGGATATATTGTATATCATTATTTAATTTTTATTATTTAAATTAGCCACCATGGATATAAAAATCAGTCCACAAATAATGAAACCACCAAGAAAGACAGAAACATGCAACATAATGACCATTCCAGTCTTCAGGGTGCTGGACATTTGTATAAGCTTCTTTCCATTTTCCTTGGCTGTAAGTTGAAGCCGTGCTCACACTCTCTAGTCTGACAACTTCAGCCATTCTCACCACCTTTGTCACCACTTCTAATCAACACACATATTTTTTGTGTGGAACCTTTGTTTACATAGATAATACTTTTAATGCTTTTAAAATCCTTATATTCTTTGAGGGTAATCAAGATCTCCACTGGTAAACAAGAATAGGGGCTGGCTCTGTGATTTCATTAATGTAGAGGAACTCCTGAACAAGGAAACTCCCCCCATCAGTGCAGGTAGGGACCTTCTCTGCATCCTGTTGCTTAGAGAGTTGCCTATCATGGACAGATTGGATGATTTTCTCAGTCACACCTCCAACATGTGTCAGAAGCAGGACTTCAACCCAAACCTTCTACATTCCAGAGTCAGCACTTGAGACACAACTTCATGGCTACCTCTCATGGGGGGACTATACAAAGAACTAAAATAAGAGGCAGATAGGTGGTGTGGTAGATAGAGCACTGACCCTGGAGTCAGGAGGATCTGAGTTCATGTGACCTCAGATACTTTATCTGTGTGACTCTGGGCAAGTCACTTAACACAGATTGTCTTTAAAAAATAAATAAAAGGGCTGAAACAAATCCAGAGGATCCTCATATATTACCAAGTGATCATGTAGCAGAACTTAAGATCCATTGTGCACTCAATGTAGCTTCTGAAGCTGAGATATCACAAAGTATGGATCGATTCTCTGCTGCTTGTGCTACTTTTGGCCTAACAGTTAACACCAAGAAGACACAGGTGCTCCATCAGCCACCACCACACCATCCATATGTGGAACCATAGGTTACAGCAAATGGAGAAGTTCTGAATGCTGTGGATAAGTTCGCTTACCTTGGCAGGGTACTCCCCAGAGACGTACGCAGTGATAATGAGGTTGACGCATGTATTGCCAGAGCTAGCTCCGTGTTTGGGAGGTTCCAAAGGAAAGTATGAGAGAGAAGAGATGTTAGACTGACTACCAAGCTGAAGGTCTCCAGAGACGTTGTGCTGACCTCATTGTTGTACGCCTGTGAAACCTGGACAGTCTACCAGCGCCACTCCAGGAAACTAAATCACTTCCATTTGAATTGTCTGAGGAAGATTCTGAAGATGAACTGGCAGGATAAGGTACCAGACACTGAGATTCTTTCTCGAACTAAACTGCCAAGCATTCCAGCTCTGCTTCAGATAGTGCAACTCTGACGGATTGGCCACATTGTTTGAATGCAAAACGTACACTTGCCAAAAAGACT
Source organism: Petaurus breviceps papuanus (assembly GCF_028583685.1). Taxonomy (NCBI): domain Eukaryota; kingdom Metazoa; phylum Chordata; class Mammalia; order Diprotodontia; family Petauridae; genus Petaurus; species Petaurus breviceps. The sequence continues at coordinate 31,704,389 of NW_027185903.1, forward strand.
GTTTTATGGAGAACTCACACAGGTCAAGTGTTCACATGGTGGTCAGAAGAAACGATTCAAGGACACTCTCCTAAGAACTTTGGAATTGATTGTGTAACATGGGAAACACTGGCGTAGACCACTCAGTATGGTGTGCCCACATCATAGAAGATGCTGTGGTCTATGAACAAAGCAGAATTGAAACAGCTCAAAGGAAACTCAGGATGCAAAAATGTAAAGAATCCACCCCAAACGTTCACATGGACTATTTGTGCCTAGCCTATGGTAGAGCATTGCGAACTCTCATTGGTCTGATCAACCACAGTTGGCCACCAGCATAGAAAGGTCATTTTGGTCCTCTTTGAGCATGAAGGACATCCATCAACCAACCAGAACTTTAGACCCAGAAAGCCTACAAACCATGTTCTACTACCTTTTTTAGTGAATCAACTCACATTCTATCTCGTACCCAAACATGTTTGTTTTTTATGAAAAATAGACACAAAAGTAGTTAGCAGAGGCTGAGATTTAAATTTCCCTTCTGATGGTTCCTGATCCTTATGTGGCTTGATTTGTGAATAGTCAAAGGTGATTCTAGACAGAGATGATTCCTTCTAAGATAGACTGTTGCTTGTAGTAGGTCACCTTCTCTCTTGCTCTTTATGGTTTGCTACCTTTAGCAGAAAAAATAAAAAGGAAAGAGGGGAAAGCTTAAGAAAACTTCCAAATAAAAGACTTTGGGGATGATTCAAAAGGGGTGGTAGTAAGGGAGGACTGTGCTTCTAAGGGGATGAAGGAAAGGAGGGAAAGGTGTTCCAGGTTACGATTTCAGTTCTAGACAATAGTGCACCAAGGTGATGGGTAGGCATCCTTTCCACAATGGTCTCTCGTTCTACCCCAGGAGAATGATGTGCAGACCATAAGAGTTAACTAATGAAAAACAGGGTTTCAGTGTTGCTGGAAGACTTTTATTTTTATTTTTTAAAAGGTGGAATCCAGAAAAAAATATTTCTACTGCCAAGACAAAATTGAGGAAACTCATTATATTCCATCTGCTTTATATTCTTAGGCCCAGTATGATGTTGAAGCTTGGTTTTTAAACTTTTTGTTTTAGCAATGAGGAAAATGCATTCAGAAGGGAGCAATCTGGAGAACTGGATGATTAAGGAAGAACTGGCTGTAGGGATCGAAACCCCGGCTCTATTTAAAGCACCCATTCCATGACTATGCATGAGGAGCTAAAGGAAGGGAATCGGGCTGTTCTGATCACACAACATGCTGAGCCTCCTGACATTTTCACAAATAAAAAGAATGACTGAGCAGTCATAGAATGTCCTTTGTAGTTAAGAACACAAGGAACATTAATGTGGATGAAAGTGGATGTTAAATGGTTAGACAAAGAAAGCCCAGGGAAGTGAGTGAGTGTTGAGGGGGATGGGACCTTTGGGAAATCCACAAAAATGGAAAGACCCTTACTGGAGATTTCAGAGGTTTGCTATTTCTTACAAACTCCCCAGGATCAGAGTATAAAGACATCTGGACTCATTTGCAGGCAAACTGTAATGTGGTCACTAGCACCAAATATGCTGGCAACTTAAACAATGGATTTTTTAGGAAAAAAAAAAGTCTCATCAAATTAATTCATTTGGGTAAGGTAGATTTTATTTTAAAAAGACATTGAATTAATTATTAGATTGCATTTACATGTAAATAGCCTGTTGATATGATCTGAATGTTGCCTAAATTCAGAAAATATTCGAGTACCCACTTACTATCTGGTAGAGCACTAAATATCATGGATGATAGAAAAAATCAATGTTTGTGAGCAACAGGGTCAGCCCTTCCACTCTAGAAGTGTCCAGAGAGCTATGACTTTTACATCTGAAAGGCAAAGATAGCAATGAAGAACAATTTCTAGTTAAACATAAAATGTATATATTCAAGTATTAAAACATATCTGCTGCTGATCAATATAGTACAACACAATGCCTGACATACTACAGATACTTAATAAGTACTCATACAGTTATGTACTATGAGTATGCAGGAAAGAGAGTAAATTGACATAGGCTTAAGTTATCAGAGTTTGAGAAATTGGAGTAATTGAAGAAGCAGAGAGGAAGGTGGGAAGAGGATATTCTGTACGGGAGAAGGTCACAAAAGGTACTAGTTTTACAGAGGAAGGGTCTTTAGAAGCCATGGAATACAGCTCCCTAACTTCAGAGATAGAGAAAATGAAATAAACTGCCCAGTGTCTCAGAGGTAGTGACCATACCAGGATTTGAACAACCTAAATGTTCTGGTACCAAATCCAACATTTTTCTTCTGCCGAGTCATTCTGCTTTCTTCATGTTTTGTTAGTTTGAAAGAACTGTGACTTCAGCAAGGTGAATATTTCCTCCACCAAATACCATCACAACATTTAAAACTTGTAAAAACTCAAAATACATCTCCTGGTACCCAGTTTTATTGTCTGACTCTTCATGACCCCATTTGGGGTTTTCTTGGCAGAGATATTGGAGTGATTTCCTTTTCCAGCTCATTTTACAGTTGAGGACACTGAGGCGAGCAGAATTAGTGACTTAAGCAGGGTCACACAGCTAGCAAGTGTCTGAGGCCAGATTCAAACTCACAGTAATGAAGTTTTCTGACTCATGCTAACAATTGCCCCACCTAGCTGCCCCTATTACACAAACACACATATACACACATCGACATATACACATGTTTGCATATATGTATGTATATATTTGTAGCTATGTGTGCATATATATACATACACTGACACATACACACATGTGTATGGGTATATGGCAGCTAGATGACTAGGTGGATAGAGCACTGGGCCTGAGTTCAAATGCAGCCTCAAGCATTTTTTAGCTGTCTGACCCTGGGCAAGTCACTTAGACATGTTTGTCTCAGTTTCCTCATCTGTAAAATGAGCTGGAGAAGAAAAGGGCAAACCACTCCAGTATCTTTTCCACAAAAACCCCAGATGGGGTCATGAAGAGTCAGTTACAACTAAAGTGACTGAACAACAGCTATACGCACATACACACATGTGTGAACATGTATGTAAGTACATGTATGTGTGCATGTATAATACAAGTCTTTTTATGCTTAGTCTTATCCTTAAACAGTATACACATAGTCCATCTTTGGACCCATCTTTTGAGCCTTTCTAGTTTGTTGGACCAGAGCTATTTGCCTTCAGAAATAATCAAGGTTACCTCCATGCTATAGTGAACAACAGAGTAGGCTCTTAAAGGAGGAGTAGAGAAAAAGCGTAGTCAGATTGTTGAGTTATATTTCTATTTTACTTTCCTTATCAAAACTGATTCATACATTTGTGCCTATATCATGCATCCTCCCCTAAGTTCCTATTCTGATACTTTAGTATTGCATGGATCTGAAAAGGAGGTGGCCTCATCATCCATGGTGGGGGGACAGGAGGAAGGAATAGAAGAAGATTGTGTTGTGCCCAGCTCATGACACACAATTGACTTACTCCATCAGTACATATATAGACACTGCAGCTGGACAGTGAGCTAGGCCCAGAATTGAATAGGCAGAGGATTGTGGGATTAATCACTACTGAATAATTATATCATGATTCCAGTGAACTCAAGGCATTCCCTGAGAACAAATGTATCGTTTAAATACATAATTATTCTCCCAGTAAGTACAAATAGAAATTTTTTTCTGAGACAGTATCAACATATACATATAGTTATGTGTATGTACATAATATTTCTTGTATACACACACTATCACATTTGGACTGGGTTCTCCAATTTCACTGGCATAGAGAATTTCCAGGAAGTAAACTCCCTCTTTCAATGTATCATCTGCTCTGAAATTCAGTGTTGAAGAGTTTCTTGGGAATGATGAGAGGTTATGTGACTTACAAAGGTTAACAGACCTAGTAATTCTTTCTGACTCCGAGTTCACTGCTCTACCTGGAAAGAGTTTGTATTGAGGTGGAAAGGGAACAGAACTTGGAATCATGGGATCTGGTTTCAGATCCTGGCTTTGTTACTTACTACTTTTATATACTGAAAATCCAAGTCACCATTGGACACACACATATATATGCATGCAAACATATATACACACACATATATATGTGCGCAAACATACATATATAATATTATATATTGGTATGTAATATATATGCATGTATAAGATATATTGTAATATATGCAATGCTACCATTGAAGAGGAATCATAATTGTAGGTGAGCTAAAGGGCAATAGAAAGCTACAGAGGGTGGGGAAAGGGGTGAGAGGAAGGTATGGGGGGAGTATAAGTAAACCATATTATCAGTGATGCCATAAAGGTGAGCAGGAAGTAGCATTGATATATGACATATATTCTGGAAAATGGACTAGTCATGACTGGTTGAAGCAATCATGTAGCAAGAGGCAGGAACAACATGACAGTGTAATTGTCGCACTGGTGTCCATAAAATAAAATTAAATAGCCCAGAAGAAATCTTCCTGTACATTGGATAGAAAGCTTATGGGAGACTAATGGAAGGGCATAGATAAGAATTATGAAGAAAGAAGGAAGACATGGGTCATGATCTGTTCCAAGAAATGGACAGTGAGATGGTGGCCACACTATGTGAAGCATCAGTGTAAGTTCTTATGTCCTAAGAATGCCCAGTTATAACAACAATGATCCATTAAAGTAAGCAAACCGCAAGCTGTGGTTAATTGATGAATAGGTAGTTCATGGACTTCAGTCATTTCATACACACACACACACACACACACACACACACACGCACACACACAGACATACAAATATGCAGAAAATACATGCACTTATGAGGGTTTCATATTGGAAAAGTTTAAATGTAAATTAACCTTTGTTCCATTTAATTCATTAATCTTCATCAGAGCAAGTTTTTCCTCAACTTTTATAGTAGTTTTTGTATCTGAGAATGACAGAATTTGGAGCTGGAAGGGACTTCATCTAAGAGTCTATCCAACAATAACAACAATCATACCAATTACATATTTGTATAAAAACATGTTCGTGTATACATGTGTCTTGCATGTCTGCATGTATATCACTGTGAGGTTCACAAAGCACTTTACACAGATTCTCTCTTTTGATCACAACAATCCTGTAAGGCAGGTGCTATTACTATTTCCATTGTGCAGCCTCAGGAAGCTGAGACTGATAAAGGTTGATTGACATAACGTTCCAGAGGCTCACAGATAAGAAGTATCCAATGTGGGATTTGAATTTAGGGCTTCCTATCTCCAGGTCTACTGCAATATCCACTTTGCCACCTGCTTTTTAAGGTATATACCAACAAGATTCCATGTTTTTGTTGACTCTACCCAAAGACTTTTGGTGACACAGCCTCAATAGCAAAGGCTGTAATGTGGCATCAGCTCCAACTGAATGGTCCTGGGTCTCTCTTGCCTTTGAGTCTCCCCAGATTTAATCCTCTCTTCTCTCTTCTGACCCATCCTTTTGTTTTGCTGACTTTTCCTGCCATTTGTCTCTTTTTCTTCCCTTGGAACTCAATGTTCTCCCCTACATTCCCCACCCCCCAAACAATATATTCATTTTAATAGGAAAGAGAAAGAGTCTGGACCCCTTCATTGAGGTCAGGAACTCTTGGTAAAGGAATTCCTTCCACCAGAGTGTTGAACCTTCTCTGATACTTATAGTCTTAGAGAGCTATCTAGAGCTTTGAGAGATTTTGTGACTTATCCAAGTCTCAAGGTCAGAATGTGTAGAAGGAGGAACTCAGGTATTCATAGTTTTACGGCCAACTGTATCTATTTTGCCACAGTGACTCTCATTTTAATAGCAGAGATAATAATTAAATTTCACATTAATTTAATGCCTTACAATGTACAGTGTTTTCCTCACAGCCAGCCACATTTCCCCACAACTGCCATTTGACATTGCGATTGACAAGGGACAAGGAACAGTTATATAACAGAGTTTCAGATTGAGTTAGAGAAGAACAAGGGCCATAAAGGAAAGCTTTATTAGCCCCTCTTTAGAATAAGGAAACTGAGTCTCATAGAATTTAAATGATTTTTCCAGCCACATAGCATAAGTAGGCCTCTCCCTACCCTTGTTATTTTTTAGTCTAGGCCTACATTCTTCCATCATAGCATGAGGCCTCAAAGAATGACACATAACATTGATGTAAGAGTAAAGCTTTTTTAAAAGAGAATTTCAGTTAAATGCATTGGAAATTGAACAAACCAACCAGGGTCATTTAAGGAAGAGTATGTTCTATTCAAAGTCGATGAATTGGCAAGTTTGAATAGTACAATATATTGAAGGTGCACCTTCTGCCCTGGTTAGGTGTGAGTATGTAAGAAAAAGGCTGACTGTTATGTCAGACTTGTGGACTCCACCTGGTTCAGGTATGGTCACATTGGTCCTTCAGGTAAACTACAACAATAACATTCAGAAGGCATATGAAATTCCACAGGGAACACCTAGAGAATAATTTTTCTTGGACTGATACTAAGTACTCAGTCATTTCATTTGTGTCCAACTCTTCATGACCCCATTTGGGGTTTTCTTGGCAAAGATCCTGGAATGGTTTGTAATTTCCTTCTCCAGTTCATTTTACAGATGAAGAAACTGAAGCAAACAGGGTGAAGTGACTTGTCCAGGGTCATCCAGCTAATAAGTATCTGAGGCCAAATTTGAACTCAGGTCTTCCTAACTCTAGGCCTAGCACTCTATTCACTGAGCCACCTAGCTGCCCAATACTAAGGGTACTGAAGTGCTAAGGATGATAAGACTGTTAACAGTTGTTGGTAAAATGAAATGGTTCTCTCTGTCACTTAAAAATATAGTGAGACAGGAAACTTGAAGGCTAAAGCTACGACAGCTACAGGTAACTTAGTAGGTGAGCATGCTCAAACTATGTCTAGGCCTTCTCCCACTATGAGCAAGCTTATCCCACCCAATACTCCTTTATTTATGTTTGTTTTTCATTGCTGCTATTATGAGCTCCCGTATGCTGTAGGCCAGAGGGAGCTACACCAAAGAAGAATCATGGAATCTGAGAGGTGGCACATTCCTTGATGATCATCTAGTCTAATCACCTGTCTGAGAGATTAATTCCCTCTATAGCAATTCTGACCAGTCTTCTCCATTGCCACAACTACCCTCCCCAACATTTGCCCAGAGGATTTCCTTGAATTCTTACCTATTTTGATCAGTTTGGGATTTTGATTTTGTTTGCTTTCGTTCTCATAACCTCTAGACTCTTTGGGGATCAGAAGCATGAGTGTCAGAGTACAGAAAGGACAACTATTCTTGTCAGTGTTTTGAACTGGAGGAAATTAAGAAGGGCTGGAAATGTACTTGAGGGCCTGCCCTTGAGAGAATTCCTGCCCAGAGATATTGGCCAAACTCACGATTTGCCCAGGAGGACCACTCCTCTACCACAGTTTGCCGGCATGCCAAGTTTGTGCTCATGCCATGGTTTGGGGAGGATTAATTGTCACCATCCAGGCAACACACAATTTCAACGCATGTCAACAGTGTCCGCCTGACAAGAAATCAGTTTTCCCTGTTCTCCGCCCTGCCTAAGAATTTTCTGGTATGGTTTGGCCCTTCTCTGCCACATTCCATCTCTGACGCTTGGCCTTGAAGTGAGAAGGATCACAGGAGCCAAGCACAGAGCCCTCCTCCCTTTTTCAGGCTGGTACAGCTTGACCGCCATTTGACATCAAGGTCGACAAGAGACTAAGAACAGTTATGTAATAGTTTCAAATTGAGTTAAAGCAGGACTAGGGCCTAGATCGAATAATTAGGGCTATCCTTTCCCAGACAGTAGCAGTGGTACATCATCATGAGACTGAAGAGGAGACCCAGTTTCCCAGTGGGATGGGAATGCTATATCATGGGGGAAATTCCCATATATTTCCAGGTTTCCTGGAGACCACTGTGCCTGCTGTTCTCTTTGCCATGTGGAAAAGAATAAGGAGGAGAAGCAGTTGTGCTTAGTGGGAGGCAGGATCAACTTGGCAGGAAGGCTTTGATGAAACAACAGTAATCCTAGCACACACAAACAGAATGGGCAGAAACAGGAAAAAGGAAAAAAAAGTAATCAAAATAATCGCCACTGAGAGAGAGCTGAGAAGCCTTGCTTCATAGTGCATGGAGAGAAATCTAGACAGGAAACAGAAAAAAAGGTGTTGGAAGTGGAGGGTAGGAGTTGGGGGAGCCTGAGTTGCGGGGGGGGGGGGGGGTGGGGTGTAGATTAAAATGTGTACCATCCTTTAAAGAGAGCAGAGAAACCTTGCATAGGATGCATGGAGAAGAGACTAGGTAGGAAAAGAAAGGAATGGGAAGATGTTTAACAGTACTATCTTTTTTGCCCGGGATTCTCCTCTATAGAAAGGAGAGGAAGCATGACCACAGGCATAGGCATACATAAGGGCATTGGTTATCAACTAATTAATCAATCAACATTTATTAAGCTCCTACTGTATGTTATGCACTGTGGTAAATGCTGGGGACACAAAAAGAAGCAAAAGACAGCTCCTATTCTCCAAGAGCTTTCAATCTGATGGGGGAGACAACATGCTAGCACACGTGTGCAAAGCCAGGCAGACACACGTGTGTTACTTTTCCTCTTCTTCAGGGCAGGGGTTCTTAGCCTTTGTTGTGTCATGGGCCCCTTTGGCACTCTGGTACCAAAGTCACAGTACCCCTTCTCAGAGTGCTTTTTAAAAATGCATTAAAACTGCATAGGATTATAAAGGGGAAAATTATAATGAAATACATAATTTTTCTATCCAAGTTCATGGACCCCTTGAAATCTATGAATGGTCAATGAACCTCTGTCTAAGAACTCCTGTCTTAGCGGGATATCCAATGGTAAAATTTTTCCCAGGGTGTGCCAGGATAGCTGACCAATTCTCTGTGCACATCAATGACCCGTATTCTCAACAACAATAGAAGTAAAACTCAGTATCTTTGTTGATTCAAGGTATAGTTTCTAGGATATTGTCTACTATGCATATGTGGTTCTTGTGGTATTCTCCCATATGTGACCAAGATATCATGATAGTAGGAAAGAAGAATCATTTGTAGGAGGGAATAAACTGTGGCTTTCCCAGAGAGAGACAGGCAGAATGCTCTCCTAGATTTGAAATGGGAATGGAGGCTATGGAATACTCTCCTGATCTTTCCCCAAGCTTAGATGGCCCTGTTTCTAAAAAGAAGGGAGGTCAAAATGGATCAACATGCTGACAGAGAAGGTGTGTTTACTCTCACTTCCAGGGAGTATGGAAAGCCAATGAAGGCAGACCCACAAAGTGAGACAATGTGCTTTGCCCAGCCTTGTGGGATGTCACTGGGGCACAAATATTTCCAGTCTGGTTCTTTGCAGTACCCAAACTGAACTTTTTTGAGGGGAACTTCTACTTGCTGGTCAATATGCATTTGTGTACATATATTTGGGAGGGGGAAGAGTCTTGTTTTTGTTCCTGTGCTTGAAACTCAAAGTTGCTGTTCCTATGTCTCTATAGGTTTCCAGTTTTTCATATGTGCTTTACTAGTAGGGCAGGTATGTTAAAGAAATGCCCTCCTTCCCTTAGCTAACATGGCAATGAATGTATACATGCAGAGACACTGGGCTGGTGTCCCTACAACTTGCTTCCTAGGAGTGGTCACAAGTGTATAAGGGAAATGAAGATTCTAGTGGGGTAGAGGAGGAGGGAGGGGAGGGGAGAGTGTCATTGGAAATACATTGCTAGAAGAGTCCAGGAAATGGGAAAATTCTATTGGACCTTGCAGCTCACCCCCTGCCAAAGAAACAATTATTTCTTATGGTTTTGTTTGGTGGCTTTTTATTACACTGCCTGGGATGTGAAAATGAGATGAGACAGGAGGCACCCAAAAAAACTTTATAAAACAGAAGCCATCATCCCTGATGTTACCTGGATTGGCCAGCGATGGTGAGAATAACACTCATTTGTTTCCACTACAAACATAACAGTGTTCCACAAGTATCCATCTCGCTCCAGTTAGGACTGGGTTTGTGTGCTTGTAGACAAGGCTGTATATAGTTCATACTCTTTGCACGCTGCTGTTACAGATGTCCCAGGCTCTCTGACAGGCTCTTTAGAATGGATATTGACAGACATTCTATGAACAGGAATCCAATCATTATACCTGGGATTAATTCCCTTCAACAAGCCTTTATGAAATGCCTACTCTGCGCCAGGCACTATGTTAGTTAGATGCTGGAGATACCAAAACAAGATACAAAACCCAAAAATGTATGTATACATACACATGCATAATATGTATGTATACAGCTCTCTTGACATATGTATGTTATATGCATGAATAATGATATATAATATGTATATGCTTGTGTGAATTTAATGTATATGTCAGTGTAATGGGAATGCAAATTTGGAAGATCTTCCCTGCCCCTAGGCTAAAGTGCACCTGAAGCCTGGGGTGGGAGGCTTGTTTTTCAGTAGATACTTTTTGATTGGCCAGTGGGTCAATAAGGTTGTTACATTCTCTGAGCCAGGAGAAGGCTATATAAGCCCTGATGTGAGGCTTTGTTTTGGGGGCTCATTTTGAGAAGTATTCTGTGATTTGATCTGGATTCTGGGAAGCCGTTGTCCAGAGCCCCCCCGGCTTTGAAAAACCCAGATGTTGAAAGCCAGATGTTGATTTGGTATGGATGTAATGGTTGGACAGTTTGAAATCTGTCTACTAGATCTGTTTCTGTCTTGATAATTCTGCCTGTGTACTTTGAAGTTCGGGGTGCTGACCTTTTCCCCTGAACAAGGTAAACGATATATGTCTGACTGATTAAAGTGAGCTTGTTATCCCAGTTTGAGTTGCTTTCCTTTATCAAAGCAGATCCAAGAACCTGTGCTAGCAGCCACCCTGGGAACGCTGGGGTGCTTGCTGCTACAGTCAGTAAATATCTGTGGCAGAATTTGAACTCAGGTCTTCCTGATTCCAGTATAGCAGACATAGCACTCCATCTACTCCATTACCTCTCTCTCTCTGTCTCTGTCTCTATCTCTCTGTCTCTCTGTCTCTATTTCTCTGTGTGTGTGCCTCTCTGTGTCTGTCTCTTTCTCTCTATCTCCATCTCTCTCCCCTTCTCTCATTCTCTCATATTACTGTACATGCATAAATTTCTAAATAAAAGGATCAGATTTCTGTCTTCTGTATATATGCATATATACACATCATATATCTCAAGAAGGAGGGAACAAGAGAGGTATACATATGTAATAATATTATATATAACAGATAGAGACAGAGAGGTGGTGCAATGGATGGTGTCCTAGTTCTGGAGACAAGAAGACCTGAGTTCAAATCCTTCCTCAGACATTTACTAGTTGTGACCTTTGGCAAGTCACTTTACCTTGGTCTGCCTCAATTTCCTCATTCATAAAATGGGGATAATAATAACACCTACATCTGAGGACTGTTTCAAGGATGAAATGAGGATATTTGTAAAGTGCTTTGCAAACCTTACAATGCTATGCAGATGCTAGCTATTATTATGAAAAGTAGATGAAAAGAATTTTGGGCCAGGGAGAGTATTAACAAAAGGCCTTGTGACTGAGGAGGTAAATGAGTTGTGCTTAGATGGAAACTAGGGATTCTAGGAGACAGAAGTGAGGAATCATTGGAAGATCCTTAGAGATCAACTGGTCTAACAGATTAGGAACTGAGGCCCAGAAAGAACATGTGACTTGACCATGGTCACATAGCTTGTAGATGTAGCCCTATATAAGCAAAGAACATGTTCCATACACTGTATTTTCACCTGGAATCCAGATCCACAGTGCTAATGAGCTCCATAATTCAACCCAGAACACCATGGCCATTTCTCAGTAAAAACTACTTCAAACACATTTGGATCTCATTTTTTCCTCATCTCCCTTCTCTCTCTCTGACACACTCCTTCACAAAGCAGAATACTGTACAAACCAGATTCTCAAACTTGTACAAGATCTCAACGATCATCTAACCCTAGCTTCCTGAGAATTCCCTCTACAGTATCCCCAAGTTTGCTCTTTTAGCTCCTGTTTGAAGACCTCCTTCACAGTTCTTATGGGGCATCCCACATGCTACTCTGAGGTAGCTCTCACAGTTAGGGAGTTTTTCCTGACGTCTGCAAGAAATCTTTGTAATTTCCATCCATTGCTCCTAATTCAACCCTCTGTGATCAAGCAACTTGACGACCAAAAGCATTATGGCGCCTTAAACAGGATCCCAGACATGAATTAGAAATAAGGAGAAAGAATTCTTTCTCTAGGCTTATTGCTGGTATTGTATTGTCCTTTTCCTCTTAGCTAGATGGAGTTCAGATAGAAATTGTCCCGGGACAGATAAACTCTGTTTTACAGATTATTGCATAGGTGGATAAAGTATCTACTTTTTATCATTGAATAAAAGTATCTGAATTTCAGCTCTTCTGTAGGTTCACAGAAAGTGTCTTTGGAACAACTTCAGTAGCAGATAGCATGACAGAGATAAGTACTTCATCCTGTTCCCGTATGATTTTGATTTCTTCCACTATATAAATGCTAGTTTCTTCTTCTTCTTCTTCTTCTTCTTCTTCTTCTTCTTCTTCTTCTTCTTCTTCTTCTTCTTCTTCTTCTTCTTCTTCTTCTTCTTCTTCTTCTCCTTCTCCTTCTCCTTCTCCTTCTCCTTCTCCTTCTCCTTCTCCTTCTCCTTCTCCTTCTCCTCCTC
>NW_027185903.1:31717208-31764858 GCF_028583685.1 Petaurus breviceps papuanus
CTCCTCCTCTTCTCTTCTTCTCCTCCTCCTCTTCTCTTCTCCTCCTCTTCTCTTCTCCTCCACCTTCTCCCCTTCCTCCTCCTCGTCTTCTCTTCTTCTTCTCTTCCTCCTCCTCCCTCTCCTTCCTCCTACAATTACTACAACTATAACTACTGCTGCTGCTGCTACTACAATAATGACAATAACAACAACTACATATTTGGTAGGATTTTCATCTGCCTAAAGCTGGCACTTAAGAGTATTCAGTGTGGCAAAATCTATTTAAACTATTTTCCTTAAATGTTTATGACTCAATTGACAGGGTATCTGGGGAGAAACGTTTTTTCTGGGTTAATATTCCAATTCGTGGACAGGTTAGTTTTTCTTAATAGTCAGGGATCTTTTCATCTGGTAGTGAAAAAGGGAAGCTAAGTTATTCAGTGGATACTGGCCATGGAGTCATGAGGACCCAGATTCAAATCTGACCTCAGACTCTTACTAGCTATGTGACCCTGGGCAAGTAACTTAACCCTGTTTTCTCAGTTGCCTCATCTGTAAATGAGCTGGAGAAAGAAATGGCAAATCACTCCATTATCTTTGCCAAAAATAAACCCAAATGGGGTCACAACGAGTCAGAGACTACTGAAACAACTGAACAAGAATCCTTTCTATAGACAAATTGGGTAATAAGGATCACCATTATTGATGAAAAGTCTTCCTCAGTTTTGATTCAAGTGAATGCTACAAGACTTGAGATGAGTTCCTAGTGTGTATAACAGATTGTGATACCTGGCAATAAAACATACAGAAGGCTCACATACAAGCACCATATCTAAGTAAAAAGAACTGAACTTCTCCACAAGCTAAAAAAAAAAAAATGTTTCTTTTTCTCCTTCCCAGTTGCCGACATTTTGAAATTTCCCTGGAATTTTGTTGAAAGCAAAAAAAGGAAAACCAAGCTCCTCTCTTCAAATGTGTAATTCAGATTGTTTTTGTTTAGCTCAGGAATGAAGCGCCTACCTCCAGGGTTGTTGTGAGGATCAAATGAGATAATAATGGTAAAGCACTCGACACATTGTAAGCACTATACATGTCAGTTTGATGTTGTTGTTATGTAAAAGATGTTGAGCTGTCTATCCTACAACTATGTGTCAGACCTTGGAAAGAGCAAGGCATAAACATGGCTTCAGAAAGAGCCACTGGACTCTTTCTCCCCTGGTAACTGAGTCAATTTCCATCTGTGACTTAGGTATTTGGAGAACTGTGATAGCTTTCTAGAGTTTGTAAGGGATCATTTAGGGTGAAAGGTTGATTACAAGCCAGGACCGGGACCAGGAGGACCAGGACCAGGACCAGAGCTGTGGGCCGTAAGGATGGCGTGAGGGGTTCAGGACTGGGAAAACAAGAAGTAGAGGAGAGGCAGTAGAGGACAGGTGGTCAGTAACCAGACTGACAAACCATAAACAAGTCAAGGTCAGGGTGAACCAGGAAGTAAGAAAAGAAGTTGAGGAAGTAGAATTCATTGTCAACACAAAAACTAAAAATGTGAGCAAGGGGTGGTCCAGAAACTCGACAGCAGAGAATAACAGCAGGGCATGAGTGCCAGAGAAGGCAAGCCAGATCTGTGTGATCTTAGGATTTAGAGTTGGAAAGGATCCCTAGAGATAATCTAACTCATAGACTTACAGAGAAAAGGAAAATTAGAGACCTTCTAGTTCAACTCCTTAATTTTACAAATGAGGAAACTGAGGCCCAAAGATGTGATTTGCTTAAAGTCACACAGGTGGAAGAACCTAGATTTGAACCTAGGTCTTCTAAATTTAAATCCAGTGCATTTTCCATAACACCATGAGCCTGGGTCAACTGTTTTTTGTTTGTTTTTTTAGAGTGGAAAAAACCAAGGTCCAGCAGAGGCAAAGTCACTTGCTTCAAGTCATAAAAAGTGTCAGAACCTGGTCTTCTTATTGTAAATCTAGTGATCTTTTCCACAACATCACACTAAGTAAAAATGGAGACCAAGATACACCATTTTACTTTCCTATAGAGGCAACTAGGTAGTCCAATGGATAGAATGGTTAGAGCTGAATTCAAATCTAGTTTCAGTTATGTGGCCCTGGTAAGTCCCTTAACCTCTGTTGGCTTCTATAATGCAGATAATAATAATATCTACTTCACAACAAATTGTTAAAATATTAATATTAAATTTATATGTTACATGTACATTTATATACAAAAATATTAAATTAAACAAGAGAGACAGTGTGGTTGAGTAGATTGAGAGATGACATGAGTCAGGTTTGTTCTGAGGATCAAATGAGGTAATATTTGTAAAACACATAGCACAATACCTGGCACATAGTAGGTGCTTAATTAATGCCTGTTCCCTTCCATATACACCATAAACACACACATTCCTTGATTTCACAAGTTCTTATATGTCCATCAATTGTGCAATGTCTGAATAAGTTGTGGTATATGAATGTAATAAAATACTGTTGTGTTACAAGAAATAACAAGCAGGGGGATTTCAGAAAAACCTGGAAAGATTTACATGACCTGCTGCAGAATGAAATGACAGGAACCAGGAGAACATTGTACTCAGTAACAGCAATATTGTGCAAGGATCATTTATGAATAACTTAGCCCTTCTCAGCAATACAATGATCCAAGACAATTCCAAAGAATTCATGATGGAAAATGCTATTCACAGAGAAGAACTAATACAGTCTGAATGCAGATCAAAGTATGCTGTTTTCACTTTATTTTTTCATGTTTTTTTTCTTTTGATCTGTTTCTTCCTTCACAACATGACTAATATGGAAATATGTTTTACGTGATGCACATAAATAACCTATATCAAATTGCTTACCATTTTAGGGAAGGGGAAGGGAGATGGTGAGAGGAGAGAGGGAAAAATTTGCAACTCAAAAATTTTTTAAATGAATGTTAAAAATTGTCTTTATATGTAATTGGAAAAAATGAAATACATACACACATTTATCTATCTATATATATCAATTTGAAATATATATGTAAGCATGTATGTGTTATGCTTATTATGCACCAAGCTCCAGGGATACAAACACTAAGTAAGCCAGACCCTGCGTTTAGGAACTTATATGTTTTAAGGAAAGATAACAACACACATGGGGGGAGGTAGTAACCAAAGGAAAGAATTGTGGTCTGTGAATCTAACCGGAATAATAAGGTGGTTCACTGAACTACCTTTTCCACAACCAGTGGTAGTGCTGATTTGATTCAGTTCACCAAGTAAACTGCAGAAAGGAGGTAAGCCTGGTAAGCCCAGCGGCAGGACAGAAAAAAATGGGAGTGAAGATGAGGCCACATTGTCCCAAGGAGTACAGACCCAAGTGACTTAGTTGTTCTGGGGCATCTTCTTTTGTGGGCTGGTTTGGAGGATCCAGTGGCTGTGTGAAAAAAGGACTGAGTGAAAAGGAGGTTGAAAGGGAACTCTCACTGAGGAACCCCCTCAACTCATGCATATTAACTTACTACTAGTGACTTATACCTTCAGGGACTTGCCTGTGGCACACAGTAGACAAATGTCCTGCACAGGGTCATGCAGTTAGTTTGTGGCAAAGGAGAGACCTGAATCCAGGCCCTCCTGACTTACATTATTTTGCTATCTACTCAGTCACATTGCCTCTCTTTTGACTAACAAACAATTTTTTGTATGAATTTCTAGATAACATATAAATTCAATCTGAACATTTTTATAATTAATATTTAATTCCCTATCCTTTTTGTATTAATCTTCTGCACCTTTTTGTCTCTGATGCACTGTTCTGTATTTACCACATCCTCCCTCAGTGGGGACAGGATTTTGCATTTATACCATAATAATAACAGTTCACATTTACACACTATTTTACAGTTTTTTAAATGTTTTATTAATGCTTTTCAAAAATTGACATCATTTCCTAGATAAAACCCTCCCTTATAACAAAGTGGAGAGACATGATGAGTCTTGTACTAGACTTGTCGTCAAGAGTTCTGTATTCAAATCCTGTCTGAAATGTTCTTAGCTGGTTGACTCTGAACAGTCTTTTAATCTTTTCTTCACTTATAAATTGAAGATAATGGATGGTGGTGAGGATCAAATGAGATAATGTATAGGAGTGTTTTGCAAATTTGAAAGCACCATGTAAATGTTAACTATTGTTATATTATCATAGTTAAGCAAAACTACTAACATAATGACTTTGTGGACAATATAGACCTCATTCCACACTTGTTTCCACCACATCTCTGCTGAGAAGAGAGAGAGAGAGAGAGAGAGAGAGAGAGAGAGAGAGAGAGAGAGAGAGAGAGAGATTCCATTAACAGTCCTCTGGAATCACAATTAGTCTTTTCATTGTTCTCAATACTGATATCATTTAGGGTTGTTTTCATTTACAGTATTTTGGTCAATGTGTATAGTGTTTTCTTGCTTCTCATTATTTTGATTGTATCAGTTCATACATTCTGTATGAGTCATCAGTTCATATCATTCATACATTCATTCTGAGTTTTCTTCATATTCATTATTCCTTAAATGTAACACTCTGCTATCTTCATATATCACAATTTGTTCTACTGCTCCACAATGGATAGGTACCCAGTTTGCTGCTACAAAAACTGCTGCTATACTCTCTGTCATTGATCTCCTTGGGCTCAATAACAGAATTTTGGGGTCAAAAGGTAGTGACCTAGCTTGCACAATTCTAGATGATTTCAAGATTCTTTGAACTGACTCATTTAAAGGTACCCTGTGAAAATAACCATTACTGGTTCTGAGGTCAAATATACCTCCCCTTATATATTAATAAATATGTTTTCTGGTTTATAAATGAGTATCTTATGCATCAGTCTTTCAATACTTGACATAGGGAAATAGACAAAAGTTTCTAAAACAGACTATAGATCATGGTGCTACTTCAGCACAATTGTGCTGTCACCACAATTAAGGTAGAGACAATCTTAGTAGGCCATATACCCTACCTTGCTCTTTGCTCCTTCCTTCCTTCTTTTCCTCCTTCCTTCTTTCCATCTCTGTTCCCTCTTTCTTCAAGTTTTATCCTATTAAATAAATACCATTCTGATGCAGCACCTAAAAGTGCTATGTGGTCATCAGGGTAGTACAGCTTGACTCAAAAGACAAATAACATAAGCACCTCTTTAGAGCTGATGCCTGAATTTATTAGCAATCTTAAAAGTTCTCATTCCTAGGTACCAAAGAACAAGCTAAAAATGCACTTTGAAGACCCAGAGCTACTAGCTGTTAAACATCGTCTATATCCAGTAGAACTGGAAATTACTTCCTTAGTGAACTCTGAATCAGTCTTGAGTCTGTAGACTCCACCACATGCAGGTTGAAAGGAGGAGAGAGTCATTTGTGGTATAAATCATCCCAGTTTATTGGACTGAAGAAGACATGATTATCTCAAGAAAGTCTGCTTTGGCACCTGTGGAGGTCTCCCTAGATCTGGAGAGTCTTAGGAAGGATGTTCTCATACACCTCAGAAACATCCCATCTATAGAAAGGTGGCAAGTCACAGAGCATCTCATAAAGAACAGACCTCCAGACACCACCAGTCTATTGTCTGGTCATGAAGTCGTTTTCTCAATACTTCAGGAGCGAAATACTCTGAGTGGCAACACAGCATGGCCCTGGCAGTCCAAGAGAATGTTTTCTGGTTTCAAGTCCCTGTAAATGATGTTGAGAGAATGCAGATGGCTGATAGTGCTGACCAGGTGCTTCAGCAGCATTGAATCAAGATCGAGGTTCTAGGAAACAGTGTTTTCATTGCAAAGGAAAGAAAAATCTCTCCTCCACTGACCATTTTGTAGTTTTCAAATGGCCTTTCTTGCAACACTGTGAGTTATTGGATAGAGTTCTTATTTGTATTTCCATTTTATAGGTCAGGCTTTTGCTGTTGTTCAGTTGTTTCAGTTGTATCAGGCTCTTTGTGACCCCGTTTGAAGTTTATTTGGCGAAGATCTTTTAGTGGTTTGCCATTTCCTTCTCTAGCTCATTTTACAAATGAGGAAACTGAGGCAAGCAGGGTTAAGTGACTTGCTCAGGGTCACACAGGTCAAATTTGAACTCAGAAAGATGAGCCTTTCCTGCCTCCAGGCCCATCATTCTATCCACCGTGTTACCTAGCTGTCCCTACGTGAGGTTACTCAGACTCAGAAAGGCAGCTGTGTGATCTCCTCATGGTCACACAGCTACTAAGTATCATAGATGAGATTTGAATCCAGGCCTTCTGGTTCCAAGTCTAGGGTCTAACATCAGAAAATCTACAGATGACAGGACAGGAAACAGGCAGAAGGAAGGTAAAGATCTAGCCACTAGCTCGCAGGGCACCTTAGTAACCCAAGCAACCACTCCCCTCAACCAAAGTGATTTTTTCAACTTTCTCTCTAAGTGCTCCATAACTCCTGCTTCAGCGGCCTTCATGTCCATTGGAACAAATTGTTCTCATCTGCCCATTCCACTGGAGTAAGTCTTCACATGCTTGGGGTAGACACCTCCCCAACTCACTAACAGGTTTTAGGCCAGTCGGTTACTCTCCACCTGATTTAGCCCATCTGCTAAGACTCTTTTATTGTGATGTGGCTGCTCCACATGCTACAACAGCTTCTTGAAGCCACAGGTGATAATTGAGTGCCAAGTGGACACTAAAAGTAGATAAGCAACTCTGAAAAGGGCTCAGTAAGCCCTCACACCAGAGATGCTAGCCCTCTCTGAACACCCCATACACCCCTAACCTCTTAATTTTATGATGGTGGAGGAGACCAAGTATTAAGAGAACCTCTATCATGATCTAACATGACCAATGGTTAAAAAAAGGGGGACAGAGGCAGGTTTTTAATAAAATTTGAATTTACTCATCAGCTAAGAATTCTACCCTAGAGGTAGAGCTTAAACTGGTAAGAATAAATCAGGCTCCCTTAGGGGAGACTGCCTGTTTACAGTCAATTCTGTGAGCAAATTTAGAACTCAACTGAAGAGGCCCAAGTCCTATGTGGGCTCCAGGGGGAAGGTGGTCTCAAACTGAGACTAGCCTCTTTTTCCTTGGCATTCTCATTCTCAGTGGAGTCCTCACCCACCATGACCATGCTCTTGTCATCAGCGGTCCAGAAAGTTGTTTGAAGACGGTTGAAGTGGGAGGCAGATCTTGTGGGCATTTCAGTGTTAGAAGAAAATTTTTGCCTCAGGTTATTTTTTCATGAATTTGACTGCTTTGGCTTCATTGGTTTTCTCAGAGAAGTCTTCATTTCCTTTCTATGCATGTTGCTTCCTGCTTGAAGTCTCCCCATGACAGCATTCAGTTTAATTAAGTGGCTGTTATGTACAGTGCACCATACCAGGTTCTGAGGAGACAGAAGAAAAACAAAAATTCCCTGCCCTCAAGAAGCTTCCATTCTGTTGGGGAAATAGGGGGATACGTCAAATAAACAATTATAAGAGATGCGTTATTTTGAAGAGGGAAAAAGAGAGATTAGGGGGTACAGAGGAAAGGGAAAGAAAGGGAAGGGGAGATGGAGAGAGGGAGAGAGACATAGAGGAAGAAAGAGGGATACAAAAAAGAGAGAGCCAGAGAAAGGGAGAGAGGAGAGGAGAGACAGAGAGAAAGAAACAGAGAAGAAGGAGGAGGAGGAGGAGTGGGGAGGAGAGAGGGCAGGAAAGGAGAAAGAGGGAGAGAAGAGGGGAGGAGACTAAAAGCTGGGTTTGGGGTATCAGAAATGGCTTCTCATAGGAGCTAAGCCCTGACCTGAGCTGTGAAGGAAAGTAAAGATTCTAAAAGATGGAGGTGAAGAAAGTGTGCGTGCCAAGAGTAAGGAACAGGGTGTTCAAAGGTTCAAAGACAAAAGATGGAATGTTGATTTTAGGGAATAGCTAACAGACCAATTTGGCTGGGACACAGGGTGTGTGAATGTTGGGTACAAGCTCACTATGAGTCAATAGTGTGATGTGGCAGGCAAAAAATTAATAATAATATGAACTTAGCTCTATTGAGAGAGTCAGAGTGTCCAGGACTCACAGGTAATAGTATCACTTTACTCTTCCCTGGTCAAACCACATCTAAAGTATTTTGTTTGGTTCTGGATGTCACATTTTGGAAAACACATGGGAAAAGATGGAGAATATTTCATAGGAAGGCAACCACACTGATGAAAGGATACAAATTAATACCATATGAGGGTTGGTTGAAGGCATTTGGAAAGTTTAACTTGGAGAATGGAAGTTAGGAGCAGGAAGTTGGCATGATGGCTGTCTCTAAGCATTTGAAAGACTAAAACATGGAAGAGGTATTAGACTTGCCCTGCTTGGCCCCAGAGAGCAGGCCTAGGAGCAAAGGAAGAAGTGGCAAAGAGGAAAATTTACCTTTGATGTATGGAAAACTTTCCTACCAATTAGAACTACCCCAAAATTGATTGGTCTGCCTTTAGAGGCAATGGGTTTCCTTTCACTGGATACCCTCAAAAGATTAGAAAGCCACTTATTGGCTAATTTCTAGAGGGAATTCTTGTTCAAATATGGGTAGGACTGGATGGCTTCTGAGATTATTTTTTCCAACTTAGAAATTTGGCAATTTTGTGATTTTGAGTAACAGAACATAAATCTAGGAAGGAAGGACTTCATTGCAGAAGACTTTAAATGACAGTTTTATCTGTTGTCTTCCCCCATTAGAATGCAAGATCCTCAAGGGCAAGGACTGCCTTTCTTTTGCTTGTATTTGTATCCCTAATACTTAGTACAGCGCTTGACATGCAGTATTTAATAAATGCTTATTTCCTTGCCTTGCCTCTGTGAGTACAGATCACAATTCATCCTCTCTATCCTATGTAATTCTTTTCCATGTTCCTCTAAGAATTTTATAAAAAGGATATACCTAATGTGCTAGAGGTCTTCCTGTGACTCTTTCTTGACAAGATAAAAGGCACATGAATAATTAAAACCTAAGATCACTAAGAGTGTATATGGAAGGAGGAATCAGCAAAGACATCACAGAAAAAATAGCAATTAAGCTTTTGACAACTGATGGGCTTTGAAAGATATAGTAGGGAGACACAAAATAATTTAGGCAGAGGAAATAGAATATCTACAAACCCAAAGAAAAGAAAGTCCAATATTTGTTTGGAGAATATTAAGGAGTATAGACCATATGTGTTGAAGTTGTACAGGCCACAACTGGTCTACAGGACTCCTTAGTGCTGCCTGAACCAGATTAATATGTAACTGGGAAGTATTTAATAAAATTTAAAAGTGCAATAGAGCATAGATAATGTTAATTTGTGGTCTTCTAAGACAATATGCAGCCTACGGTGATCCATTTTAATGTCTGTTTGACATTACTGGATTTGTTGGGGACTAATGTTGCCTTGGCCATAAGGTTAGAGAAGTAGGTTGAGGACAGATGATAAAGGACCTTAAATACCAGACAAAAATATCGTGACTTTTTTTTCTGTGGGCATTGGAGTACTAATGGAAATTTTTGAGGAAAGAGAGATGTCATAGAGATGCTTTGCAGGACAGTATGGAACAATGACATGAACTGGAAGTCAAGAGGCTGGAATCTAGTCTCTGATTTGCTGCTAACTGGATGAACTTTATACCAAATTGCTTCAGTCCTGTGATATAAAGGAGTTGAATGTGATGTGTCTAAGGTTCCTTCCATCTCTATAAATCTTGTGACTCCAAGAGTAATCTGATAGCACAGGACAGGAGGAACTGGAGGGGAGAGAATTGTAGGAACCTCATTTAGGAGGCCTGAGGAAGGTTAGTGGCTGAAGGATAAAAGTTAACCCATGAATAATAACTTAAAGTGTATGATCAGAATTTTTTTTTAAATAGATTTGGAGCTCGAAGGACCTTTAAAGGCCAATCTAATTCAACTCCCTTATTTTACTAATGAGAAAATGAATTAAGAGACTTGTCTAAGGCCACCCAGACATCCTGCAGGATTCAAACACAGGGCCCCTCGATCCAAATCTAGTGCTTTTTCTACTGCATTGTGCTTCCCAAAGAACTTTTTGACTTTTTGTAGGTGCTTATCACAAGTACAGACTTCACATTTTCATGTTAATAGTTCATTTTCAAAATGTATTAGGATTTAATTACTTTTGAGTGGCCCTTTAGTTTTTTTCTCCTTTGAGCTAAACTAAGCAGTCTTATTTAGCATGGTAAAATAGTTGACACCAGAGCAAACCAGAACCAGAACCAAAACCAAAATCCAAAGTAAAAAATTTAGCAACCAACAAAGGTTTATTGAGCTCACCAGCAAAGGAGCCCCACCTACATGGGCAGAGATCCCCTGAAGGAACAATAGGTTTCAAGGCAGGTAGGAGGTGAATGAAATAAGGGGTAGCTCAAGATTGAACCAGCTGTTGCTGGGGGGATTACAGGGTAAGAATAGAGGATGTGTTATCTTTCGATCGGACAGGTCTTTTGCTGGCTTAGTAATAGGAAAAATTCTTCAGGTTAGCTATCTCTTCTAACCCTGACCTGATAGAGAGGACTATCCTTGCTGCTTCAGCAGTAAGGAATGTCATAGATAGGGCATGGGTCTCAATATAAACAGCATCAGGAGACAGATAGGGACTATAGACAAAATGGAGTTGATCTAGCCTTCTCTGCTACCTACAGTTCCCCACTTTGAAATTGTAAATAGCTTTGTGAGTTGGCCTTTTGGTTTGTTTGTTTTTTTGACAATTCCTAAATCATTTTCAGTTTAAGCAGATATTATAAGCTGTTTATGGAATAGGTAACAGAATCATAATACACATGGAACTGATTTTTTAAAAAGCAAAATAACAATAGAGTGAATAATAAAATTCAATATAGCTGTAGCTTTAGGGGTGTCCTCTGACAGTGTTCATGATCTTCAGAAGATATCTGTGGATGTATCAGGGCAGGATTCTGTAGGTAATTCCTTGACCATATCCAGGTTCCAGGTCCCTTGTAGAGATTATCTAGATAATGCTGATAAAAATCTGCTAGTGATAACATTTAGGATAATTTAGTAAAACACAACAAAATCTAATCAGATTAGCCTTCCAATAAGTAGTTCAGGTGAGAAAAACCACTTTAGACCTTACAGAGTTAACCTTATAAACAACAGAACTATAGCGAAGAACATCAAAATAGGTTATATAATCAGGTACCTTATATTTGCATCTTTTTCTAGATGTTCAGAAGTGCTGGAGTATTGCAACAAAATTTATATATATATACATATATATATATATATATAAATTACAGTTTTATCTGTAATGTTTGGAGAGATTTGATATGAAAAGGAGGGACATGAGTGTAACAACATCAAAACTGGTGCTTTAGACCTAAGTCTAAGGGCTCAAAATGATTTAACATAGGTATAATAGAATAAAGCATCCTTAGTTCTATTTTATTTCAATTAAGGTAGTAATTAACCTTTTGGAACAACCAATCATGCTACAAAGTTTCCACATTATTCACAGGGGATCATAGCCAGGCTTATGATAAACCAGGTAGAAAACATTTCTGTTCAAAATGGAAAAAAACACAATGAAAAAACTGAGTCAAGAGGCTCCTGCCTACAACTACACAAGGTCATCCTCTCAACTTTCCAAGACATATATACACCTGTAGCATTTCTCAGATCACATCCACTTTGAGCAGCCTGTGACATTTCCCTCAAATGATGGATTACTGACCTCATGATAATTCAGACACATATACTTGAATTCAAAACTCAGAACAATATAAAAGTACAATCCCAAGAGATTTTACTTCAAATAGCAAGTTTCACTAATAACAGCTTAGTGCTACATACAGTTAATAAAAACTTTACCAAGTTTCTTTAAAAAAATCAATATCCTTTTCTTCTTTTTTCTTCTCAAGTTTAAACTCATCCTGCTATAAAAACCAATCATTAGAAATTAAGAAGATAATCACATTCTTGAATACCACATAGAAAATGTATATATGGTAGTTCACTCAAAATTCAAAAAAAATTGGCAACTTGCTGTAAGTCCCCAGACTAACAGAGGTCCACCTCTTAAGATATTGTGTATTCATCCCTAAGGCAAAAATAAATCTTTAAGACTTGATCCTGTTGAGACTAAGTTGGCTCAAGATGTAACTTTAATATATGTTATTCCAGCTATAATTACATAATTTTTTAAATCACAAATCATAAAATTGCTTCTTTACCGTAAGTAAACTTTTAAATTCTCCTTCATCCCCTTCTTTAGCAAGGAGTGTCTGTGATGGAAGAGGGGATCCCAGTCTCTCAGTAAACTAGCTCATTATTTTATAATTTCACAACATTTAGCAAGTTCTTTTACAGGGCCAATAAGATTTTATGATCTTGCCCAAGCAGATGGTCCCAAGGAACCTGGCAAGTTTACAAATAAGGAGATTTTAAAAGTTCATCTTTTCTTTTTCTCTTTTCCCATACTATCGGTAGTTATTATTCTTCCCTTTAAAATATATATTTAATTACATACTTAATAGGTTTTAATATTATGACAACAGCCTCCAATAACAATAATCAAAATAAAACAGATTTTCCACTGATACAATTGCATCATCCTCTTAATAGCATTTCTTATACAATGGTTTCACAAAATTCACAATCCAAGAAAATTTAGAAACACAGTAATAACATACACAATGTTGTGTATTTAAAATATGAAATAAAACTTATTGCCAGTCAAATGACCTCAATTCAATTGAATGTATCTCCAAATTATCTTACATAGAAAACCTCTCCATTTTTATCACTTTAGGCATTGTATATTGATTTTATTCAATACCAAAATAGAGTAATCTTTATCAAATTATACCATTAACAAAACTTATTTTCGCAATTTCTAAACATATTGGCCAAATTACAAATATTGTGTCTTTTCCATTAAGGTCTGACTTACTTATAGAGGGTCAAACATTACAATTTTCCTAAGAACACATCTCACTTGCGACTAGAATAAATTCAATCACATCTGGATCTATTTTTACAAATGGTATCATACAGAATCTCAATTTTCCCGAGGGCCATTTACTGATAGCACTTCAAATTATAGGATCTGCTACTTCTAATTGGTCTACTGCCAAAGATTTAAAGTGACAGTCTTGTTTCTCCATTCTCTTTTTTTAGGGTCCATGAGAATTTTGTATTCCTCATATTATAACTAAAATATCCCCTCCTAATGGTCCTTCAATAGAATTTTAGTATGCAAACCTCATGCTGAAAATTTATTGCTATAGTTTTCATATCATAAAGAATAACCAAATGAAGTTTCTCATATTGTTCTAATTTCAATGAAACAAGCAAAAAAAAACTTCCTCAAGTTTCTCTTTCTCTAAACTCTAAACCCTTTACTTTCAAATCTTCATTTACGTTCAGTGCAAACAGATTCCAATTTTCTTTAACTTTCTATCCATTCTCCTTTCATCCAAACTTGCTTAAATTTTCTCTCTTCCTTCCTTTTTATATCCTTCCTATGAACTTTGATTAAATCCCTTCAAAACTGGACCTTTCTTGTTCTCTTTTTATATTTCAATCCAACACTTCTCTTGCTTTCTTCTGCTTGCTTATTTCCTCTAGTCTTTATTTCCCAATCATATTCCAGACTATCTATAGAACTTAACTTCACTGAATTTTTCTTTTACATTTTGGCACAAGTATTTAATACTTTAATACAGCAACAATTAATTGCAATCATGTTACCTTTTGGGGATTTTAAAAAGCTTACAAATGCATATTTTGTTCCAGTTTTCTCTAGGTGACTTTGCTTCTAGTTTACCTAAACATCTACATTCTGTTATGTCATTCACAGAAGAAAATACAGTGGCAATATAAAACATCCTCCCAGATTAAATGTTTATTGCTTTTCAAATTGCTCATTGAATTAAACAAGTTTCTCTCTTTTCATGGTCAAGAGAAGAGTTGATAATAGGTATTTCTTAAGTACCAGATAAAGTCAAGCCACAAACTGCAAACCCATTTTTTTCCTACACTTTGAAACTTCACTGATACTTCTTTCAAATTAATTTCAGTTCCCTTTTTTTAGTCAGTGAAATGACATTTCTTCTTTGCACTAAAACAATAAATTTGTCACTCTCCAGGGAAAGAGTGATGAAAAGGTCTAAGTATTGTTTCCATGCAACATTAACAATATTTTATTGTTATCTTTCCTTAAAACAAATTCTACAGAGTGGTAACCCAAAACTCACTAAGATATTTCAGTATTTATATAAACTTTCAAACCACAATTGGAAATTCAGAGTAGAGAATCACATTTCAGTCACAAAATTAGCCTTGAGTTTATAATTCCATAAATTTCTGCAGACTGAGAAAAAGATTCTCTTCCCTCTTATTTGTATCTCTTCTGCTTCTTTCAACTGAATCAAAATTAGAAAGGCAGAGAGAGAGAGATTGTCTTTTTTGAAGACTTTGAAAGCTGTGCAGAAAAGTGTTCATTCTTTATACCCTTTTTCTTTGACTAATTAGAAAATGGGAAAAAGTTGGATTTATCAAGACACAAAACACAAACAGTATGAATAACATACTGGACATTACACATATAAATTGAAACAAAGACAAGACAGATGTACACTGGTATGGTCTTTCTAATTCATGAAGAAAAACCAGTTTTCAACCCAGAACCAAACTAAATCAAACCAGAAAACCAAACTACTCAGTTGATCAGATTGAGGAAATTGTCATTTGCAGATTGGGATAACATAGTCAATCTTCAGCTACCCAAGCAGCTGAACTCATAGGAACTCATAGGGTTCTCAGCACTGACCCTTAAGAGCTATCCTAAGTAGAGGAACCTATCTCATTCCCAGGTCACGATCCCTGGAATTCCATGAGTTAGTTCATCTGGGAACCCCACCACTACCATCATTTACTATGGGTAAAATTGTTGGTGCTGGAACAAGCCAGAACCATAACCAGAACCAGAAACCTGTACCAAAAATTTAGGAATCATCAAGGGTTTATTGAGTTTGACAGCAAAGCAAACCCTCCCCAAAGTAACAAAAGAATAAAACTTATGTAGTTTGTAAGTAGCCTCCTAAAACAAAGAATAGTTTACCTATCAGACTTGTGGAGAGGGAAAGACTTTATGACTAAACAAGAATTAGAGAACATTATAAAATGTAAAATGGATAATTTTGACTACATGAAATTGAAAAGTTTCTGTACAAACAAAGCCGATGTAACCAAGATTAAGAAGGAGGTGGGAAATTGGGAAAGAACCTTTACAACCTATGTCTCTGACAAAGGACTCATTTCTAAAATATACAGAGAATTGAGTCAAATTTATAAGAATACAAGTCATTCCCCAATTGATAAATGGTCAAAGGATATAAACAGGCAGTTTTCAGAGAAAGAAATTAAAGCTATCTATAAGCACATGAAGAAATGCTCTAATTCACTATTGATTAGAGAAATGCAAATCAAAACAACTCTGAGGTACCACATCTCACCAGTCAGATTGGCTAAGATGACAAAACAGGAAAATGACAAATGCTGGAGATGATGTAGGCAAATTGGAACACTAATGCATTGTTGGTGGAGTTGTGAACTGATCCAGCCTTTCTGGAGAGCAATCTGGAATTATGCCCAAAGGGCTATAAATACTTTCATACCCTTTGATCCAGCAATACCATTCCTAGGGTTATATCCCAAAGAGATCATAGAAATGGGAGAAAGACCCATATGTACAAAAATGTTTATAGCAGCTCTTTTTGTGGTAGCAAAGAATTGGAAATTAAGGGGGTGCCCATCAATTGGGGAATGGCTGAACAAGTTGTGGTATATGCATGTTATGGAATACTATTGTGCTATAAGAAACGAGGAGCAGGCAGTCTTCATATTTACCTGGAGAGGTTTAAAAGAACTGATGCTGAGTGAGAAGAGTAGAACCAGGAGAAATTTGTACACAATTACAGACACAACGTATGTATGATGACCAACTTTGATAGACTGGACTCTTCTCAGCAATGCAGTGATATAAGTCAATCCCAAAAGACCATGATGGAGAGAAATATGTGCATCCAGAGAAAGAACTAGAAAGAACTAAGTTTATATCCAGGTGGAAGCAAAATACCTGATCTTTTTCTTTCTCTTACTTGGTTTTATGTCCTCTTTACCATTTTTTATTCCGGCTGGTACAATCCGTCATTATAGCCTGACTAATGTATAATGTAAAAGTATTTACAGATCCTATACTTGACTATAAGCTGCCATGTCGGGGGGAGGGGAGGGAGGGGGACAAAATGTGAAATTCAAGGAATTATGGAATTGAATCCTGTAAACTAAAAGGAAACAAATTAATAAAAATAAATTTTAAAAAATGTTAAATCAGAAAAAAAACATGTAGTTTTCAATTTGGGCAGGAGGTGAATTAGGTGTGAGGTACCTCTTTATTGGACAGGGCTGCTTCTGGAGGCTTTTAGGGTGGGTTATAATGATGTGGTACCCCATGACTACATAGTGCCAGTTGTAGAAGGCTATTAACGGGAAAGATTCTTTGTTAGGCTGGCTATCTCTTATAACATTGCCTTACTAGATAGGACCTTGCTGTTTCAGGAGAGGAGAATGTTGAAGATTGGGGTGTGGGGCTGGAGGGAAGCTACAGTACAAACAGGGTCAGGGGCTAGATAGAGGAACTGCAGACAAAATGGAATTGCTTTAGCTTTCCCTACTACCCATAACAGACCAGAATAGCTGGTCTATTATACAAGGTCATCCCTTCTAGGTATATGTAGCACATACGGACTCTGGACTCACTTTAGCAGTCCCACATTTGCACAGAGCTAGGCTACTCTTTTATTTCCCCTCATGGTTCTAGGGGTACCTCTGAAAGGTATTAATATTCTTCTAATACTATCACCCTTAAGCCTCCAACATCATATTCTTCCTTATATCAATGAAGTAGTTATGCCTTCAAAAATTTGTAGCAGTAAATAGTGACCTAATGTCATTTTGAAGAGTTGATATCTCCTTGAGAGCAACAAAAACTTGTGATCATCAAATAGCTATTTCAAAGAGATATTTACCGAGAAGATATAGCAAGAACTAGATATAGAAGACATACACAGAGTCCCCTCTATACTTATATTCCTGGAAAAAGTGGGTCCCAGCTTAAAGTGATTCTTTGAAATATTCCTTCTGCCAACTTCACTACTGGGCGAGGGAAGCATAGGACAGATGAGTCACTCCCTTGGTTTTAGGATATAGTGTCTCATTTGCAGGGTCAATTCAGTGCAAGGCTAGGTCAAGCAGGTCACTTTTCAGAGCTGTGTTTGTTTACTGGTACTATGGTTACAGAAGAGTCTACTATGTACCACTATCTCTGGACCTGTTCACCAACAAAGATGTTCTCTCCTGATAAAAGCATTAGTGTTATTCTGTTAGTTACTTTAAGTGGGATAGGGTGATTATTTGAATCAATTGGACACTCTTCAACCTTACAATGTGCCCAATGTATATAGAATATATTAAAGAAAATATATTATAGCATTATATTATAAAAATCTATTATATTTATTGTTCAGTCATTCTCCAATTGATGGACATCCCCTAAATATCCAATTCTTTGCCACCACAAAAAGAGCTGCTATAAATATTTTTGTACATGTGGGTCCTTTTCCTATTTTTATGATGTCTTTGGAATACAGCCCTAGAACTGGTATTGCTGGATCAAAGGGTATGCACAGTTTCATTTCCCTTTGGGCATAATTCCAAATTACTTCCAGAATGGTTGGATCAGTTCACAACTCCACCAACAATGCATTATTTTTTCTAATTTTCTCACATCTCCTCCAGCATTGATCATTTTCTTGTTTTATCATGTTAGCCAATCTGATAGGTGTGATGTGGTACCTCAAAGTTGGTTTGATTTGCATTTCTCCAAATAATAGTGATTTAGAACATTTCTTCATATGAGTATAGCTAGCTTCCATTCATCTGAAAACTGCCTGTTCAAATCCTTTAACCATTTATCAATTGGGGAATGACTTGTATTCTTATAAATTTGACTCAGTTCTCTACATATTTTAGAAATGAGGCCTTTATCAGAGATACTGGTTATAAAAATTGTTTCCCAATTTTCTGCTTCCCTCCTAATCTTGGTTGCATTGGTTTTGTTTGCACAAAAACTTTTCAATTTAATGTAATCAAAATTATCCATTTTACATTTCATTATATTTTCTATCTCTTATTTGGTCATACATTCTTCCATGCTCCATAAATCTGACAGATAAACTATCTTTTGTTCTCCCAGTTTGCTTATAGTATCAACCTTTATATCTAAATCATGTACCCATTTTGACTTTATTTTAGTATACAGTGTAAAATGTTGGTCTATGCCTGATTCCTGCCATATTATTTTCCATTTTCCCATCAGTTTTTTGTCAAATATTGAGTTCTTATTGTAGATGCTGGATCTTTGGGTTTACCAAATGCTAGATTACTATAGTCATTGACTACTATATCTTCTGTACATAACCTATTCCACTGATCTACCATTCTATTTCTTATCCAGTACCAAGTAGTTTTGATGACTGCTACTTTATAATGCAATTTAAGATTTGGTATAGCTAGGTCACCTTCTCTAGCATTTTTTTTTCATTAATTCCCTTGATATTTTGGGTCTTTTCTTCTTCCAGATGAATTTTGTTATTTTTTTCTAGCTCTATAAAATAATTTTTGATAGTTTGATTGGTATGGCACTGAATAAGTAAATTAACTTAGGTAGAATTGTCATTTTTATTATATTAGCTCAGCCTGCACATGAGCAACTGATGTTTTTCCAATTATTTAGATCAGATTTTATTTGTGTGAAAAGTATTTTGTAATTGTGTTCATATAGTTCCTGTGTTTGTTCTGACAGGTTGACCCTCAAATTTTTTATTTTGTCTATAGTTACTTTAAGTGGAATTTCTCTATCTCTTGCTGTTGAGAAAGTAATATATAGAAATGCCAATGATTTATGTGGGTTTCTTTTATATCCTGCAACTCACTGATGGACTTTCAATAAGACTTGCCTTAGTGGGGTGTGGTCCTGGGGAATTTTAGCTTGTATACCAGAGGAGTGCATATTTCATGTAATTCTTGGGAAATGAGGTGAAGTAAATGACATTGTAGCTTTTTCAGCCACATGCAAAATGAACTCGATTCTTACCCCCTGCTTTTAGAAGGGTAACAGTCATGCAGATTGGGCTATCCAAGTTGCTGGCATACCCTGTAGTATACTTTGCCAATGGCTCTCCTCATCCGCTTAAGGGGAGTAAGCAGCGTTGCAGTAGCACCACAGGGTGGGCATCCTGGGCACATCCTCTACCTAGGTCTGTGGTGGGAAAAGACTTATATGAACTTATAAGACACATGAATTTATGCTGAGTGAAATGAGCAGAACCAGGAGAACATTGTACACTGTAACATTGGGTGATGACTGACTTTGATAGACTTAGCTCTTCTCAGCAATGCAAGGGTCTGAGACAACTCCAAAAGACTCATGATGGAAAATGCCGTCCACTCCAGAGAAGGCACTTTGGAGTCTGAATGCAGATGGAAATATATTATTTGCTCTCCTTTTCTTTTGTTGTTTCTTCTTTCTCGTAGTTCCTCTCATTAGTTCTAGTTTTTCTTTACATCATGAATAATGTGAAAATGTTTAACAGAATCTAGCCACTCCTGGACACATTTGGTCCCCTCTCACTTGGGGACCCACACCCTGCACCTTCCCCTCTTTCCTCCATGTCGGAAATGCTTTCTCCCCCCCCCCCCCTCTTCCCTGATTTCTTTCAAGATTCTGCTCACATCCCATCTTCAGCAGGAGGCCTTTCCCATTCCTCCCAATGATACCGTTTTCCACCTGGAGTTGTAGCAAATTTACCTGGTATGTGTCTTGTTTATATGTAGCTGTTTACCAATTTATCTCCCTCTTTAAGAACATGAGCTTCTTGAGAGAAGGAATCATGTTTTTACTCTTTTTTGTATTCCCGGAACATAGTAAGTATTTAATAAATACCTAAGTTCCTAACTTTCCCATTGTAGGGTCATCGGTAAAGTGTATAACCCCTATCGGTCCTGCAGCTGAGGTGCAGCAACTGGTGCAGAATGCAGCCTTTCCAATATGGAAACCCAAAAATCTACCCTGGGGTCACATGGGGAATCCCACTTGTGTAATAGAATAGAATAAACATTTCTTAAGGGCCTACTATGTGCTGGGCACTATGCGAACTGCTTTACACATATTGTTCATTTGATCTGCACAATAGCACTGTGAAGTGAGTGCTATTATTATGTCCACTTAAAGATAAGGAAACTAAGGTATACAGAGGTTATGTGACCCACCCACGGTTGCACAGCTAGTAAGTGTCTCAGGACTTCCCAATTACATGACCATTTCTAGGTACTGGTTAGCGAGTGGGGAGATGCTTTCATTGCTCTAGGAACCAAGAATGAACTGGAATGAAGCACAAAGGTGGTTCCTTTGTTCTCTGACACATTCCTGTGCTAGGAAAGTTGGTATCACATTTTCTCTCTCAGAAGGCATTTTGGGATCATTGAAGGGCTTCTTTTAATTGATTATTTAGTTTCTTTAAGAAAGCTTTGGATAGTTTTTCTTGAATTTGGTAGGTGCTTAGTAAGTGTTTGTTGAGCAGATGAATGAATGAATGGCTCTTTTATTCCATCCCTCCTTTCCTGAAGGCTTAACTTAAATTATATGCTTTTGTTTCCTCTTGTCTTAAAAGATAAAAGAAGCAGTTTTTCAAATGGCCAGGATAAGTTTCTACTATCAGATTGATCTCTGTGTAAAAGGAAATCTGTCAGCATTAAAGACTTTTTTAAAAGAAACAAATGCTTGTCTTCTTGTTTATTGCTGCACAAAGGGGGCATATCTGTGTAGGTCAGCTATGGAGCTCCCTTTGGCTCCTAATCTTTTGTAAAGGAAAGACTTAGTACCTTTGTTGGCTAGGGAAAAAGGACACCAAACAAAGTACTCTGCAAACCTGCAGAGGATGAAAAGATACCTAACCTTTTTTTCTTTTATTCACTATGTGTGTGACTGGGGCAGCTAGGTGGCACAGTGGATACCAGGCCTGGAATCAGGAAGACCTGAGTTCAAATCCAGCCTCAGATACTAGCTATGTGACCCTCAGCAAGTCACTTAATCCTGTTTGCTTCAGTTTCTTTGTCTGTAAAACAAGCTGGAGAAGAAAATGACAAATCACTCTGGTATCCAGGCCGAGAAAACCCTAAATGAGTTTAAAGTTAGAAAGGACTCAAAAATAACTGAACAACAACAAATGTGTAGCTGTTCGCCTTGTCAGTATAAATAAATATCCAGTCTATTGTCTGTTTTTCCCTGGCACTAGTAGCCTTCTGACTTTCATACAGCCAGTGGTAGCACTAAAGCCTCATCACTGGCATCATCAGGGATGGATTCAGGTATCCAGGTAGCACATTACCCTACCCAAAGTCACCAAAACCTGAGTTCAAATACACCTTCAGATACTTACTAACAATTATGAATTAATTACTTACCTGCATAGGTCACTTAACTTCAGCCTGCCTCTGTTTCCTCATCTGTAAAATGGAGCACTCCCTTCCCAGAATTGCTGTGAGGATCAAATGAGGCAGTATTTGTAAAGCAATTTGCAAATCTTAAAGTATAGCATAAATGCTAGCTATTGTCAAATACTTAGTTATGTAGTGTTGTATGTACAGGGAGAAATCACATGGTATAGTAGTTAGAGAGTGGGTTTAAGTTTATGTTCTGCCCCTGTAGCAGCAAGCACCCCAGCGTCCCTAAGGTCGCTGCCAACACAGGTTCTTGGATCTGCTTTGATAAAGGAAAGCAATTCAAAATGGGTTAACAAGCTCACTTTAATCAGTCAAATATGTATCGTTTACCTAGTTCAGAGGAAAAAGGTCAGCACCCTGAACTTCAGAATATACAGACAGAATTATCAAGACAGAGAAACAGATCAAGTAGACAGTTTCCAAACTGTCCAACCATTACATCCATACCAAATCAACATCTGGGTTTTTCAAAGCCGAGGGGGGCTCAACAATGGCTTCCCAGAATCCAGATCAAATCACAGAACACTTCTCAAAGTGAGCCCCAAAACAAAGCCTCACATCAGGGCTTATATAGCCTTCTCCTGGCTCAGAGAATGTAACAACCTTATTGACCCACTGGCCAATCAAAAAGTATCTACTGAAAAACAAGCCTCCCACCCCAGGCTCCAGGTGCACTTTAGCCTAGGGGCAGGGAAGATCTTAAAAATTTACATTCCCATTACAGCCCCTGAAGTAGATTAACTGGGTGACCCTGGGCAAGTCACTTAAATTCCACAGTGTGTTTTAGGTACCTCTTTATATATGCTTCAGAGAAAGTATCTAACTATAATAAAGGGAGTTGCTTTGTCTTTTAAGTGTTTTGAGCAGCACAGTTAACTTTAATTGGTCCTTTACACCAAAAAAATTGCTAATCCACTCTCTATTCCTTATATACAGCTTAAAACACTGCATCATGCAAGGACAACTTCACTGAGCTACCTCTAAATGCCCCAACATGGACATAGATTCACATGAAAACCTCCAACTGAAATTTAGCATTTCCTTCAATTATGAATTTTAAAGAAAATATTTTGCTACCAAAAAAGAATTAGAAAGCATTATAAAATGCAAAATGGGTAATTTTGATTACATGAAATTGAAAAGCTTCTGTACAAACAAAGCCAATGTAACCAAGATTAAGAGGGAAGTGGAAAATTGGGAAAGAATTTTTACAACCAATGTCTCTGATAAAGGACTCATTTCCAAAATATACAGAGAGTTGAGACAAACTTATAAGAATACAAGTCATTCCCCAATTGATAAATGGTCAAAGGATATGAACAGGCAGTTTTCAGAGGAAGAAATTAAAGATATCTAAAAGCATATGAAAAAATGCTCTAAATCACTATTGATTAGAGAAATGCAAATCAAAACAACTCTGAGGTATCACATCTCACCAGTCAGATTGGCTAAGATGACAAAACAGGAAAATGACAAATGCTGGAGAGGATGTGGACAAATTGGAACACTAATGCATTGCTGGTGGAGTTGTAAACTGATTGAACCATTTTGGAGAGCAATCTGGAACTATGCCCAAAGGGCTGTAAGTAATTTCATACCCTTTGACCCAGCAATACCACTTCTAGGGTTGTATCCCAAAGAGATCATAGAAGTGGGAGGAAGACCCATATATATAAAAATATTTATAGTAGCTCTTTTTGTGGTGGCAAAGAATTGGAGATTAAAGGGATGCCCATCAATTGGGGAATGGCTAAACAAGTTGTGGTATATGCATGTTATGGAATACTATTGTGCTGTAAGAAACAAGATGCAGATGGACTTTATGTTTACCTGGAGAGGCTTATATGAACTGATGCTGAGTGAGAAGAGCAGAACCAGTAGAAATTTGTATACAATTACAGACACAATGTATGTGTGATGGCTAGCTTTGATAGACTGGACTCTTCTGAGCAATGCAGGGTTATAAGTCAACTCCAAAAGTCTCATGATGGAGAGAGATGTCTACATTCAGAGAAAGAACGAGAAATAACAGAGTTTGAATGCAGATTGAAGCAAACTATCTACTCTCTGTCTTTTTCTTATTTGGCTTTGTTTCCTCTTTCCCATTGTTCATTCCATCCGATACAATCCTTCTTTTTAACCTGACTAATGTCTAATGTGAAACTATTTGCAGCTCCTATACTTGATTGTATACCACCATGGGGAGGGGAATTGGAGGGAGGGGCGGAGAAAATTTGAAATTAAAGGAATTGTGGAACTGAATCTTGTAAACTAAAAGTAAACAAACAAATTAATAAAGACCAAAAATTTAAAAAAAAAAGAGAAAAAGAAAATATTTTGCTGAGAAGGGCTTCATGGGCTTTCACAGACCACCAAAGGGGCCCATGACACACAAAGAACTCCTGAAATAGATGATCTCTATATTCCCATCCCATTATGTGAGTATATATATATGAATGACTTAGTTTTAGGACCTCTGGTTCATCATTATGTCTGGGCCATTCCTATGGCAATGGCCAAGTGCCTATATCTGGAGGGCATGTATCTTTTGGTATCTTTCAAGCATCTTCCCAAGATAAGGCTTATCAGAAGTGATAGAACAAATGCATTCCAAGTCTACGGCTATCCAACCTAGCCAATATCTCTTATTAATACTTAGCACTGGTATCAAGGGAATTTGAATTGGCTATAAAAACCTCAGCAACTATATATGGATTAAAGAATGGAGATCAAAGAATTCACACATCAGATTTATTGGGAACTCATTGCATAACCACAAGTTAGTTCTCTGTCTCTGTCTGTCTCTCTGTCTTTGTCTCTCTGTCTCTCTGTCTGTCTGTCTTCGTCTCTCTCTCCCTCTCTGTGTCTCTGTCTTTGTCTTTTTCATCTCTTTAAAATATAAAAAGAAAGGATGAAGTAGGGGAAAAATGATAGCAGCCTACATTACTGTGAGGCTGTAAAAAATAACTAAGAAAGGCAATTGTCCAGCACATAGAGATAATATACAAAGATGCATATTGAAATATTTAATAGCAATGATCATTATCACTCTATTGCATAAGAGATAGTTAGGGTCAGATTTTTTAAAAGAGAAGCAGTGGAAGGAGGAAGGAAAATTTCCTAGACCTGTGGTTTCTTTGTTTGGAAGAAAGCATTCCTTGTGTCATTATATTTGTCTCATCGTGGGAGGCCCTTGCACATTTTTGCAGTGGAATTCCATGTACAGATAAGTAGTGTAACATAATGCAGACCCAGACCAGGTGGAAACAGCAATTCTAGGTGCTGAGCTGGCCATCAAAAGCCAGATGTTTTATATTTCAGAGCTGCTCACAAATTAGATAAGTTTTATTGCTAGAAATGAAGTTTAGAAAGTGACTAAGCTACCTGCCTGTCAAAAAAACACAAGGCTTCCCTGTTGGTTTTGTGATCCCCAGAGCCCAATGTAAGCTATCTTTTTGTTTCTTTGTACACAAAATTCCTTTCTCCAGCACCAGACCCTTGGCTAAATTCCCCTACCTCAAGTCACTCTAGGCGCATGATGATTTAGGCTCAAAATTTCCTGTTCCCTGCCTCTACCTGCTCCTTCTCTTAACTCATCTTCTATCCTCTACCCTCAAAATAAATGAAGTAGAAGAAAAAATTGATAATTTTTTTCTCTTTCGTATCTATTTACCTTCTATGTGAGCAATATCCATCCATATTAATTTTTTTAGGCTCTTCTAACAAAAGTCGCTTTTGGAAAGGGTTAGTGTCATTCTTGGAAGGACCCAATCCAATTGATGAATGAGACCAAGTGACACATTTATGTAGAGAAGTGCTGAGTCAAGAAGAAAAGAAAAATGAGTCCAGAGGAAACAATGTGCTCTCTGATGAATAGTCAGCCATGTCTCAATAGATGGTAAAAAAATATCAGTGAGGTCAAAAAGGTCTTAAACCTGGAAAAATAATGAGGAAAGAACCTGCTATTCTATGAACAGTGCTCTGGTCCAGATTGTCTCAGTTCAGAACTCTGCCTGCTCTAAGAAGCCATCCCAAGATCTCCTAATGTAGTTACCTGCCTGCTCCTGGTCCTAACCTGTTTGTTTTGGAACTGACAAAAAAAATGTCCATGTTCCGGTTGTATCCTTCTTCTCCATTGTAATATAAAGTACCCATCAGGAGAGAATTTTTCTTGATAATTAGGGATTGAGCTCAGGTATAATGGATCCAATAGATAACGCGTTAGCCAAAACTATAGATCATGTCATTAATTCTCAGATTCCGACTTTGATGAAGTTGGTGTCCTTGTTTCAGAGCAGGACAGGCTTGTGGGATAGAACACAGCCACACTATGTGGATTACTAACTGCCTTTCTGAGAGGTTTAGTGCCAGTCACACCCAATAACAGAGGTTAACAGAAAGGGAGACCCAGACCACCGGGGATAAACTGTAAACTTCCTGAAGCCTTACCGGATCTTTCACTATGACGCTATTTTGAAGACTGCACAGAAGAAAGCCTAGCTTAGCAGTTGTATACCAACCTTGCATGTGTCATGAACCTAATCTAAAAGACTCCTCTTCCTCAAGTCAAGTATGTGTGATTTTCTAAAGTCCAGGAACCTTTTTTTAAAAAATAGATTCTTACAAATATATTTTGTTTTGTTTTGTTTTTTATATGAACTACATTTCCCTCTGTATCCCGCTTCCTCCCTAATCCCTTATAAAAAAAAGAATGTTTTCTTTAAAGAAGAGTAAGTGAAAAAAATCCATTAAAAAAATCAACTCATCAAAAAATATCACAGTAAAGAATGACTACCTGTGATTTCCTTGGTGTAAGAAATTCCCTTATGAGGTTAAATGCTTTGCCCAGCATCACACAGCCGGGATGTATCAGAGTTGGGGACTTAAACCCTTGTCTCCCAGGCTGGTTCCTTGAACCATTATAACATACTGCCTGAGTTTATTTAGACCGTATCCAAGAATCAGAGTAAAAATTGGCAGGTGGGAGGGTTAAGAGGATAGTGAAGGGAGAGGGATTTAAGGGGTTTGAGGCAAGGTTGTGATTTTTCAGGATCCAGATCACATACACAATTAGACTTAAGGAAAGTCTGTGAAGTAGCTGAAATATGCCAAACCACACCGCCCCCCTCCAAAAAAAAAGGAGAAAAAAATCATTTAGTGATTGGGGTTTGAAACAAAACAAACTTGCATTAAGAGCTCATGAAGAAAGTCCCACTAGTTGAATACAGACTAAATCAAAAGAGTTTTTGTTTTCTTGGGCATAGGGATAAAGGGTGACTGGTAGCAAGGTCCCTCAAGATGCTGTACCCACTGTCCTTTGGGAGAGGGAACCAACCCAAACCCAACTGATTGCTTGAACTGGGAGTGTATTAGCTTTTCAAAATCAATTTGTTTACTCCTGGGAAGAGTCTACCAAGATTCTGCCCCTTACTGATTTAGAAGCTCCAACTGCTTCATGCCTTCTCATTCAGGATTAATAGAGGCCATGTTCCTTGCTCCTCTCAGGAATGAAGTGGTCATTATGGAAATAGAACAGATGTGGTCAAAGACAGTGGCGGTAATAACAGCAACAGCACACAACACCCCAAGCTCCCAAAATAAACTCACTTACATAATATGTGAAACCTCACAATCTCTCCCTTAGGTTCTCTTGGCAGAACAGCTCATTTCCACCAAGAGGAAATATTCTGTTAGTTGAGATAACGTGCCCCATTCACTCACATTTTCCTCACTTTTCTGTTGGCAACGTCTTTTTAAATACCCATCAGATCTAGCTTTTTTTCTTGATGGAGCCCACAACTCCATTAGTAATTTTGAAGAAAATAGTTTCAGTTGAGGGAAAAGGACCAAAGCCAGATTGCAAAGGGTTGAGGAGTGAATAAAGATGAACTCTTAATCATCAACATCTTTAAAGGGAAGTAGCAGCAGAAGGTAAACTCCCCGAGGGTGTATATAGACTGTTCTATCTTGGTCTCTATCTATGACTAGAGCCTAGCACAGTATGGGGGGGATGTTTGGGGGAGTCGGCATAGCAATGCTTCCTCAGTTGAATTGTGTAGCAGTGGGGTATGAGGCTTTTTGTTTTACCTTTTATCCCAATCGAAATAGTGAGTCTGACCTATCTTTGAATTCATTTGGTAGGATGTAAAAGACATTGAGATTTGGAGTCATCACCAGATTCTAACACTTACTACCGGTGTGACTTTGGACGAACCATTGAGTTTTTCTTGCCTTCAGTTCCCTCATCTCTAAAGTGAAGGAATTGTATGACTGTCTCCTAGTTTTATGACTTATGTAACATCCATCATGAGGCAGTGAGGTGGTATGGTAGATAGAGTGCTGGACCTGGAGTCAGGAGGACCTGAGTTCAAATGTGACCTCAGACACTTACTAGCTATGTGACCCTGGGCAAATCATTTCACTCTGTCTCAGTTCCCACATCTGCAAAATAAGCTGGAGAAGGAAATGATAGTATTGTTGCCAAGAAAACCCTAAATGGGGTCACAAGGAGTCAGACATGACTGAAAAACAACTGAATAACAACTAAAAAACATTAATTGCATGTATTTCCTGTATTTATCTGATATTTCAGATAATGTCACTATTGGAAGGGACTTTAGAGATCAAATGAGATAGATGGTAATGATTAAGAGTTCATCTTTATAGTGCAGAGTTTCTTGTTCACCCCTCAACTCTTTGCAATCTGGCTTTGGCCCTTTTCCCTCAATTGAAACTGTTCTCTCCAAAGTTACTAATGATCTCTTACTTACCAAATCAGCTGGTCTTTTTTTTCTGTCTTAGTCCTTTTTAATCTATCTGTTATATTTGACACTGTTGGCCATCCTCTTCTTCTGGATATTCTCTCCTTTCTCAATTTTTTTTCTTCTGATAATACACTATCCTGGCTCAATTCTTGTACATATGGAACCACTCCTTGCTTATCTCCTTTGATAATTCATATGTCCCTTAACTGTGGATGTTTCTTAAAGTTCCAGCCCTTCTTCTTTTCTCCTTCTATACTTGTAATCTCCTCAGCTTCCATGGATTTCGCTATCATCTCAACACAGATGATCCCCAGACCTCTACATCTAGAACTAGTCTCTCCCCCAAGCTTCAGTCTGCCATCACCTATCACCCAGCAGAATGAGTGAATGAGAACAACTGGTTCCAATGGCTGGGAAGATGGCTAAAGCAGGTGCTGTGAAGCACTTAGAGCTTGGTCAGACTTGAAACATGCCAAGGTCATCCACTGCAACCTGGGCCATCACCAGTCATCCTGACTTTTGTCTTGCCACTGTATTTTAATGATTCTGGATGAGAGAACAAGGCTGATGGCTTTGTGCAACTCTGCCTCATTAAAATCCAGGTTATGTGAAAGTCAACCTACAAAGTCATTGGTCCTCTCTGAAAACTAAGGACCAATAACAGCAACAACCAGTTCCTATTGGATGTTTCAGAATGAATGTTCCATAGGTATGTAAAACTCATTATGTCTAAAATTTGACTCATTATCTTTCCCCCAAATCCTTCCTTCTTCCAAACTTCCCCATTTCTCTCAAAGGCACCACCATCTTTTTAATCTTCCATGTAATCTCAGCACTATACTAGATTCCTCACTTTCCCTTACTCCACATTTCCAAGGATAGCAAATCTTGCCATTTTTTACCATTTTATGTACCTCGAACCCTACATTTCTCCATTCACACAGCTACCACCTTCATTCAGAATGTCATTACCTCTCACCTAGATAATTACAACAGCCTCCTAATTGGTATTCCTGCCTCGTGCTTTTCGCCAACCTCTTCCACTATTCATATTGCTGACAAAGTTTTCCTTAAGTACAGATTTTACCAGTGATTCTTCAATCAATTACTGTGAATTATTCAAAAATGGAGGTTCCAGGTAAAACTCACCAGTGGAGAAGGGAACAGAAGGTGAGAAGAAAGCTGTGTTATGGTGGTGAAGTCTGGAAAGTTAAAAACAGTCAGAAGAGGATTAGAATTTATCTCCAATGGTGAAGGAAACAGTTGCCATACTGAGAGTTTCCCATGCTGGGGAAGTCATAGATTCCTCATGTACTTATGTTATTTATTACAAATGATGTAAAAAAACAATTCTAGGGGCAGCCAGGTAGCACAGTGAGTAAGAGCACCAGCTCCAGTGTTGGGACAACCTGGAGATCGAATCCCAGGCTCAGACACTTAGCACCCACCCAGAAACACCTGGCCGTGTAACCTTGAGCAAGTTACTTAACCCCAATTGCTTAGGGGCGGCCAGGTGGCTCAGCAAGTAAGAGCACAGGCTCCAGTGTCGGGATGACCTGGATCAAATCTGGGCTCAGATACTCAGCACCACACCCAGAAATAACTGGCCGTGTAACCTTGAGCAAGTTACTTAACCCCAATTGCTTTAATAAAAAAAAAAAAAAACAATTCTATTCAACATAATTATTGAATGCCTGTTAATGAGCCAGAACCTGTGTTAGATGCTA
Source organism: Petaurus breviceps papuanus (assembly GCF_028583685.1). Classification (NCBI taxonomy): domain Eukaryota; kingdom Metazoa; phylum Chordata; class Mammalia; order Diprotodontia; family Petauridae; genus Petaurus; species Petaurus breviceps. The sequence continues at coordinate 31,747,278 of NW_027185903.1, forward strand.
AAGATATAAAGATAAACACAAAACAATTCTTGACCTTTAAAAGCTCATAATCTACTGAGGGAAAAACAACATATGTATAATTAAGTATATACAAAATATATGAAGGTTTCAGATTTGAAGAACACTAAAAACTAGGGAAATTTCAGAAAATGACCTGAAGAAAGCAATAGAAAGTCATTGGATTTAGCAATTAGGAGATCAATGATAATATTGGAGATAGCAGTTTTAGAGAGTAGTAGTGGGTTTTGAAAACCAGATTGCATTGGGTTGAGAAATGAGTGGGAGGTGAGTAAATAAAAGCAATACTTTTTCTAGGAATATAGCATTTCTAGGAAGAAAGATATTGAATGATTATTTGAGGGGATGGCAGAGTCAAGTAAAGGAATTACTTCCATTTTTTTTAAGAATGAGGAAGATCTGAACATTTATAGGCAAGAGAGAGAGGGGGAGAGAGAAAGAGAGAGAGAGAGTGAGAGAGAGATTTGGGGGAGGAAGAGAGGGAGGGAGAGAGAAAGAGCCACTAATAAGTGGGAAAGAAAAATTATAAAGATGAGGAAGGTGATTAAAGGATCATGGAGGACATGATGGAGCTACCTCATGGAGGATATTGTAGAGAATGAAATCATGAAAAAGAATCTTCTTTTCTAAGAATGGAACAATGGAGGACAGAGTGGGGGAAGATGCTGAGGTTATCTTATGTTTAGAAGTTGGGAAAAGAGGGAACTTTTCACAGATAGTCTCAATTTTCTTAGTAAAAGATAAAGCAAAGTCCTCTCCTTAAAGGAGTGGGTATGGTAGAGCATAGGTACCTTGAGGAGAAAATAAAAGTTCAGAACAGATTCTGTGAGCAGTTATAAGGAGTCAATAAGGTAAGAGTAAAAGGATTGTCATGCAGCAGCAAAGGCCCATGTGAGATTAACAAATCTGAATTTGTAATGTACAAATTACAGCATTGGGTGACTTCCTTTGATGGTGTTCAGCAACTCATAAGTAGGAGCAGAGAAGGTAGACAATAGAGGCAACACATGACTGGGGTTTGGAGTGGGCTTAGTAGCAAAATGTCAAAGGTGAAAGGGATTCAAAGGATGAAGACAGCATAAAGCTAAACCCATTAAGGTTAGTCAAAAATTCAAAGGAAGGAAAGTGAGATCAAAGCAGTGGGGATGGACTAAGGAAGCAGGAAAGGGCAGAGTGACAGGAGTAGGAGAGAGAAGGCACAGGAAAAGATGGAAAGACAGGAGGTTATCATCAGAATCATTTCAGTTTGAGATCATGGAATGGACACATTTGGAGAGCATGTGGGTGGGAACCAGGTTTCTGATTATGAAGAGATAGAAGGAGTTTGAGAAGAAGTTTCACTTAAAAGGCTGTTTATTAACAATAGAACAGGGGTTCCATAGTACACAATTGAAGGGGAGAGCAGACCAGGATAGGGACACAGGAGAGGTAGGTCTGAAGTAGGTGGGTATGGAGAGATTGGGCATAGTGAAAGAGAGATTTAGTCTAGACATCCTTTGATTCTGAATCATAGTGATCTAGAGAAGAGGAGAAAAAAATCATTATCCATTAGAAAGTAATTGTTTAACTCTGCTTAGTATACAGTAGTAGGTCAGATCTAGATCTTAGTTTGATATTGATTGTGATATCACTACTACATACCCATAGAAGGTCCAGAAAGGTAGGGGTGTGTGTGTGTATGTGTGTGTGTGTATGTGTGTGTGTATGTGTCTGCATGTGTGTGCATGTGTAAAGTGGAGAAGAACAGGGAGAAGGGATGGTGGAAGGGGGGGGGGGGGGGGGGGGGGAGTCAGTCTTTAGTTCCAGTGATCCAGGGGGCCAAGCGCTAAGAGGTATAGCATATATTTCTTAAATTGTTTAATGATGAATACATATAAATAGGAGTTAAGAAGGGTTGGATCTGTGATTTCATTGGTGTAAAGAACACTGGAATGGGGAAAGTCCTAAGAATGAGGGTTAGGAATTTCCATTCTTAGAAAGTTACCTTCAAGCACTGAGATGCTGTGACTCACTTTGAGCCACAGGGACAGGCTGTAATGGGAATGTAAATTTATGTTGTTGCCATCTTTCTAAGATTGTATTATGTAAGATCTTTCCTGCCCCTAGGCCATTTGATAGGCTTAAGTACACCTGGAGCCTGTGGCAGGAGGCTTGGTTTTCAGGAGATACTTTTTGATTGGGCAGTGGGTCAAGAGGGTTGTTTCATTCTCTGACCCAGGAGAAGGCTATGTAAACCCTGATGGGAGACTTTGTTTTGGGGCTCACTTTGAGAAGTGTTGTGTGATTTGACCAGACGACCCTCTGGGTAGCTGTTGAGAGCCCCCTGGCTTTGAAAAACCCAGATGTTGATGCTTCTCTCTCTGGTAACTGTGACTAGGCATGAATGTAATTGTTGGACAGTTGGATGCCTGTGTGCTGAAATGTTTCTCTGTCTTGTAACTTCTGTCTATATACTCAAGTTCGGGGTGCTGACTTTTTCCCCTGAACTAGGTAAATGATATGTTTGATTGATTAAAGCAAGCTTGTTAACCCATTTCGAGTTGCTTTCCTTTAGAAAAGCAGATCTAAGAACCTGTATGGGCAGCCACACTGGGGGATGCTGGGGTGCTTGCTGCTACACAGGCATGACCTGATCTCTTCACCAAGGCCAGCTCTAACCACTACTCCATTCTACCTCTCTGTATACTGCTCTCATAATGTTTAATGGTATTTATACATCTTTTATATTGCACTGTATACATGTACATTATATATACAAACAGATGTATATCTTTATAATGATACTCAGACATAGGAAGGAGGTATAGCAGAGTAGTTATATGTGGTCCTCAGTCAGGAAGACCTGGTCTTAGCTGTGAGACCCTCAGCAAGTCACATAACCCTTCTCAACCTCAGTATCTCATCTGAAAAATGGGAATAATAATGCCATTTATCTTTAACAGTTACTATGAAGATCAGAGGAGACAATTACAAAGTGCTTTGTAAGCCTTAAAGCACCATTATAAATCCTAGCTATTATCATTGTTGTTGCTACTGCTGCTGTTACTACTATAAGCTACTACTACTGCCGCTGTTTAGTACTGTGACATTGACTGCTGCTGCTGCTGCAGTAACTACCATGGCCACCACCACCACCATTACTACTGCTACACTGCTAACACTACTAGTAGTAGTGTTACACTACTACTCGTAATAGTGCTGCTGTACTACTACTACTATTACTATTACTAACTCCTCCTCCGCCCACTTGTACACTTCTCAATGCCCCAGATAGCATAGATACCAATCTACAATGGAAGAGGGAGTTTCCTAATCTGTTCATCTCAGGTCTGGACTCCCCTCCCCCCGTTGTTTTTGTTTAGTTTTTTCAATTGTATCTGACTTTGTGATCCCATTTGGGGTTTTCTTGGCAAAGATATTAGACTAGTTTAGCATTTCCTTCTCCAGTTCATTTAACAGATGAGGAAACTTAGGCAAACAGGATTAAGTTACTTACCCAGGGTCACACTACTAATGTCTGATGACAGATTTGAACTCAGGTCTTCCTGACTCCAGGCCTGCCTAGCTGCCTCCCTCCCCCCAATAATATTTAAAGAGTCAAATACTTGTTCTTATTTCTCTATTGAAGTTCTGCATTTTCACCTTGGGAAAAAACTCATCGTGGATGCGCACACACCTGTGCATGCATACACACATGTACACACACATTGTGGTGTGTTTTGTTGTTTCTGTTAGGTCATTTCAGTGGTGTTTGACTCTGTGACCCCATTTGGGGTTTTCTTGACAAAGATACTGGAGTGGTTTGCTATTTCCTTCTCATTTTACAGATGAAGAAACTGAGGCAAACAGGGCTGACTTTCCCAGGGTCACACAGCTGGTACTGTGTCTGAGGTCAGATTTGAACTCAGGAAGAGGAGTTTTCCTGATTCCAGGCCCAGCGCTTTAACCACTGTGCGACTTAGTTGCCCTAATGAGCCCCATACCACAAGAAGAAAGTGATGAACCCAGGGTTTTTCTTTTCTTGAAAAAGAAATGGTTTGATAATCTTCCCATCACTGCTTGCTGTTCAGATGTTTACAATCAGACGATGACTCCAATCCGTCTCTTGATCAAGCAGGAACCCCGTCTTGTTCAGTTTTATTAGTCTGCTTCTAGAATAGAGATGCTTAACAGAGTTCACTTCTATTGAGCTGGTGCTTGGAGAAACATCACAACTCATTTGGGCTCATTCTTCCCAAAGGTCTTCCGGTACTCACCATTTCTTTGCTGCATTTTCATAGGCTTTATCTATGCAGAAACAGGGAGAAGTCTGTTCCCTCTTCCCAGATACTGTCATCCCCAGAGGGGAGATCACTCAGGATGTGCCCATCTAAAGCTGCCCAACAACACATCTCCCCTCTCTGAAAAGCATAAAGGTGCGTCCAGGGGAGATGCATCTTGACTGCTCATGTTGCTTTGTCTCCAAGCCTGGTAATGGTGAAAAGCAAGTCAGTTAGACAAAGTCAGAGACAGCAGGAGACCTGAGATCAAAACCCAGGTCTAGCGTCAGTAGCAATGTGATCTTGAACCAGTTGCCCAAAGCAGTAAGGGGAGTACTTGTTCTACTTAAGTTTGAGGATTTTGTGAGGAACGTGTATTGTTGTTTCTGCTGCTGTTGTTGGCATTAGGCAGCTAGATGGTGCAGTGAATAGAGCTCTGGGCCTGGAGTCAGGAAGACTCACCTTCCTGAGTTTGAATTTGGCCTTAGTCACTTACTAGCCATGTGACTCTGAGCAAGTCACTTAACCCTGTTTGCCTCAGTTTCCTCATCTGTAAAATGAGCTGGAGAAGGAAATGATAAATCACTCCAACATCCCTGCTGAAAAAACCCCAAAAGGGACCCCAAAGAATTGAACATGACTGAAATGACTGAATAATAACACAAGTAGTATTAGTATACTTTAATTAGTATACCTTAAAGTGTTATACAAACGTGGAATAATGAGAAGGATGATAGGGAATGGACTGAATGTGTGCTATCACCATTATAGACAACTTCCAGGTGACGAAACTCCTTCACCAAGCCAGTCGGCACTTTCTCTGCCAGTTTCTAGCCATAGAGAGTTGCCTAGACTAGAGTACTGAGAATGACTGATACTTTGGCAGAATTTGTCCCACCTGTCAGTGTGTCAGAGGTGAGTTTAAGACAATTATTTAAGATCTCTTCTTGTAGAAAAGCAGGATCCAGTTTTTGGGAATTTCATTACCCAGATGGCACCTTTGTGTGTTCAGTTTCTGTTCCCTTGTGTTTGCCTTGGGATACATCTCACCTGCACCCTCCTGCAAGCCAGAGGTGTCAGATACATGGTCACTTAATCAAATTAATATGTAACTGGGAAACATTTAACAAAATTAATAAAAATACAATAAAACATAGATAATATTGTATTTGAAAACTAAGTTACAATATCCATCCTATAGGGATCTTTATGGATGATTTAGTGGCCTCCCGTTTCTAGTTGAGGATACCACCTCTATAAGCTATTTGGCACAGGGGATACTGAAGGATTTGGCAATAATGAATCCCAGCAACAGCTGCATCCTTGATAGTGCCCTCTGAGACCTTCTCTATTATCAAAGGACCCTGGCAAGCAGGGGTCACTGGATCTGGACAGATGGCTCCCTCGTGCATAGTTCAGACGCTGACACTGCCTCACAGAAAACATCCCACCTTCGGTAAACATAGGCTGTTTGTGGCTTAGGTCAGCCACAGCGGTGGTGATTTTTTTTTAAGTAGTTTTTATTGTAGTGGTGGGATGCTAGGGAAGGAAGTTAGGAGGCTGGCATGCTGTGAGTGTCAACTAACAGTGTTACTGTATGTAATATTCAGAGAAACCACTTCCTCCCAGTGCTGAAAGCCCAGCTACCCAGGTGTTGCCTGGGGGAGATCTTCTCAACTAGCAGCAGCCAAATCTTCAAGTCTTCTAAGTGTGAGAATGAATTTGAATAGTTCCTGGTCTATTTCTTTCTGTAAGTAATTACATAGGGTAGACACTCAATAAACAATTGTTGAGTGAATGTGATTTGGAACTGCTGCAGAAGTATCCCATAGGACATGTCTGGTGGTCACCCCCACTTTTTTAATTTTTCCACAGAGAATCAGGGAAGGAAGGGAGCCGCTGACCCTAAAAACTTTTCCAAAGTAGCCTGGTATTATGGGAATTTGCCCAGTCTGTTCGGCTAGGGTTGTCCAATCCTGCCTGTGAGGGATCATTTTTCCCCCTGGGGCTTTACCTCTGTTGTTTTCATCCTAACCACAAGAACTGACCCAGGGTGGGGTGGCAGGGGTGTGTAGTGAGGGCTGCATATCTGGGTGGGGTATGATTAACAGTGAAGGTCACCGCGTTCGGCAAGGTCAGTTCAGAGTCTTCCAGGCTCCTTTGTGGGCCCCAACCGAAAATTAGAACGGGAAAAGAACTCTTCCCCAAACTAGGGAACCTTGAAGGCAGCAAATTCAGCCCCTCCATTTCCTAGCCACTGTGGGCAGTTCTCCAGCCAGTGTTGGTTTGTAAAATTCTTATCAGTGCTTAAAACCTGACACCCTTGATACACGTGTTGAGGGGTCGGTATGCTTTTTAAAATTCTCTGGTCATGTGGATTTTTACTTCTTAGCACATTATAAAACCCAGCAGGAAGCACTGTGAAAAAAGCATCGGCAAATCCATTAACCTCCTGGAAGCAGGAACCAGGGGCTGCTTCTAGCTAGTTATGATGATGCGGTTTATATTTGCAAAGAGCTTTTCCCTCTGTCTTAATGAGATGGGCCTCCGAACAGGCTGGTATTATTGCGGCCGTTATCCTCATTTTATCAGAGAGGCACAGGGAGGATTGAGCAATTTGCTAAAGGTCACTGGGAGTCAGTGGGGAGCTGGGCTTCCAGCCCTAAGCCTGTAAGGATGGAGGCCCTGCTTACACAGCAACACCCCCTCCCCTCCTAATTATATATGCTGATAGGAGTAAACTTTTCTTTGTTCCCCTGCCTATTAAATCCTCCCTTCCCAGTGTTGCTGAGAGCAAATGTGAGAATGATAAAATATTCATATCCCCATGTCATCACCAGATAGAAGAAAAACAAAGGAAAAATGAGAAGTCTCTTCTTTCAGGTAGAATGAAAGAATGCCAGCAAGCAGCTCAAATGTCGAAAGCAGGCACATATTCCTCTCTCCCCTGGTACTTCCTCTCCTCGCAGGCAGCAAGCAAGGCTACAAGAACAGGTTGTACAGAACATTACTTCAAAGGGCTCGGGTCCGTGGTGTTTTGGATGCTATTACTACAATTTGTATCCAACAATGATTTAACTTCCTCAGTGATGTGTGCAAATGGCACACACCAGCAAACCACACATGCACGCAATGTATGAATTCCCACATTCTTGACTTCTCATTCCAGCCTGAACATTTTTTCCAGCACTGAAAAGAAATGAATTCAGTTTGCAAAAGGATATGTGTGAAAAGGCCAAGGGAAAAATTGAAATCAGCTGCTTTTAAAAGCTAGTGCCTGGGGTGCTTCACTGATGAGAACTCCTTTTTCAATCCTTTCTCCCATTTAGGATAGATAACCAGGAAAAGAGGGGACTCAGCTCTTTATAGCAATTGGAGGAAGGAGAAGGGAAATGTTTGAGAGAGGGGTCTGATAAGAGGGAGAAGCTAGATCAGGGGTGGGGAACCTGCAGCCTCAAGGCCACAGGTGGCCCTCTAGGTCCTCAAGTGTGACCCTTTGACTGAATGGGTTGCACTTGAGGACCTAGAGGACCACTTGTGATCTTGAGGCTGTAACCCTGAAGTGTTCTATGGATACTTTGTTCCAATCTGACCTGACCATCATAGGATTACTAGGTCAGTGGAAAGTAAGCGCCCTGACAACAAACATGGTTATGTTTCTGTCTTTTGCACTGAGTGTCTACTAAGAACACTGGGACTTCATGGCAAAGACATAATACATGCTTGTTGAATAAAACTGAAAATGCTTGAGGGAGAGACCTTTTCAATGCACAGTAATTTCTTCCTGGCAGCACATACAGGATGGAATTTTCTTGAACAGATAAATGGAGGATGAACTAGGCCCAATTTTGAATAGGGAGAAGAGAACAGGATGGGTTGCTCTGGCAATAGTTTGTTGTTTTATTTTTATGTGGGCAATTATGGAATTTTTAAAAATTTAATTTAATTTTTTAATTAACAAAAATCCGTTTTTTTCTTTCTCACTTCCAATGGGGGAAAAAAAAGCAAAACCCTCACAAAATATGCATAGTCAAGCAAAACTAATTCCCACATTGCTCATGTTCAAAATATCTATGTGTCCATCTACATCCTTAGTCCATCACTTACCTCTGTGTCAGGAGGTGGGTAGCAGAATTCATCTTTGATCCTCTGATAATGGCCATTGCTCTGGTCAAAATCGTCATGTCTTTCAGTTGTTTATCTTTACACTGTTATTGTTATTATATAAATTGTTCTCCGAGTTCTGCTTACTTCCCAGATTTTTTCTGAAACCATACCCTTCATCATTGCTTATAGCACAATAGTATTCCATTACATCTGGATACCATAGTTTTAGTTGCTCCCCAATTGACTAATACCCGTCTAGTTTTCAATTTTTTGCCACCACAAGTAGAGATCCTATAAATATTTTTGTACATGTGGATCCTTTTCCTTCTTTCTTTAATCTCTTTAAGGTTATCAGCCTAGTATAGTATTGCTGAGTCAAAAGATTTGCAGTTAAGTAACTTTAGAGGCAGAGTTCCAAATTACTTTCCAGAATGGCTCAACCAATTCATAGCTCTGCCAATAGATCTAGCAGGTGTTCAGAGCTTTTCTTGTGTCATGGATCTCTTTGGCAATGTAGTGAAGCCTATGAACCTCTTCTCAGAATAATATTTTTTTTTCAAACTCACAAAATACCTTTGGGATTTCAAAGGAAACCAATTATGCTAAGATAGTCACAAATATATGTATATATTTTAAATCAAGTTCACAGACCCTAGATTAAGAAGCCTGGCTTTAGGAAAACTGAACAGCGCTTCTCCCTAAAATGCCAGTATTATTCCAGTGATGTTATGACTGCTGGTCATAGAATATAACAGCCTCTAAGGAATCAACATTATAAGTGAGCTGAAAGGCAATGAAGAAACACCTTGTGGGTACAAATAGCCAGTAGCATGTTACAAATGGCAATACTAAAAAAAATGATCAAAGGGATATATGAATAGAAAAGAAGCAGGACAGCCTATTTCAACTGGGACCCACATCATGGACAAGAGTCACATTGGGTGAAGAGAAATGGGGGGATCAGAACCTAATCATTGCAGGAAAAACCCATATGGATTCAAAACATGGATCTGAGCAGGAGTTGAAAGAGAATGCTTTTGGCAGCTTGACTTGAATGAAATAAATGAAGAGAAACAATGATGAGTTAATAGGATACCCATTTTCAGGAGTTATAGCATGAGACCTTTCCCCACTTTATGTGAAAATCTCGTTGTTGTTGTTGTAATTGAGTCATTTCAGTCTTGTCCTACTTTCAGTGACCCCATTTGGGATTTTCTTGGCGAAGATGCTGGAGTAGTTCAACATTTGCTTCTGCAGCTCATTTTCTAGATGAGGAAACTGAGACAAATAGGGTTAAGTGACTTGCCCAGGGTCACACTGCTAGTGAGTGTCTGAGACTAGACTTACACTCAGATCTTCCTGACATTGTGGAAGGAGTGTCAAAGAGTAGAGTTTCTAACTTAACAGCACACAATGGTTGGGATGAAGCAGTTAGAGTCTGGGGATAAATGTTTACCTGGCAATATATGATGTGCCATAAGTATTGCATTCAGCCTAAGTCACTTTTCTCTTCCATACTGCACTTGACATTTCAAACAAACAAAGGAAAGAACTTTGGAGTTGAAATGCCTGGCTTCGAATTTCGGCTTTGCAACTTAATAATATATGACCCTTGAACAACTCATTGGGGGATGGAGGGTGGAAATTGGGGTTAAGTGACTTGACCAGTCACACAGCAAGTGGGTATCTGAGGCTGGATTTGAACTCAGATCCTCCTGACTCCAGGACTGGTGCTCTATTCACTGTACCATCTGGCTGCCCCTTGAACAAGTGATAGAACTTGAGTTATAGACTGAGTTCTGTAGACCTTAGTTTCCTCATCTGTTAAACGAAAGGGCTGGCCTCAATGAGCTCCACATTCCTTTCCAGCTCTAGTTATACGAAGCTACAATCTTTTGATGAGAATGCTGAATGATGCCAATGAGCAAGAGGTACTGTCCATAGTTGTAAAAGCATACTGGTCACATCAGTCAGCAAGGGTTCCCCATTAATGTCAATGTCAGATATGTCTCATGACATTTTTCTTTCATTCTAGAAATGGCAATAGGCCCAGACTGGCTTAAGCACAGGTCTTGAACAAGGCCACTGTAGTGCCAATGCAATATTTAAAGCATCCATGGTCACTGTAAATATACCTGCATAGTGCTCGAATTGCAAAATATAACAGACTCTCCACATAGAAGACAGAAGCAAAACATTTATTCCAAAACCAATAAGCTGATTCTATTATAGTAACAAAGAAGTTAATAAACCATAACAACATAGAGAGCCAAAGCATCCTTTAGCCTTCCCACCAACCAAGCCTTTCTGTCCCCCTGGGAAGCATGCTCTCCTCCCAACTGTCTAGTCTAGCTCTGACTCCCAGCTTTCTGTGGGCTCTGCTCCACCCTTCAGCAAACTCCTCCCACCACAGGCTCCATGTGAGTACATTCAATCTATTAGGGGACAGAGTTTATTTTCAAAGCAGGGAAGATCTTCAAATTCCCAACACCATTACAATCATATAAGAATGAAAAGAGTTAATAGCATACTTGATTTACCAAGTCAAATCGGCCTTATCATAGAAAATAAAATGCTTTTATAGTGTAGATTTTGAGGGAAATAATTGGCATCTTTTTGAGCAATCTCAAATTGTTTTGGGAACTGCTTTCACGCCACCCACATTCTTAGGATTAATGATGCAGCCTCAAGGGAATGGCAATCTGATTTCTTTTATAGATGACCCTTATATCAAGATAGCCTTGCCTGACATTTTAGGTAAAACTACACAGCACATTCTGGGGTAGGAAGTTGAAAGAGGGCATTAGTACATGAGTTAACAAGAAACATTACCATTAAGACCAAGATATGAAGGTCTCACACTAAGACAAAATGAAAGTGAAACACAAAAGCCAAGAGTTTTCCAAGTCTTAAATCACCGTACCAATTTTGAGAGTTAGATAGAACCCCAAGAGATAAACTGGTTAAGGTCCCTGACTTTAGAAATCAATCAACAAGCATTTATTAAATCTTTACTATACTATACGATGTATCAAGGATTGTACTCTGGGGTGGGGAACCTGAGACCTCGAGGTCATATGTGGCCACAGGTTCCCCACTGCTGTACTAAACTTTGAAAGGCATAGTAAAAAAAAAAGGCAAAAACATAATTCTTGTGCAGTTGAGGAACTGATGTCTAATAGGAGAGAAAAGATGCAAATAACTATGTATTGAGTAAAATAGATACAGTGTATTTTTGAAGGTAATCTCAAAGGGAAGGGCCTTGGGGAGTCACTGAGGTACCAGGAGAGTCCTGCAGCAGGTGGGATTTTAAGCTGAGTCTTGAAGGAAGGCATGGAACCTGGGAAGGTACTGTTTTTATTTTCTTCAAGGACTAAGATCCAGAATCATGTGCCTTATTTGACTTGTTACAACCTCACAGCTAGTAAAATGTTGAGTGAATAGAAATTGGGTCTCTTGCCTCCTAGGGCAAAGCTTTCTTGTTTGGGGAAAAAAAATTGTAAAGATGTATGCTTTTCCCCCAGTACAGTAGGGAGATGTTGTTTGTCCTTAGTTCTTGAAGAGGACCATGACATCAGGAAGATGATACCATGACTTGCAAGTGAATTGGATTTAAGTGAGGTGGGACTGTGCAAGGTCACCTCCAGGTACCTCCTCACTTTCTCCTTTGGAGCCAATCTGCAAGATATAGATTAGGATGACTGGAGATGCACCCCCCCTATAGGGAAATGAGTGGAGAGGTGAAAGGCAAAGTGAGTCTTCCACTGGGATGTTCCTGCCTCATCAGCAAAAGATTTCCCAGGACAGTGATGATTCGTTAGAATGGTACTTCTAGAATCGTTAAAGGAACCATATAATGGGAAGAGGGCTGGAGTATGCCTTGTCTCACGCTTAGTGTTAAAGGAATTTTTCATTTAATCAACTAGTATTTATGAAGTACCTACTATATACCAGGCACTGTGTTAAGTTGGGGGGGGGGGTCACACATCACCGATTTTCTTGACCTCTCTTGCCACTGGATTCCAATAACTCTGGAAGAAAGAGTAAAGCTGATGACTTTGTAAAGCCCCGTCTAACTTAAATCCCATTTACTTGTAAGTCAAAACATCACCTTCCTGATGCCATTGGTCCTCTTCAAGAACAAAGGACAAACAGCAACAAAAAGTGGTGAGGACACAAAGAAAGGAAGAGGTACCTTGCTCTCAAGGAACTCACTGTCTAATGGATGAGATGATATGCGAAGAACTATGTGCAAACAAGACACGTGCAGGGTAAATAGAGCTAATCGACAGAAGAAAAGCACTAGCATTTGGGGAGGCTAGGTGGCACAGTGAATAGAGCACCAGCCCTGGAGTCAGGAGGAGCTTGAGTTCAAATCCAGCCTCAGACACTTAACACTTTCCTAGTACCTATGTGACCTTGGGCAAGTCACTTAACCCCAATTGCCCTGCCCTCCCCCTTCAAAAAGAGGAAAAAAAAGCACTAAAGCACTAGCATTAAGGGAGATCCAGAAAGACTTCTTAAAGAAGGTAGGAACTTAGCTAAGACCTTAAAGGTAGCCAAGATGAGAAGATGATAAGGGAAAGTGCTCCAAGCATGGTGGATAAGTAGTGAAAATGCATGGAATCTGTAGATGTACTATTTAGTTTAAGAAACAGCAAGATCAATCTCACCAGATCATAGAGTATATGGTAAGGGGTATAGAAAGGACTCAGGACTGAGAAGCTACTGATGGAGACTAAAAACCTCAGGGGCAATGAATGGTGGGTCTGCTCCCCTTGTACCCTCATTGTGCTAATCAGAGGGATTCACAGGTGCCTGCATCATTCCAAGCTTCTGCTGCTCCAGAGACCTCTTTCACCTGATATTGGAAAGTAAATGACAATGAGGAAATGCATTCTGGCACCAGCTTCACATTGTTCCTCTTAATGCTATCAGTGAAGCTACTGATTTGTAGAGAAGGGGGCCAGAGTGGTCGGCAATGGGGAGCTTTTGGCATCAATCTAGAGCCAGAAGGGCCTCAGACAGGCCTCCGGTCTATCCTCCTCATCATAGGTGAGGAACCCAAGCTTTAGAGTAGTGAAGTACCTTGCCCCAAGTCACATAGGCAGTAAGGAAACAATTGGGATTTGAAATCAGGATTCTAAGATCAGTGTTCTTTCCACTGAATTACAGCATCTTCTCAATCATAGCAGCTTAACTTTCTAAATTTTTTTTTTTTGCAGAAATCTACAAGGGTTTGACTTTATTGGGTTTATTAAACAATTGACACCCCTGACCATGAAATCATTCATTAAGGTTATGATTACTGGGCTGAATTAGCTCTAGAGAGCCTATGTGTAAAAATAACATATACATGTTTGAGGCTATTCATTACAAGAACTTTAAAGGGTACTCTGCAGAAGAATTAGAATGTATGATGATTCAAAGTAATAAACCCTTTATTGGCCAATTTTAACTCATGAGCAAATGCTATAGAGCTTAGTGGAGATACCCATGGACATGGGAGTATAGAAAAAGGGGAAGAGAGATAACTACCCCTCGGAGAGGCTAAGATATAAATGGTCCAGTCACAGTCACCAGTAGACAACCAGAATCTAGAGGGGGACTTTGTATGCTAGGTCAAAAAGAGAGAGTCCATAGTTCTCACAATGTCATTTCCCTACTTAATAAACACCAAATGGCTCCCTAGTAATTCCTTTCTTTGGCATTTAAGTAAAAGTACTTCACAACATTAGACCTAGCCTACTTTCCCAAATTTATACATTACTTTTCATAAATTCTTCATTTCAGTCAAAATAACCCTTCGTATAGTTTTTTTGACATGGCACTCCACTTCCCATCTCTGTACCTTAACATGACTGTCCACCATGCCTGGAACACACTCACATATCATTTCTGACTCTTTGTTTCCAAAGGTCAGCTTAAGAACCACTTTCTTGGGGCTGCTAGGCAAAGCAGTGAATTAGAGCACTGACTCTGGAGTCAGGAGGTCCTGAATTCAAATCAACCCTCAGACACTTAACACTTACTAATCATGTGACCTTGAGCAAGTCACTTAATCCCAATTGCCCTGCCTTCCACCCTCCAAAAAGAAAAAAAAAAAAGAACTACTTTCTTCTACATAAGGCCTTTCCTGATGCTACTGGTGCTTTCACCCTGAAATCACTTTTAATACACTTTTTTAATGTGTGTGTGCATACACACATATATACCCATATATACCCATACATACACGTGTGTTTATCTATGTGTGTATGTATATAGGTACGTATCTAAATCTGTGTGTACATGTATGTATGGATACATACATGCGTGTACACACACAGACACACACACTTTTATGTTGTGTCTCTCCATAGAAAATAGGTTCCTTGAGGCAGGAACTGTCATTTTTTTTTTTTCTTTGCCTCATCAGGACTAACAGAGGTCTTAAAATACTTGTTGATTGATTGATTAATGGTCCCGTGAGAGGCTGCCATGCCTATCATTTTACCAACCCCTCTAATCCTCTGTACTCATTCTGTCAATCTGGGCAACTTGGTGACACAGAAGAGGACCAGGTGTTTGTTTTTTTTTTTTAGAGAGAGGGTGTGCGAATGTTCACAATCAGTACATTTCATTGGTTGTCCACTTTTGATGTGATATCTTAGGAAAGCACAAGTTAGTGAAGTTTTCCATTTAAGGAAGAGCAGCTAAGTCACAAGAAGAGATGGTAAGTGCAGACAGCTCATCACAAGGAAGACCAGGTCAAAAAACCCAGAGCTTTCATTTTAGTTTGTCTCTAGACTAGCACAGTCTCTGTCTAGGAGAGAACTGAAATTCATATAAATTACTCCTAAAAAAATATTTGTCATAGCCTTCATCTGACTGCCCTTCTTGAACTTTCTATTGTTCTCCAGGCATTAAATTCCATGAGTAAATGATCCATAATTATCATCTGTAACTAATAAGATTTGCATTGTTGAAAATGCCTCCAACTAACCTTGGAATAAGGTCCATGTGCTCCAGTCTCCCCATCCACCAAATGGCTTTTATCCAATCTAATAAAAAAAAAAAATGCAAGTCATCCTGCCTACTCCATTTGTCATGGATCAAATGCTTACTCTTTGGGGTTGAGAGACCAATATTAATCACCATCAAGCTCTCTCCTGGCCCATAATTTCCAGGTAATTATTTCACTTAAGTAAAAACAGATTTACATTTATTCTAGGGCCAGGCAAGCTGGCTTACCTGATAACTATTCCCAGAGTTCTGAGGGGTGTGCCCAAAGGAAGTTATAATCAGCTGCTGCTAATCTATTGCAGTCAATTAATTGTAACCTAGATAGAAGGGTAATGATATTACTAATAGAAAATCTTCAGACCTTGTGACTGCTCCCAAATCCAAATGCTGGAGGCAATTCTAGAGAGAAAATAACCTGTTGAAATACTAAGCCCAAACTAGAGATGAACTCAGTGGAATAATTTCCTATTTGAGCCACCTGAAAGCCTTTTTGGAATGGTAATGAGGCAAGCAGGCCCGCTGGCAAGCTCCAGATCCAAAAACCAGATGTGTTCACCTCCTCCCTCTGGGCCCTTGTTGCCAGTTTAAATGACATGGCCTCCACCCTTTGAAATGACACCTTGGGACATTAATTGTGGTGGTATAATACTTTATGAAACCCAGGTCTCTCTCCTAGTATTGGCATTTCCTATCGGAAAAAAAATGGAAGCCACAATTTTCTCCCTATTTTCATTGCCGTTTTGGTTCTTGCACAATTTGTACCTCTTTGCTTCTGTTCCTTCCTTCCCATTCCTACTGCCAGTGTCCTAGTTCAGACCCTCATAACTCCAACTAATCTCTCTACTCCATCCTTCACACAAGTGCCAAATTTATCTTCGTAACAAACATTTGATCCCATTATTTTTATGCTCAAAACCTTCCTTTTTACCTATTAAATAAAGTCCAAAGTCCTTGACTGACTGCCACTAAATGTCCTCAGTTAGGTCCCAACAACCCTTTCTAGCATTATTTCCTTTTTTTTTAATTTTTTTTAAAGCAATCGGGGTTAAGTAACTTGCTCAAGGTTACACGACCAGTTATTTCTGGGTGTGGTGCTGAGTATCTGAGCCCGGATTTGATCCAGATCATCCCGACACTGGAGCTGGAGCCGTTGCTCTTACTCGCTGAGCCACCTGGCTGCCCCTAAGCAATTGGGGTTAAGTAACTTGCTCAAGGTTACACGGCCAGGTGTCTAGCATTATTTCCTACTTTTCCTCTGACCATACTCTATATTTTAGTCAAACTTGATTCTTTGCTTTTCTCCATATTTTTTCTCATTCTCTTCTAATCCTATTCCTGAACATATACCAGTCTCCAGTAACAGAGAAGAACAGCATATGAATTGGAGTTGAAGATAGATAGAAATTCGATAGGAGAAAACAGAGTAAGGAATAAGGAATAGACTGAATAAGGTAGAAATGTGGGAATGTATAGGGATGAAAGTTATTCATACATGTACATAGTTTCCATTGTGTCTTTTATAATAATAATAAGAAATAAAAACATAGGATATTAATGCTTGTTGAATTTAATTCAGTCAGATATCATGTTAAAAACATTCAAATTGTGTTCAGCATAGAGAATTAATGGAAGCTTAAGGGATACTCTCTAGACCAGGGGTTTTTAACTTAGGGCTTGTGAACTATGGATGGATGTCAGGAGGTTTGTGAACTTGAATAGGAAAAAAATCTGTATTTTCACTAACCTTTAACTTAAATTTAGCTTTTTCTTCTTTTATGAATCTTTGGTGGGAAAAAAAAAACATTCTAGGAAGTTATCTATAACTTCATCAGACTATCAAAGGGATCCATGGGACAAAAAATGTTAAACCCCCCTGCTTTAGACTATAGGTTCTCTAGAGGAAAGGAAGGAAGGGAGAGAGGGGGGGGGGAAGGGAGGGAGAGAAAAATGATTAGCAACAGAAGGGACGGAGGAAGGAAGAAAGGGAGGGAATGAGAGGAAGGGAAGAAGGAAAAGGAGAGGAATAAGGAAGAGAGGGAAGTAAAGAGAAAGAAAAGTGGTAGAAAGGGAAAGAAAAATAAGAAAGAAGAGACAAAGAAAGAAAAAAGGAAGGAAAGAAAAAGGTAGGGAGGAAAGGAGGGAGAGAGAAAGAAAGAAAGAAAGAAAGAAAGAAAGAAAGAAAGAAAGAAAGA
>NW_027185903.1:31764868-31824451 GCF_028583685.1 Petaurus breviceps papuanus
AAAGAAAGAAAAGGAGAAAGAGAGAGAGGGAGGGAGGAAGGAAGAGAGAAGAGAGGGAGGGAGGAAGGAAGGAAAGAAGAGACAGAGAGAGTGCTTTGTTCTCTCCAGATATATATCTGTGAGGCTAACATTGTAACTCAATGCCAAAGTACCTGAAGCAGAGTGCTGAAAAGATGTCCTCATTACCAAATACTGAAGGCCATGCCATTGCCCTCTGCCTCTTTATCTTTAGCTCCCAGGTGCAAACCAGGTAGCTGTCATGTAGCAGAGTGTTCATGGAACTTCAGGAGGTACTAAGGAAATGAAGGTAATGATCAGTGTCAGCTCAAATTGCAGGGAGAGAAAAGCAAAGTAAAATCATTGTGTGATTGTTTCCTTGCCATCTCTGAGTGCAATAAAGCATATAGAACGTGTGTGTGTGTGTGTGAGAGAGAGAGAGAGAGAGAGAGAGAGAGAGAGAGAGAGGGAGAGAGAGAGGGAGAGGGAGAGGGAGAGGAAGAGGGAGAGTGGAGGAAAATACGAGTTGAGAAAAATAAACCTAATCTCTTAGTTGAAAACACCTATTGCTACACGTGCTGACAATGACCTTCCAATATATAAAGACCTTGGGAGGTGGACGAGGGCAGTTGAATCTTAAACTACCTGCTAGCTAGAGCATAATCTTTGGTACCGCTTTGTGCTTGGTAAATGCCATGTTTGGGTGCAGGTAGTATATTGAATGTATATTTTAAATGTATCTGGAAAAACGAAGCATCATTAGGGTAACAGTAAAAGTAGTCTAAGTTAACCATCTGGAGCCTCACAGGCCAGCACGGGAGTTTGTCTAACCTCTTCATCTTTTGTCCAGGAGGTAACTTGGGCAGAATTATTAACCTTCTTGCAGCTCAGTTGTTTCTATGAGCTGCCTTTCTGTAAAATAGATGGCCTCTAAGGTTCCTTCAAAACTGAGAGTCTATGGTCCCTTTAAAGCAGAGAAGCAAAGGACAGAGTCAGAAGGGCTGAATTCTAGAGCTGGCTCTGTTCCCTATTAACTTTGTGATTTTAGACAAGTAATTTCTTCTTTTTTGAGCCTCTCCTCATCTCTAAAATTAGGGGAGTGGCTCGTTCATGGGAAGGGAAACTTCAGCCATACTGCCTTCTAGGTCCTTGGGTGTGGCCTTTTGACTGAGTTCAAGTTTTACAGAACAAATCCTTTTATTAAGGGGATTTGTTCTGTGAAGTTTGGATTCAGTCAAAGGGCTGCACTTGAAGACCTAGAGGGCCACATGTGGCTTTGAGGCCACAGGTTCCCCACCCCTGGTTTAGTTACTAGACAGTCTCTAAGGTCCTCTCTGATTGCTACATTCTATTGGTCTATAATTGATTAAAAAAGGAGAGCTGTTTTGAACCTTAACCCTAATCAACCCTAACACCACCAGTAGCACCACTGCCAATACTTTCATTCTTCTTTCTTATTGATCTCTATTCTTATCTTTCTCAGCCTTCTTTTCTGTAGTGTAAACGAATCTGGTTTTTTCTGTCTTTACAGAGCCAACCTCCTTAGACTTTCATTATTTCTATTACTCTCTTCTCACCTTTTTTCTAAATTACCCATGATGAGCACAGAAGGAGAATCATTCCATTTCCTCATAAAACATCATGTTTGGGTGGTTCAAAATTCCAATAGGCCAAGCTTCAATATGGCAATAAGCTGCAGTAGGAAGGACACAGGGCTAATGTAGACCTGGGTTCTAATCCTTGTTTGTCCATTAACTTGCTTAGTGACCTTAGGGTCTCTCTCTTGGTCTCAATTTCCTTTTTTTCTAAAAAAAAAATCAAACTAGCTGAATTCTTGGGACTCTTCCATTTCTGAAATCAATTATACTATAAATTGTGCATCTTTTGTTGACAATCTTACTCAATGCAGTTCTGTCTCACTTTGTATTTACACTGTCTGCTTTTCTTTAGACATCCTATATTGCTTCTGAATCTATACAATTTATATACTCCTAAATTCTATCTTATTTAAATCCTCTTCCATTTCCAAATGGCTGACTTTGTATTCAGGTCTCATCTTCCTCAAGGTTAGCTATTCCCATCCATTTTATCAGTCATCCTTTCTATTCTATTAGCTAATTCATTAATGAACATGTCAATAAATAACACTGGGCTGAGAAATAACCTTGTGACCTTTGCTAAATGTGATTAGGCTCTGGATTTTGTCCATTGATAACTGGAAACATCATTCATTTTGAGTGAAACTACTACAGAAAAAATGAGAACTAATGGAGTAGGCAGAGGAAACAGGGAAGAACAAACTGAAGTAGTGAAAAGACTGGATTATAGAGGATGTTCAAATGAATTAACTTTTATTAATTTCCTACAATGAAATGCTTTTTATTCATGACCAATAATGATAATAACTTTTCATTAGAGCCTATCTGCTTATAACTTTAATTGGCAATAACTTTTCAGCCATCATTTCCACATTACTGTGTGTGATTAAATGTAAATATCTTTTACTATATTTTAAAATTATCTTTGCCCTGATATGATGCTAGCCACCCCCTACCCTTTCCAGTTTCTAGTCATCCCCTAACAAGTTATCTAATAGGTTATATTTATTCTTTATATATTTAAATATATTTATGTTGTTTTTCATGATAGAATGTAAACTTATGGAAGGCGGGCACTGTCTCACTTTTGTTCTTAAGCAAGACAGTCAGATATCCTGGATCTGTTTTCTTAACTACAAAATGAGAGGGTGTCCTCGATGGTCTTCTAGGTCCCTTGCAGATCTAGACTTATGCTAATATAAATATCTACACTGGGCAATATGCTTTCTTTGTCCACTTGATTTTTTTCCAATGTGAATTACTTACCTAGTAAATAATCCTAAATAGCAACCATGAAGTATTCTAGAATGTGTGTCAAGGATGTGCTGGTGATGTTTAAAAACCAACTCTCTGGGGAAAAAAATGTACACGTGACATGTTTTAAAATTTAATTCACATTATTAGCATTTTTCTATCGCTTCCTTAAGTCTAGACAAATCAATAAAACAATAAATCAAGTCGGAATTGTAGAATTTGTCTACAACCCCTTCACACCTCTCAGTCACTTGTGTGATTGCCAAAGCGTGTTCTATTGAGTTTAGTTGTGGTTTTTGTTAAGTGGAAGGTTGTGTTTGGGAGAAAGTAGAGATAGTGTATATTGGCAATTAATCGTTTTGTCCAAATATCTAGCTATCTATTCTTTCTATCTATCCATTTCTCTATTTTTTTCTTTTTCTTTTCTTATTTTCTTTTTGCTTTTTGGAGGGGGGAAGGCAGGGCAATTGGGGTTAAATGACTTGCCCAAGGTCACATGGCTAGTAAGTGTTAAGTGTCTGAGACTGAATTTGAACTCAGGTCCTCCTGACTCCAGGGCCAGTGTTCTATTCACTGTGCCACCTAGTTGCCCCAATCTATGTATTGTTTCTTATCTATCCATCTATCTGTTCTATCTGCCTATCTGTTCTTTCTATCTAACTATTCTTTCTTTCTAGCTAACTATCTATGCCCTGCTGTAGAAAATTGCCTGTGAAAGCATAGCAAGGTGGAAGTAATGAGACAATGATTCTGATTTCCTTTAAAGGCATAAGAGGAAGAAAAGGAAAAAGAATTTATTAAGTGCCTACTACGTGTCAAGCACTACACTAAGCACTTTGCACACATTATTTCATTTGATCCTAATAACAAACTAATAGATTGTTGCTATTATTATCTAAATTTTGCAGTTGAAGAAATTGAGGGAGACAGAGATTAAAGGATTTTCCCAGGGCCTCATAGGCAGGAGATGTCTGAGTCCAGATTTTGTTTCTTTTTGTTTGATCTTTTCTAAATTCTTTCAGAGTTTAGATGTTTCTGCTTTATTTTACCAACTACAGTTTTCTTGGTTGATTATGTTATAGCCAACTTCAGATTGCACCTGTCATATTTATAGACAATACTATATATGTTCAAAGGAATTTCTTTGGGCTCTCAAGAGTAGCTTTGTGAGGTATGAGGATATTTCTTTGACATTATGTTTGGAATCATGACAGTCACTTCTTTCAAAATGCATATGCAAAGAAGATGGAGTATATTGTGAAATTTTGTGACATCATAGGGATAACAATAAATTCAATGGTATTAGTGTCACCAAGTGTCGTTGGGCATCCTTGTTCAGTAAATGTGCTACGTATGATAGCACCAAAAGTTTCTGTTACATCTTCTTAGAGATATAAAAGGTCTCTCCATTTACCTCTGGGCAGGCCCAACCCTTGGTCATCTCTGATAAATGTATTCATCATTTTGAGATTTAAAGGTATTATTAATGAAGCTGTTTTCAAAGCACTGGCAACCCTGAATAGATAGTGGTTAAATCATGCTGAAAAGACTTCCAGAAAAGATAACAAACATACAGTCCCTAGCATTATAATTAACTTGTAACCTGTATATTAAAAAAAAGTTTGTCTTATGTATTAAATAATTCCTATTATATAAAAAGTGATTTCATTTTATTGGTGGAATAGGTATTAACCGGTAGAACTGAGAGATTACAAAAAGAAATTTCCTTGTCTAGGAGGGGGAAAAGTCCTCATCTTGAATTAATTAATCACTCTAGTGGGAAAACAATAACTTTTTATTTTACTGATTTCACACATTTTATAATAATATATAAAGTAAAGTGATGAAATTGCATGATTATCTAATCTATGCAATTTGTATGTATATATATATATATATATCAGATACTCTTATCCCTCTGATATTCCTTGGGTATCTCTGTTTTCACAGATGCAACTCCCAGGAAAATCCTTCAACAAACTAATATAATTTAGAAATTCATACCCCAGAAGTACCATCCACCCCTGAGGCCCCTTCTCATTGGACAACTCCTCTCAGAACCTCCATTTAAGGAAATCATCACTGTAAACATCTTTTCACTTTTCACCAGGCTGTACAACAAGCTTCTCCATTATGCCCACTGAGGATACAAATACAATAGAGTCCTTTCTTTCCTTCAAAGAGTTTACAATCAAATAGAGAGCTCTCTCTTTCTCTCTCTCTTTGTCTGTCTCTTTCTCTCTGTCTCTGTCTCTCTGTCTCCCCTTCCCCCTCCCTCAACCCCCCCTCCCACCCCCCCCTCCGCTATTTGTCTGTGTAGCTATCAGTCAGAAAAGGGAACTTTGATCTATGCTGTCAACAGATTTTGGTGAAGGGATAGAGCAGTAGATATTCACACCTTTTCTAGTAGCAATATTAGTGTTTATTTGATTATTGTTCTCTGACAAAGAGTAAAGGGTGGAAAAGGAAGGGGAGGAGCTATTCAGAAAGCGGCAGGAAATGTGGCAGCATGCTTATATGGTATAGGTCCTGGCATCTAGGTAGAAGGAAGGATGGGATAAGGAAATAAGAGAAAAATTAATGAAAACACTTTCTAACCTCTTCAAAATGTGGAGGTTATTTCACCTTTTTTTATTACAAAGTTAACTAACGTGGGCAGGGAGAAGGAGTTGGATCAGAATGGGCATTTATTTTTAAAAGGTTTTATTCTTTAGTTATGACTTTGGATCTGATTTTTAAGTTATCTAATTTTTTTTTTAAAAAATTTGTACTTCAATAAATTTTCATTCTTACTGATGTGGGTTGGGGGATGCACCTCCAAAGGTGCAGTTGGTAACCCATTCATTCCTGCCCAGCCTGTATGCCACTTGTCCTGACTTCTATATGCCTGGGGCCTTGCAATAGATTTCTTGATATTTCATGAGTGTCACTGCACTCCACAGGCTGTCCATCACTTGCTTTTGAGATAGAAATGAGCCACCTTCTTTTCTAGTCATACACCTCTCTGATAACATCCTCCAATCCACTTCTCTTTAATTTTCTAAAAATGTATTTTTTAATTTATTCACCAGGGACATATACCATCATTCTTCCAAAGATTCTAGCTTCATTTCCCACTTCCACTATTTAGAACAGAGTAGTTGTCATATGTTTGTTGCCAGGATGTCTATTCAGGCTGCTCTTTTAGAAGGAGGGAGTTCTAATAGCTCTTTGAAACATCCCTGTCAAAGCCAACTGCTACAAAATTCAGTGCTTCACATCATCTCTGGGGCCTGAATTCCAATGAAATGCCTTTGAAGCATAGACAGGCTTTGGAAAGAAGTAAGCAATTACTGTTTCTTTCAGCATAAGGATACCAGAGGAGGAGAGGGAGACAGCACGTTCACTTAACAAGGAAGCCTACAGTTTACCTGATGTCTGAAGGAGCTCACTGCTGGGAAATTTAGGAAAAAAGAGGTGTGTGCATGTGTGTTTGTGTGTGTGTGTGTGTGTGTGTGTGTGACAGAAAGAGAGAGAGACAGAGATATGGACAGAGAGACACACATAGAGAGGAGACAGGGAGACAGAGAGAGAGAGAGAAAGAGAGATGGTTTCTGAACATTTAATCAGAATCTCAATCTAATTAGTTTCTTCTCCCTATGCTTCCCACTGGAACACCAGGTAAGACAAACCAGCCTTGAAAAAAGAACATCAGTAGTGCCACCTACTACTCACCTCCTTCCCTGCCCCCCTCCACCAGCACTCCACACGTACCTGATTAATTGTTCTTTTTCTTGTTCTCTAAGGAGGGCAAACAGCCCTTCTTGGCCTCTTATCTGGGTCAAATAAAAACCAGTCTAAGTGCTTGGGGTCTTGTCACTGTGTGGGTAAGGGCAAGGCCTCAAATGATGGAGGAGTCCTTGGCCTGCTCTACTCTTCCAGAGAAAACTGCTTCCTCTATGCATGAATCTAACTACCTTCACTTCACCTGGCAAGATTGCCACAAGCCTGGATTTTTTATTAGACTCTGGGTATACATTTAACTCATAAAAAAGTTTAAACAGCAGCAAAGGAGTAATTGGGAAAAGATGTTTTAGATCTGACTCAAGCAGTGAGATGCAGAGCTATGGTCATTTGGAGAAGAGGATCAGTATGAAGAATAAATCTTCCATGGAAACCATATAATAATCTGATGGATCCCTGATCTCATTCATGTGTGTACCTGGGCAAGTCCTGTCCATAGTCCTTCGTAAATCCTCCACAGGGGATCCACACAACATGCTGGAGGCTTCCTTTGGGTTTCTTAGTATTAAGTTGGCTCTAGTGGAAGACCTTGGAGGCTATCATTCATTTGCTATCCTGCATTCTGGCAACATAATGAGCCTATCTCCTTTGCTGGCTGTATCTCTTTGTGACACAATCTTTTAACAGCACTTCAAGTACCCAATTTTTCATTTGCAATTGGCTGTAGCTTGTTCTTCCCCATCATGCATCTTTTTATTGTCCTTTGGGTGAGCTGAAACTTCAGTTCTTCAGAGATTGTGGTATTCCATGATTTACTGCTGTACAGAAACACTGGAAAAATACACCAACATCTCCAGGGGCTCTCCATTGGCTCCATGATATAATATAAATTTCAAACGTTCTATAATCCAACTCATTTACCTTCAGGGATTTGCTTTCTATTATTTTCCTGTACTCTGCACTCTCTGTCTCTCTCTAAATAAGCAGTTATTAAGTGTTTCCTATGTGCCAGGAATTGTGCTAAGCACTGGGCATACAAATATAGGTAAAAAGAAAGACAGTGCCTGCCCTCAAGGCGCTTACATTCTACCTACACAATGGTATTCTATCCTATCTCCTCCAACAGATGGCTCCCTCTATCATACCCATTTCATTATTTCTTTTCAATCTTTCCATGTCTATTAGCACCTTCTGTACTCCTATAAACATGGCCATGTCTCACCTATCCTCAGAAAAATCCTCACTTGATCCTTCTATCTCCACTAATTATCATTCTATGTCTCTTCTGGCTTGTGGCTAAGCTCCTCAAAAAAAAGCCATCTACATTGGGTATCTCCACTTTTTTCTCCTTTTATTCTCTTTTTGATCAATTCAGTTGTTTTTCAATAATTTCCAACTTTCCATGATCCTATTTGGTATTTTCTTGGCAAAGATACTGGAGTGATTTGCCATTTCCTTCACCAGTTCATTTGATAGATGAGGAAACTGAAGCCAACAGGGTTGAGTGATTTGCCCAGGATCACACAGTTAGTAAGTGTATGGCGCTGGATTTGAACTCAGAAAGATGAGTCTTCCTAAATTCCTGTCCAGTGCTCTATTGTGCCATCTAGCTGCCCTAATTGATCCATATAAACATGTATTACATGACATTTGCAGAGAATAATAGCTATATTAATTTGCAAGAACATGATTCCTCTGCATTTTTTTCAACTGGCATTTCACTGATAGAAAATTTTCTTTAAAAATCAACCCTTGTGGGGCAGCTAGGTGCACAGTGAATAGAGCACTGGCCTTAAAGTCAGGAGGACCTGAGTTCAAATCCAACCTCAGACACTTGACACACTAACTGTGTGTGACCTTGGGCAAGTCACTTAACCCCAATTGCCTTGCTTTCCTTTCTCAAAAAACAAAAACAAAAAGCAATCCTTGAAATAGGCATCTCCATGGAACATCTAAATGATATTTATGTGTTTGCAATTCATAAGTGGGTGAATTTACTCTAAGCAGTTTGTACACTATTACAAACCTATTGCCAGTTTCCAATATCATTATTCCACTGAAATTGCTCTTTCTAAAGTTACCATTATCATTTAACTGACAAATCCAATGGCAGCTAAGTGGTACAGTGGATAGAGTGACTGCCAGGCCTAGAGTCAGAAAGACTTATCTTCCTGAGATCTTCAAATCCAGTTTCAGATACTTAATAGCCATGTGGTCCTGGGCAAGTCACTTAACTCTGCCTGCCTCAGTTTCCTCATATGAAAAATGAGCTAGAGTAGGAAATGACAAACCACCCCATTATCTTTGTCAAGAAAACCCCAAATGGGGGTCACAAAAGAATCAGACACAACAGAACAATTCTCTTTGACTTCTCTGCAGCCTTTGGCCCTGTTTGATCATCTTTTTCTCTTTGATACTCTTCTTCACAACATTTTCTCTAGGTTTTCAGGACATCACTCTCTCCTGGTTATCCTCCTAATAATCCATCCCCTATTTGGTCACCGAAGTGATTTTTCTAAAGTTCAGTTGTCTCCCTCCTCAGTAAATTTCAATGACTCTCTGTTACTACCAGGATCCATTACAAACCTCTCTCTTTGTCATTCAAAGCCCTTCATAGCCTATGCACCCCTCCCCAACCTCTTAGTCTTCTTAAACCTAATTCGGAAGCATGTACTCAGATCCAGTGACACTGGACTCCTGGCTGCTCCTCAAACAAGACATTCCATTTCTTTATTCCAGGCATTTTCTCTTCTTGTCCCCCATGCCTGAGATGTTCTGCCTCCTCATCACCTCCTCCTGGCTTCCCTGACCTCCTTTTAATCCCAACTAAAATCCCATCTTCCACAGGGAGCCTTGCCCAACCCCTCTCAATTCTAGTGCTCCATCCCTCTAGAATCACTTCCTATTGATCCTGCAGAGAGTTATTTGTACTCAACTGTTTGTTTATTGTCTCTCCCTTTAGTTTGGAAGCTCCTCATAAAAGGAAACTGAAAAGGGGACAGCAGGTACCTGGGGTGGGGGCATAATAGAGAAGTCTGGAGTACAACCCACTTAAAAAGATGGCCTCCTTAAATGGAGGTTCTAAGAGGAGTTATCAGATGAGAAGGGGCCTCAGGGATGGAGTGTGAATTACAAGGCTGAAATGATTTTCTAGGATGGGGATATTTCTGGAGTCATAATGAAAAAATCTGAAAGGAAGCAAGCATCTCTCTCTCTGTCCCCCTCCCCCTTCCCCTCTTTCCCTTTTCTCTTTCTTCTCTCTCTCTCTTTCTCTTTCTTCTCTCTCTCCTCTTTCCATCTCTCCCTCTCTCCTCTCTCCTCTTTCTCTTCCTCCTTCCCCTAAATTTGTAGCATTTTTACAGTACTTTTCAGTACTAAATTAATAATATTTATATAGTACTAAGTGCTATATTAACATTATTTATATAGTACTTTTAAGGTTTTTCAAAGCACTTTATAAATATTATCTCATTTTTTCCTTTCAACAACCCTGAGATGTAGTTTATTACCTCCATCTTACAGATGAGGAAACTGAGGCAGACAGAGGTTAGGTAAGTTGCCTAGCATCTTACTGATGCTGTGTTTGAACTCAGGTCTTCCTGAATCCATGGCCAGGACTTTATCCACTGTGTCATCCCCACAGAGACTCTCTGAAGGTTGGGACTATATTTTTTGAAATCATCTTATCCTCAGCTTCTTGTATTTAATACACAGCCCTTTAAGTTGAAAAGAGGGGTCTTTGCTTCAAAGAGAAGTTTGAAGTAATTCAAAGTGTGTGTGTGTGTGTGTGTGTGTGTGTGTGTGTGTGTGTGTTATGAAGCAGGGGAATGTTGGCTCTTAAATTCTGAGTGGCCATCTACCATTGTAAAATGACTTTTGGTACATTCTCTTCTGGCATCCAAAGAGTATTTTTTTAAGCCTTTGGGTTTTTTATTTCTTTTGGTTCCATGGGGTCAATTATATGCATGTTAGTGAGAAATAATCTCACCTCCTCCTGCTGCTATTTTTTTCCTTTTCTTTCCTTATGAAGCCATGGAGAGGTTCCTTGTGCATGTTTCTAACACTGCATCATGACACCTGAACTGGAGAAGGGGGCTCATATTACTTTCACTCTGAATCATGTTTGATACATGGCTATCCTAATGCCAGCCATATTCTAGGATCAGTGCCAAGCAGAGCTCTCTTTTAGATTGAATCTCTGTCCCTTCTCTGACCTCTTCTCTCAGTTATTGTTTGTACAGAATGTTGGCACCTAACCACATTGGGGGTGGGAGAGAACTGCAATTTCTTTGGTGTAGGAATTCCCACTATAGAAACTAACTCTACTAACACAGATCAGTAACTGTTTTATAAGTCATAACCTTAAAGGGTGACCCAAGAAGTTAAACTGAAAAGGCAAGTGACCTAGCCATGCCATGCAGCTAGTTTCAGAGGCTCCCAGGTTTCCTTGACTCTTTCTCCTAAGGCATACTACATGTTGTCCTGATCTACATCTTTCCAGTGGCCCCAGATGGCTCCGGAGGAGAAAGTGAGGCTGGTGACTTTCCACAGGCCTCCCTCACTTAAATCCAATTCACTTGCAAGTCAAGGCATCACCTCCTTGATGCCACAGTCCTCTTTGAGAATGAAGGACAAAAATAATAACTACTATCTGTTACATATTTAACTCTTTTAGGTAAGTAGGTCTTGTCTCCCCAACTCCATTGGATGGTTCCTGGAGGAAGACATTTCTCTTATATACATCACCCACAACATCTAGAATTTTTTTTTTATCCCTTGAATAGGGACTGCACGAATAGACCACTAAGACGACAAGACCTCAGATGACAAGCGTCAGTGATTTTCAATCAATGAACAAGTTTGGTTTTTTGTTGTCGTTGTTGTTGTTTTGCTTTTCGGAGGGCAATTGGGGTTAAGTGAATTGCCCAAAGTCACATGGCTAGTAAGTGTGTCAAGAGTCTGAGACCAAATTTGAACTCAGGTCCTCCCGACTCCAGGGCCAGTGCTCTATTCACTGCTCCACCTAGCCACCCCTATCAACAAGTTTTTTTAAAGCACCACTCTGTGTCAAGCACAGGGCTAGGTACAAAAAAAAATCAAACATTCCCTGCACTCAAGGAGTTTATATTTTTCTTTTTTTCTTTTTTTTTTCTTTTTGGAGGGGCAATTGGGGTTAAGTAACTTGCCCAAGGTCACAGGCTAGTTATTGTTAAAAGGAGTTTATATTCTATCAGAGAACATGTACATAAAGAAGCATAATCCATAAATGACACTACAATCCTGAAAATTGCATGTTTGACTTCTGTATTTTGTTAAGGGAGAATATGTCTCCTTTATGCCAAATTTTCAATCATATAATATGTGTACTGCTAATTAGAAGAATCAGGAATATAAAATACAAAAAGAACACAAGTAAATACTGTTCAATTTTGATAAGAGTCCTGGTAGAGGTGCAGCTGTGGGGTTCCTTCATTAATTCAAGAAACATTTATTAACCCCCCTGACCATATGAAAAGTATTATGCTAGTTGCCGAGCGTACAATGATATAGTGCTTACTTAACTACCTAATAAATGCTCATTCATTCATATAGCACAACCTTGACCTCCATGAGTTCAGTTTCTAATGGGGGAGGTACACTTGTGAAGTCAAAGTACAAGAAACCATAAGATGAGTGAAAAAGAGAAATCTAGGCAAATTTTAATGATAAATTTGAGGAAGGAGAGAGCTCTTGGCTTCAC
The DNA here is from genome assembly GCF_028583685.1 of Petaurus breviceps papuanus. NCBI lineage: Eukaryota > Metazoa > Chordata > Mammalia > Diprotodontia > Petauridae > Petaurus > Petaurus breviceps. The sequence goes on from NW_027185903.1 coordinate 31,777,181, forward strand.
CTCCACTTTCTGTAGGAGGTGGTATCTGAGTTGGGGAATGTAAAAGACCACAAACCACATCAAAGATCTGGGGCAGAGAATAGTCGAGATTATATTTTTCAGTGATCGCTCTTTCTACTGGGATTTAGTAACCTCTTCACCAGGCATTAACTAAAAGAAAGGCCCCTAAAGGAAGGTTGGTAATTAATGATGCTTTCAGAAATTGCTTTACTTCTCTGGTCCTTGACTTCCTTACATGCATGGCAAGAGAGTATAATCTAACATGGGGAAATAAAATGGAACTTCATAAAATAGAGGTCTTCCCAGCATTCCTAATGAAAAGACCAGAACTGAGTAGAAACTTTAAAATGAAAATATGAGTTACAAGAAACACAGACAGGTAAATCAATTTGACCAATATCAAGGGATTATATGATGATGAAGATGTGTTCACATAATAATAGTGGGAGAGGAAAGGATTTTCCTTTCAGATTATTTTGGCAGTTGTATGGTGGATTGATGAGAGAGGGGAAAGACTAGAAATCTGGAGTCTATTCAGGAGAGTGTTTAAGAGTGACCCCAACTTTTGCACCAGCTTAAGGGTCTATGTTAGAAGCTAGTCACCAATTTTGCCAGGTGGATTATAATATGTTCCTATGAAAATCTTGTTTCTATTTCTCAATCTTATTATATTCACCTAGATAATTCTCTACCAAAACCCTCAGAGTTATGGATTTCCACATCCTTGTAGATAAGTTTCCTCTCTAAAAGAGTATTTTTTAATCATATGTGTTGTTATTACTCCCTTATAACAACAACAAAAACATACACATGTTAATTTGTTTTTCTTCCTTTTCAATTAACAAACATTCATTTCTCTCTCTACCATCTCCCCACCCTCACTTCCATCACAAAAAAGGAGAAAATCCTCATAACAAACATGCGTGATCATGTAAAACAAATTCCCACATTGGTCATGTTCTTGATATCCAATACCACTCCATTGCCACTTATATCTAGTTTCTTCTTTTTGAATGAGCTATAATTTGGATTTGTCCCTCTTCTATGTATTTGAAGGGTTGTCATATAAAAGAAGGATTAGACATAGTTTCTTGGCTCCCATTCAACAGAACTAAAAATACTGGGTAGAAGTTATAAAGAAGCATTCCATTATACTTACCCTCTCAATGGGCCTTATAATTAATGACTTTATTTTTATTTATTTTTTTATGTTTACTGTTTATATATGCATAGATACACATAAATGCTTATATGTATTATATGCCTATGTTCTATATGTATCCTTGTCTCCCTATTACACCGTAAACTCCTTGAGATAGGGATTGTGTCTTTCATTATATTTGTATCCACAGTAAGTAAAAATTTATAGAGCAAAGCACTGTGCCTGGATCATAATAGGCCCTTAATTAAGTTTGTTATGCTTAATAAAGTGAGTGTGAAACAAAATTATGTAGGCTCATTGTTTCAATTAAATGACCCAGCATATATCACATATTCTTTTTTTTTTTCCTTAGGGCCAGTCTTCCTGTAATGACCCAAATTGCCGACTCAATTTGCTAAACACAGAAGGCCCAAGGAACCTCAACACCTCATTCATATCCTGCTTGAATGAGGCCAGCAGTGAAGATCCCAAGGCCCTTTCCTGCAGTCAGGGAGTTGGAATATCAACACGTTATCATTTCTCCAGGGGTCTTCCTCCTGCCCCTCACCCCAACACTAGCATGAATCAGCACCAGTCCTCAGGTCTAAGTTCTACACTCCCTCCTCCCATGCCTGGTCCTGCTCAATTCAATTTAAGAACTTGGTAAGACTATACTGGCGTGGGGGTGTCTAATTCCCTCAGTGTCCCAGCACACCTGACCTATTTCTCCCTTCCTCCCTTCATTTTGTGACTACGTTCCCTCAGCAAAGTTGGTTTGCTTTATCATCTTGTGGGCACTGGGTTTCATTGGACTCAGATATCATGAGCCTTAAAAAAATCCTTATTGAGTGTCTACACGAGGCCATGCACCTCGAGGCTGCAGGTTCCCCACACCTGATCTACACCATTAGGCAACTTGGTTCTATATCAGGAATAGGGGTGGAGGGAGGAGGAAACACATTATTTCAAACTGTGATGCAATAAGACAATGGATTTTACATTTCTCTTTCTAGATAGTTTGAGTTTGGGGTCCCAGTATTTGAAAAAGTTCAAAAAAAGAGTTACCAGAATTTCCTTGCCCTTCAGTTAGGACTAATGAGTTAACCATCAGTGAAATAAGAGTGTATAAATCCTATTTTCCTTAAAATGTATAATTTTTAAAATAAAGCTGTGGGTGGTGGGGTGAGAAGTCCCTTGATAAAATGTGTTTGGAGTTTTGCCTAATCGAAGATATCTAAAAAGTCTCCAAGATGTTTATCAAACCCCAAAAGTAACTGGTTTCACCAGATTCATATTGGGACAGCAACATCTTGTCTACCTTTCTCATACTGGTATCCTAAATGGGAGTTGTTGATTTCCTCTGGTGGGATTAAGCTTGTTCCCATGCAAACACAAAATCCCTGGAGACTACTGGAGCCTGGCCGACAGCAAATATGGAACCCCAGAGAATATATGTTCCCCAGATATAGAGAAATCTCATCCTCTTCTCACCTCTGACCCTACTTTCCCTTTTCCTAGTCCATCCCAAAGACAAACCTATGTTTAGTATCAAGGGGAGACTTGCTAATAATACTGGTCAAAGATGATGTCCTCCATTGCCCTGTATCTTGAACTCAACATGTCCAAAGCAGAGTTTATCTTTCCTCCAAAATTCATACCTCTTCTTAATTTCTTATTTTGGCGGAGGGCATCATCAACCTTCTAGGTCTTCCAGTCACCCAAGTTGGCAAGCTCATTGTCAGCCTAAACTCCTTAGATTCTCTTACCCCCGTATATTTAATCAGTTGCTGTCATTCCTAACTCCACAATGATTCTCCCATTCATCCCCTTCTCACCACTCACACAACCATCACTGTAGTTTGGGCCCTCATGGCCTCTCACCTGTACTTTGGTAATAACCTCAAGATTAGTCTTTCTGCCTCAAGGCTGACTCTACTCTGCACCAAACTCCATTCAGCTGCTAAAAACCATTTTCCTAAAGCATGGATCAGAACACTTCACGCCCCTCCAGTGGCTCCTAGGGACCTCTAGGATCATATATAAACTACCTCAGTTAGACATTTAATGTCTTTCACAATGTGACCCCAGCTTACCTTTCTAGCCTTATTATATGTTATTCTCTTTTATAATTTCCACAGTCAGGGTTGTACTGGAGCCAGATCAAACTGGCTTAGGAGATCTGATTGTAAAATTTTGTGTGGACATTTGCCTCTTATAAAATCTCAAATGCTGCAAATCAGGTCCTGATTTATTGTTTTGTTGATTGTCTAGACTTAAGAAAGTGATGAAAGACAATGGTGATGATACAGATTAAACTTTAAAGTTCATCATTTTCTCCCAGAAAGCCAGTAAAACATTTACCAGGGCACTACTACCCACAGCCTAGTAAAACTGGTCTTCTTGCTGTTTCTAATTCATGGCACTCCATTTTCTGTTTTTGTGCCTTTACACTTGGCAAGCAAATATGCCTTGAATACACTCTGCCCTCACCTCTGCCTCTGTTCCCTGTCAAAATTCAGCTCAAATATCACGTTCTCCAAAAGGTCTTGAATTCCTCATAAGCCCAAGCATGGCCCATTGGCAAAGATGTACCAAGAGACTAACACTGCTCTCAGTTTCCACCTAAGACTACTTAATTGTGGGTTACAGTTGACTTGTTTTGGTCCTTGTTTGGATAAATCTTCTAAATCAATCAATCAATATTAAGGTCCTGTTTATATAGCCTAAAGCATGGATCAGACCACTTTCAGTCTATATGCTATGCCCTAGGGATACAAAAAGAGGTAAAAGACAGTTCCTGTCCCCAAGGAGTTCACAATATAGTAGGGAAGACAATGTGTGAATAAATATATACGAAGCAAATTATATATAAGATAAACTACATGTATAGGATAAATGTAGGATAAAACTATACACATAACACATATAACATATATATGTATATAGAACTATATATAGTATAAATAAGAACTAATTAACACTACAATTAAAGGGGGGATTGAGACAGGCTTCCTATACAAGATGTGACTTGAAGGAAGTCAGGAGTAGTCAGTAGCAGAGATGAGGAGGGAGAGCATTCCAGGTATGAGGAGCAGCCAGAGAAAACACCCAGAGAAGAGAGGAGGGTCTTGTTCATCATAATTCTTCTGTCCTATAATGCATAGGACAGGGGCATTCAGCGATGCTGAAAGAATGGAAAGAAGACAGTTGGTAAGGAAAGTGAGTGTGGATGAAGAAACTAAGAACATTTTGTTCAGATTTTTCCTGGGGGTCATCTGCAGGAAAGAAATGGTTTCAATTCCTATGGGTGTTGATCTCACTTCAACATATTTTCCCCCTGCTTGACAAGCATTGGCCTCCGAATTGTCTGCTTCTTAGATGGAATCATGTTTGTAAATTTTTTTTTTTGAAGGGGAAGGGGCAAAGATGAGCAAGATGGGACCATTGGCTAAACTGCATCTTCCAGCTGGGGAAGAGAGCCTGATTATTCCTCTCTCTATCCCATCCATAGTACACACTCCTGCCCCCTCCCTGCTTCCCCACCCCAGATTCTATGAATAGGATTTGGAGCAGTGCACAGCCCAATCCATTCTCCCCATGCCTCTGTTCCCATTAACTCCCTTTTCTCCCCGGAGCTCTCGACTTAGTGAATGAAGGAGGATCTGTGTGCTGGGAGCTGAAGGGAAGTCTGTTCCTATCCATCTAATACATTGAAGAAATGGTTTTAAGAACAGTTTATCCTTGTGATAATATGATTCCTGTCAAGCTGCCAGTGTCTCAGACAGGGTGTGTTCGGCTATTGGAAGGGTCTGTCACACATGAATCTTGCCCTAGGGGCTCAGACTTCCACTTCCACACCCACCCTGACTAGACTGTCCAAAATGTCAGAAGATGGATTTATTTTTCTGAACATGTGTGTCCTGTGTTCCTCTCCATAGTCTTGTGCTTTTCACAGACAAAAGATGGGTAGCCAGAGCGTCCCTCCCCCTATTTCCCAGTCGCTTATTTTGTTCATGGCTGATACCGAATTCAATTAGTATGGAAAATGTAATTGAGTTAAACCAGACTGCTTATTAATTTCAGGGACACAAAAATGGACAGTCCTGAATGGGAGCACATCTGTGATTTGAAAAGGCCCTGAAATGTTCTTTTCACTCCTGTTCAAAACTTAACAAGGCAAGATTCACTGGGGACCATTTTGTGAAGAGCTGCTCTCCGCAGGCAGAGGAAAGGAAGGATGACCTCATAAATTTGTTCCATTGCTAATTTTTATGATTCTGAATAGGAGTACTTGCATCACAGCCTGCTCTGCAAGGGTGAGTTTGTATTCTTCTTGGAGAAATACTGCAAATAAAGCTCAGCTCCCTCTGAAAGGATTGATTCTGGTGCAAGGCCTCCTTGGTTGATTTGAGAAGAATCAGGACAATGACTTTCAATAAATGCAACCATCACCACCATTCATAGGGTCGTAGATCTAGAAAGGACTCAGAAGTCATCTGGTCCAACCCATCTCATTGTGTAGATGACAAAACTGAGGCTCAGAAAGAATGAATTACTTCTTCAAGGTCACTGAGGAATTAAGCATCAGAGGTGGGCTTTGAACCCAGGCCTATGGATTGCAGAATCAGGGCTTTTTTTTTTTAAACATACCACACTGCTTCCCTTCTATCCCCACTAACTCCTAAAGGGCTGTCCTGAGATGTTGCTACAAGAAAACTGACCTGTCACCAGTGTCTTACAGTGCTCTTCTTCATCCTATGGTCCTATCCCTGTTCCCCCCCCCCCATCTCTTTTCTCCTTGGTCTCCCAGAATATATTCAAACCAGGTGTTGGAGGCTGAATTCTGTACCAAGTGGGTAAGACCCTCTGTAGCATAGTACTTCAAAGCATCAGCATTTGATTTTCTGATATAATTTTGGTTATCAGTGTTGATAGAATATAACAGATAAAGAGGACAGTTTGAATGAAGTATCACACAACTAAAATATAAAGGTCAGTAAAGCAGAAAGAGCACGAGATCTGAAGCCAGGAAAGATCTGAGTTCAAATCTTGCCTCTGGCACTTAATAACTGTGTGAACATGTGTAAATCACCTCAATCTCTGAACTCCTGTTTACTCATCTGTAAAATGGGGATATTAATTTTTTTTGTCTAATTGTTGTAATAACCAAATAATGGCATATTTGAACCCAGATTTCCTCACTCCAAGGCCACCCGTCCTGACCTTGCCATTTTTATATCACTGATTGCCTTGTGTTCAGTTGTTTCACTCACATCTGATTCATCATGACCTCCTTTGGGGTTTTCTTGGCAAAGAAGCTGGGGTGGTTCGCCATTTCCTTCTCCAGCTCATTGGACAGGTGAGGAAACTGAGGCAAACAGGGTTAAATGACTTGCCCAGGGTCACAACTAGTGAGTGTCTGAGGCCAGATTTGAACTCATCTATCCACAATGCCACCATAACCACCTATTAGACATTTCTAACTGGATGACATCTTAAATTAAAAATGTCCAAAACTGGAGTCATTTTCATTTTCCCCAAACTCTTCCCTCTTCCTACTGTTATTGAAGGTACCACCATTCTCTCAGTCACCCAACACTCTCTTGTATAAGCCTCTTTCTCTCCTCTGACACTGCCATTACTCTGGTGGAGGCCCTCATCACCTCATGCCTGGACTATAATAGCCTCCAGGTCCACCTGCCTCGAGTCTCTCCCTGCTCCAATCGAACCTCAAGCCCTTCAACTGAACTGGACCATCAAATTGTTCTTCCCAAAGCACGAGTCTGACTTTGTCACATTCCTATGCAGGGGTTCCCTATTACCTCTAGAATAAAAAATAAAATATATTTTGATTTTTAAAGCCCTTTGCAACTTGGCTTCTTCTTACTATCGAAAGTGATGCTAATTCAGTGATCTATTGTCCTAATCCTGCTTGTAATCAGTATTGGGGGAGGCATTATCCAGTCTTCAGCTGTTGTATTACCTGCTATCTATCCAGCACATATCTCTAGCTGTTAGCATTGTATCCTACCTGTTAGAGTTCATACAGGCAGGCAATTGGAGAGGAGAGGAGATGCAATGTCCCATCCCCTTCTGCTGACCTGGACCTACCTGAATTGTCTTTCTCTCACTACAAAAGTTATCAATAAGAGCTAGCTCTATCTTGAAACCCTTGCTGATCTCTAGTGTTCATCACATCAGTGTGTTGCTACCTTGATATGTTTTTAATAAACTTCATTTTCCTTTTCCTGAGTTAATTAGAGCGAAAGCTCAAAGAATTTTCCTTTTAATACCACATTTACAGTCTTCTTACTTTATTACCTACGTATCTTGCACTTACTCTCTTCTCTAATATATCAAGATATTACCTCATGGGGTATATAGGGCTTTGGGGGAGGAGTGGCCCCTCTGGTGAGAGGACTTGCCAAGCCCTCCTCAGAGTTGCTCATCTACCTTTGCTGTCCACCTCTCACCCGACTGTCACAGGTGGCTCCAAGAAACTGTAGCACATGCAGCAACCACACCCTGTAAAACAATCTTGGCAGATGGGCTAATCCGGGCTGAGGGTAATGGAGGAGCCTCAAACCCATGAGTGAGGTGGGGAATGTTTACCCCAGGCTTGTGAAGAATTTTCCCAGCAGAATAGGAAAATGAGAACAATTCGTTCCAATGACCTTGAAGGCAACTGAAGCAGGTGCTTAGAGGTTAAGAGGGCTTAGAGCTTGATCAGACACCAAAGATGCTAAGGTCATCCACTGCTTCCCAGTATATGGCCAGTCCTGACTTCTGTCCTGCCAAAGGACTTCGATGAGTCTGGAAGAGAGAGTGAGGTTGACGACTTTGACCAGCTCTGCCTCACTTAAATCCAAGGAACACACAAGTCAAGACATCACCCTGTGATATTATTGGTTCTCTTTGAAAATGAAGGATGAATAGCAATGTTGCTTCATATTCCCTGATCCAGTGATACCAGCCTCCTATTCCTCAGACAAGCCTCCATCTCTGGGTTCTGAGAGCTGTCACTGGCTATGCCCCATGTAGGGACTGTTCTAACTCCTCTCCTCCTCCTATGTTCCCTCACTTCCTTGAAGTCTCAGCTGAGGACCAACCTTCTGCAAAGAGACCACCTCCCTTCCACTTGCTTATACCTTGCATGTAAGCTGTTGTTTGCAGGTAGTTTCCTTCATCAGACTGAGAGCTCCTTGAGGGCAGGGATGATTTCTGCTATTCTTTGTACCCCCTGCACTTAGGACAATGCTTGGCACATAATTAACATTTAATAAATGGTTGTTGATTTGACTTGGCGTATCTCATTTTATTTTCATGGTAACTTTAGAAGGTGGGTTATTATCCCCATTTTATAGATGAGGAAACTAAGGAGGGCATAGGTTGTGACATACCCAGAGTCACACAGCTAGTCATTTTTTGAAGCTAGATTTGAACTGAGGTTTTTCTGACTCCAAGTTCAGTGTTCTATGTATTCTACCTCCATTGAAGTCACATCGCCAATGTGTGCCTCGGTTTCCCCATTTGTAAAAGAAGAAAGGCTGGATTCATTGGTCTTTTCACCTCTAAATCTATGCTCCTAAGGGTCTGAGGGAGGATTTGAACTCACATCTTCCTGACTCTGAGTCCAGGGCTTTAACTAGCACATCACCTCCAAGTTGGGTGGGCAAGTTACTTTATCTCTCAAAACCACAGTTTCCTCATCTATAAATTGGAAGATAATAAATAGTGCTTGGAAAGCTTACCTCACAGGAGTTTGTTTTTTAAACCTAAAAGTGTGATGCAAACTTGAGCTGTCCTTGTTAGAGAAGAGCATAGCATGGAATTTAGTCCAGCAAAAACTGCCCACAGAGTTAGCTTAAACACACACACACACACACACACACACACACACACACACACACACTAGTTGTACTGCTCAACAAGCAAACCTCTGTGAGAATTTATTTTAAAGCATCTTTTGTTGAGAAACCATTTCCTAGAAATGGGAGATTTCAGAGTAATATAATAGTGGCAGAAAATAACATTGGTCCCATCCCGATATTCTCTCATTATAGGAAAATCCTGGTGTGTAAACTCTCTTCACAGATGTTGATTAGTAACACCCATATAGTCTTAGAGCATTATCTGAGAAAGGTCAACTGACTTACCCAAGGTCACACAACCAGTAGGTCTCAGAGACAGGATTTGAATTCAGGTAGAAGTATGCTGAAGTCAGCTTGAATGGGGTCTCAAGAGCAAATGGTTAGATTTTCAGTGTGAGCATTTAAATTTTTGAAATTGTCAAAGCTACAAGAGGCCTTGGTTTGGTGATTGTTTAGACTTAAGGAAGTATTAATAAACGTCGCTTAAACTTCAAAGTGTATCCTAATGTACATTCATTCTCCAGGCTTACCATCTAGCCAGCCCACTCCTGAATCCAGGCCTTCTTGATTCCAAGATTAGTGCTCTAGTTATTATGACATGCTACCCCTCCACTTCCTATAGACCCTATAGTTACTAATATATTTAAAATTTTATCTAAAATAATTACCTCCCCACCCACTCCCCTCTATGGAGTAACTTGGTTCTTTGATTTTCTTTTGGTCTCAAGTGCCAAGAATGGAATCTTGTTCCAAGGACTGAGTCATTTTTTATAGTCAGAGTAACACCTGGCATCAAACCACCAAATGTTATGATAGAAGTACCTTACTCAAAGGTTTGGGGTTTTTTACTTTTCTTTTTCTTTTCTATTTTTTACCTACTCTACAACCAATGCTCCTGTTTCTGGGGGTCCTGTAAGGGAGTGAGCATGTGATTCTCAAACAAGAGATCTCATTTTTCCCAGCCATAAAGTAACATTGGGTATGTATGATTTTCATTTCCAGTGATGAGTTCACCTTTTATTACCTTTTATTATAGCAAATTACAAGGCATTGGGTAGTAACAGAGGGGGTCAAGTAGATAATTAATGAGAATTAATCTGTGAAGTGGAATAAAATCTCATATTGGATCCCTGTTTTATGACTGTGTTTATTATGCAAGTGTGAAACATCAAAGGACACTAACCCAACTTGGCACCTTAATTACATTTTATTGCATTTAAGAGCTTTATGGAAATTTTACCTACTGCCAAGAAAGGCCAGTTTGGACCAATTATCCTTAACCAGGCTATCAGAAAGTAGAGGGTACTGTTACTGAAAGAAAGTCACTCATACTTTACCCTAGGCAGAAAAGAAGGAGCAAATTGATACCACTGTGGGCCCCAAATAGTGCAATTTCACAAGCACATGACAATGTCTTTCCCTCTTAAGGTAACCATAAACCTTACTTTACATAGAGGACCTGAATTTCAAATCTGGCTTGATCACATACTACCTGTATGACCCTAGGCAAGTCTCTTAACCTGACTAGGTCTCAGGTTCCTAGTCACTAAGATAAGGTAGTTTTGCTTCCTAGGCATTAGCCCAAGGAGGTCACCACTAAAAAGAAAGACCCCATCTAAGCATTAAAAAAAATTATAGCAACATTTTTTGTGCTAGCAAAGAACCACAAACAAAAGAGATTTTTGAATGACTAAATGAATCACAGCATATGAATATTATGGATGTGTTGTACTATAAGAAATTATGAATAGAGACGCATGGAAGACTTAGATGAACTGATGCATAATGAAGTAAGCAGAATCAGGAAAATTATAGAAACAAGATACATAAGAATGTTCCCCCTTTTAGGCTTCAACAAAGTTGAAGATCATAAAGGGAAAAATTAGAGACGAGGATGTATAAGAATGGAAACCTTTAGCTTTGGACTAGCAGAAGCCTTGCCAGGTCCTAGTTTTACTCTCTTAAACCTCTGCCCTGAGTGAGACAAGAGAAAGGAGAAGAGAGGTATAACTTCTCCTTTCAATAATTCTTCCTGGGTCAGGACCTGGTTCTTTTGGTGAGAGACCTGTCCAACTTACAGTGGTCATCCAATACATTTCTCAAAACTTCACCCTTGAAAGCTATGCCATAATTAGACAATGGCCATTTCCTCAATAATCATCAAACTTGGGGGAGTTTGAGGTTTTTTTTCCTTAACCTTAAGGCATTCAATAATTTCATGAAAATAGATAATTAAGGAAAATGTCTTGGGGTAAGCTTACTCTGGAGTCCTGTCGTTTTCTACTCAGACTCAGATTCTCTCTCTCTCTCTCTCTCTCTCTCATACACACACACACACACACACACACACACCTTATGTATATGTACCCACATTATATACACATATATGTATGTACGTATGTATATGTATACATATATGCATATATATCTATATGTATATAGATAGATCTAGATATACCCACACATACATAGTCACATTGAACTCTTTGAGACCCCTTTTGTGGTTTTCTCTGCAAAAATATTGGAGCATTTTGCCATTTCCTTCTCCAGCTCATTTTACAGATGAGGAAACCAACGCAAATAATGTTAAGTGACTTGCCCAGGTCACACAGCTATGAAACATCCGAGGCTGGATCTGAACTCAGGTCTTCCTGACTTTGGCCCAGATGTGCACCACCTAGCTGCCCCTATAAGATATACAATGTCTTGGTTATACTTGAAAGTGCCTCACCACACCCCTATCTATTAATGGAAAAGAATCAAAACAATAGAAATTGAATTCTGTAAAATTATAATAGGTCTTGGCGCCAAGGAAGAGGTGTAAGAAAGCAGTTCCTTGATTCCCTGCTTCATTGTAAAGGGTAAAACTGGGAGTGTGGAGAGGCAGTGAGGTGGTACCATAGATTCACAGAGAACCTGGAGTCAGAAAGACTCATCTTCCTGCGTTCTAATCTAACCTCAGACCCTAGCTATGTGACCCTCAGCAAGTCACTTAACCCTTTCGCCTCAGTTTCCTTATCTACAAAGAGAACTGGAGAAGAAAATTGCAAACCCTTCCAAGTATTTTTGCCCCAAATGGGGTCACAAAGAGTCAGACATGATTGAACAACAATAACGGGGTGTAGAACACAGATTATAAATACCATACTTTTAAAAACATAGTGGCTAATTTTTCTAATTTTTAGTTTTTAAATGAGAGGGATGTATTAGATTATCCCTAATTAAACTTGTTCAAACCAAAGAGTCATGGACTGTATGGTAAACTTATGGCTAGCAATGCTTCCCACTCATAAATTGGACAAGATGGCCCATCTGTCATTTCATTTCAGCTGAATTCTAAAGAACACTGATAGATTCACAGGTTTATCAATTTAGAGATGAAAGAAATCTTCTAGAACATTTAATCCAACATGTCCATTCTACAGATGAGAACACTGAGGTCTTAGAAGGCTGAGGTGGATCGTCCTAGGTTACAGAGGGATAAGCGGTACCCTTTCCCTCTGTTTTGCCTTTCCAATTCAGCTGCTAGTGGTAGTAAAAAAGAAAAAAAGAAAGAAAACTTTCCATTTATTAGCTGCGTGACCTCAGGCAAGTCACTTAACCCCAACTGCCCTGCCCTCCCCCCTCTAAAAAAAAAAAAAGTGTCTTGTTCAGTGATATCATTACTGTTCTACCTGTAGCAAAGAGAAGATTGAGTGGGCCCCACACGTGGGGTGAGGTCCACCCGTGGCAAGGACTTGTGTGTGCTCAAAAAGGCTAGACATCTCTAGCCCCTTCTCCCCACCCTTCTCCAAGTGAGGCTTTCATTCCTGCCAGGAGGGGAAGCAGGAGACTGGGGCCAGAAGCCACCACCCTGTTGTCCTCAGAGAGAGGGGGACTGAACTAGAAGTATATCTATCTGCTCCCTTACATATTATTAGCCTACATAATATGATTGGCTTCAAGCTAACGTTTGACCACTTTGTCAATTGAGGGGGCTAGGGGACCCTAAGATCAATATCTAAAACTTGACTGCTTCCCCACCTAATACCAGTTCCACAATGAATACAGGCAGAGAATAAAAAAACCCAATTTATCTAGCAAATTAAAAAAAATAACCTATTCATTTAGCAAAACAGAAATCAGAGGTATATAGGATATATACACACATATATATGATAATAAAGAGTGAAGAAATTCTCTCATTTGTAGCAAGATAACTTAATTCAACCAAGAAAGAGGATCCTTGATCCCACTCAACAGGAATTTCCCTGGAATCTCTCCAGGGCTGCCTTCTTGTCTTCACAGAGTATTTTCCTTCAGAAACCTGAAGTGGGGTTGATCTCTTTCATCTTCTCTCTTGAAGCTGGAAGCCAGCTCAACACTACAGCTGAAGAAGACTGTGCCTTGGAGGGCACAGAAAGGAGGACTCCCACTTGAAGGGTCCCCACAGGAGGGAATTGAAGAGCACTGATGAAGGCCCCTCACACAGGGCAAGGCTTTCATTTCTAGCAGTAAGGAGAAAGTCCTATGCCAGTGGGCTTTGGAACCACAAAAACCCAGGAGAAAAGGAGTACTGGGTCAGTAGAATCAAAGTTGACTCCACGATAAAAAACCTAGAACTTACCCATCTTGCTGGTCTGCCTACAGGTAAAATGACACTGCCAGACTCGAGATCTTACCTCACAGGGACAGTGGAAAGGTTAGCTTGAATCATCTGTGTGTGGGGGGGAAGGTTTAGATTTTTCTAGCTTGCTTTGATAGATATATTTCTAGCAATGACAACTTAGGGCAAGAAGACTTAATGATTTCTTCAGCATAAGGAGGAAGGTTTGAAGATGCTTTTATAAAAAAATACTAGATTGCTATTAATATCTTCTGTTTTATACATAACCTATGTAACCCTATACATTCCTCCTTTCTCTTTTTCCCAGAGAACCACACCTCATTGCAAAGGATAAATAAGAGAGGGAAGGGGAAAAATATCAGCAAAACTAGCCAACGTATAAAAAGGGCATAGAATTATATGAAACATTCCAGTCCCTGACCTTGCCAAAAAGAGGGGAAGGGGTAGTGCTAAGGGTTTTTTTATTTAAACAAACAGGCCAATGGCACTTAAAAGCTACATTGTGATAGAAAGAGCTTGACACTCGTCCCTGATAATCTGGATTTTGCTTTCATCCTTTTTACATGTGCCAATTGATTAGTACCATCTTTTCCTAACTGCTAATTATTGAAGGGTCATTAGAATAAATTAAGGTTAGCAAATTTGGAACAAAGAAGATATGATTTTATAAAAGGTAAAATCAGAATGTAGAGGGGAAAATGGAAGAGTGAGGGTTGGGGAAGAACTGAACAATGAAGTAGGAAGGTTGATAATTAATAGTATTTGTAATGCTGCCAGTTAATGGTGGAGAAAACCAAACTCATCCTTAGCAATGGAAGAAGATGACTTTCTGGAATCAGGAAACCCCTTTGCCAAGCTTATAATTATGAAGAATCCTGTGCTCCTCATGTATAAAATGGGAGAGGTGATCCTAAGATTACATTCTGTTTGAAATCTATCATCCAACGAACCAGTTCGGCCTATGAAAAGTGTTACCTTCAGCAGTCAATATTGTATTTCACGGATCATGGATCCTGGTGATCTCTGTGTTCTGGTATGAACAGTCTAGCTCCTGGTGGGGATTCTTATTACCTGCCTATCAAAACAAAAAAAGAGAAGCTGAATTTGAAATGCTTCCTTTACCCTGATTTTGGTGAACCTAGATGAGTCAAGCAGCCCTTCTGTGTCTCAGTTTCTCTTTTTATGTAATGAGAATTAATGAGGATTCACTCTATTTGTAAAACCTTTGAAATTAATTTAATTAATCTGATGAAACTGAGAAATTCTCACACCAAGGAAAACTTGAGAAGACAAAAAAAATTAAATATTTTTTATGATTATCTTAGGCACTTGGACATTTTGTTCTCCTGCATACCTCCTCTAACTGCCAAGGAGATAATAGTCAGCATTTGTTTGATGCAGAAAAATAAGCGAAAAGTCCCACAGGTTTTTCTTACCTCATGCTTGTTGTCCCTTTTGCTGACTTTGAATCAGCTCTTACTCAAAACTCATCTTCACATTTTTTGGTGTCAACTTAACCCTCAATCTATTGTCATTTGATCTACTTCCTACAGCTAGCACCATGTTTAAGTCGTCCCTATGGATTTGAGGACTATGTATTACTCCAACTTTCTGCATGTTCAAAGTTCTGGCATCTGATCCCTTTGCCCTTTGATTGTTCCACCATGAGGAGCAGCCACTCTCCAATTTCCTTTGCACATGGTAGCATTTCCTTCCATAGGCACCAGAAAAGGTATGGGGCAGGCCTGATGGGAAAGGTCCAAGAACAGACCTAAACTTGCATCACATTCCTTCCCTCCCACTATGTGCAACTGTAGTAGGACATATTTTTCTGGCCTTGTGAGTCATCATCACATTTTGATAATTCCTCTATAAAATGAGGTATCAAAGAGAGAGCACTGAATTTAGAATCAGAGAACCTGGGTTTGAATCCCAGTTCTGCCTTTCCTTCTCTGTGTGATGGCAGGAAAGTCAGTTGAGTTCTCACAGCCTCAGTTTCCTCATCTGTAAAATAATGAAGTTGAACATGGTGACATATGGGGTCCCTTCCATCTCTAAATCTATGCTACAATGATTCTAACTATTAATCTGTAGGAAATTTGAAATTGATAGGAAAGTCATTACCAACTCACATCCAGAAAAGTACCCACATTCATCTCTAGTTTGGAAAGTTTGAAAAGAATATGGCTTTACCTCTCCTGTCCCTCACCATTACTGCTATTGCCATCACAATTATCTTCTTCCAGATCCTTGATTTTGTTTCTTTTTTTTTAATTACCTGTAGCCCTGAATTGCTGAGTAATTAATGTTGTCTGACAAAAATAAATGGCACATCGAATTTCCAACAGATAGGAATCCAACCCTGCCAGATGGCCAGGTGAAATGATAAGCAGCATGTGAAAACTGACCCTGAGTAACCTCATCTCCAAAGCCCTGGTCATTAAAATGTAATATGAAAGGGACATTGGAAGGCTTCAAATAGATGCAACACATACCCAGCACACGCAATGCTTACCTAACTGGACTGGAAAAACTTTAAACAGTGTTCCAAGGAATCCTCGACATCAGAGAAAGTTTCAAGGTGAGGTAGCCTCCAGTAAATCAGAATGACGCACAGCACACACCTTATATCCTGAGGCCCACGCTCTTTATTGGAAAGTACCACTTAGCATTATTGTTGTTCATCATCCTACTTACAAGTCTGGGCACAAAACCATTCCTTCTTGGTTTTCAGTTCATCAGGCCTGACTGGGTTCTCAGTGTCAACTCACTATTGATGGCAGTTCCTTCACAATGGACATCAGCCAGTTGGTCAGGGTCTACATTCAATGCACTTTTAAAATGATCTTTAGTCTGGCAGAGATGAAGTTCTGCCACTGTTTTATACCATATACAAAAAAAGAAAAAGGTCAAAATGGGTTCATGACCTAGATATAAAGGGTGTTTTCTTAAGCAAATTAGAAGAGCATGGAACATCTTACCTATCAGATTTATGGATAAGAGAAAAATGCATGAATAAGCAAGAGATAGAGATCATTGTGAGATGCAAAATGGATAATTTTGATTATATTAAATTTAAAAGTTTTTATACAAATAAAACCAGCATAGCCAAGATTAGAAGGGAAGCAGAAAATTTCGGGGGGGAGGGAATTTTTATTGACTTTTTCTTGGATATAAACCTCATATCTCAAATATATAGATAAATGAGTCAAATGTATAAGAATGATTCATTCACCAATAGATAAATTGTCAAAGGATATGAACAGAAAGATTTTATTCTAATTTTTAAAACATTTTAATTTAAAGTTTTGAGTTCCAAATTCTATCCTCTCCTCCCTCCCTCCTTCCCCTTCCCCCTTTCTGAGCTGGTAAGTAATCAGTTAAGCATGTGCAATTATGCAAAACATTTCCATGTTAGTCATTTTGCACAAGAAGACTCTAATAAAATAAAAAAATTCTAATAAAAAAAATGAAAGAAGGTGAAAAATAACATGCTTCAGTCTGTATTCAGTCAATATTGGTTCTTTCTCTGAAAGCAGAGAGTATGCTTCATGAATAGTCCTTGGGATTGTCTTGGATCATTGTATTGCTGAGAATAGCTAAGTCATTCATAGTACTTCACTGAATAGTTTTTTTTTATGAAAAAATCAAAGCTATCTATAATCATATGAAAAACGCTCTAAATTATTTTTGATTAGAGAAATATGAATTAAAACAACTTTGAGGTACCATCTCATATCTATCAAGTTGACTAAAATGATAGAAGAGGAAGAGGACAAATGTTAGAGAGGATGTGGGAAAATTGGTACACTAATACCCTGTTGGTGGAACTTTGAACTGATCCAACTAATTTGGAGAACAAAATGGAATTATGCCGAAAGAGTTATAAAACTCTGTGTACCCTTTAACCCAGAAATACCACTATTAGGTCTATTTCTCAAGGTAATCAGGGAAGAAAGAAAAGAACCTATATGTTCCAAAATATTTATAGCAGATCTTTTTATTGTGGCAAAGAACTACAAATTGAGGGGATGTCCATCAGCTAGAGAATGGATGAATTAGTTATGGCATATGATTGTGACAGAATACTACTGTGCTATAACAAATGATGAACAGATTGATTTTAGAAAAAAAAGGGAAGATTTGCATGAAATAACAGAGGGTGAAATGAGCAGATCCAAGAGAATGCTGTATACAGTAAGAGCAATATTGTTCAAAGAGTACATGTGAATGACTAAGCTACTATGAGTAATATGATCATTTATGTTAACCTTGAAGGACTTGTGAAAGAAAATGCTATCTACCTCTAGAGAAAGAACTGATATATGAAGGTATGTATTATATGATTCCACATATATATATATATATATATATATATATATATATATATATATATATATCAAATGTTGGCCTTCTCTAAAATGGAGTTGGGAGGGAAAGAGGGAAGGAGACAACTCAGAACTAAAAATCTAATTAAAAATATGCAAAATAAACAAATAAATAATTCTTTGTGCTTATTGCTGTTGCCAATATTAGACCACAGATTTCAATCTGGAAGGAATATTAGAAGAATTTTAATATTTCGTCCAATAATATTTAATATTTAACATTCGTCCAAGATTCTCATTTTTCAGTTGAGGAAGAGAGGGCCATAGAGATGACACCAGTAGTTTACCTAGGTCACATCTGGCTGTCACAGGCCTTATTGCCTTTACTCTGAGATCACCCTTAATTTATCCTATATAAGTCTTGTTGCACATTGGTTTGCAGGTTGTCTTCCTCATTAGGCTGTGAGATCCTTGAAGGCAAAGACTATTTGTTTTTTGCCTAGGTGCATAATAATGCTTGTTGATTGTCTGGTTGATCAAGTCATTCAATACCATGCTTCATGTATGTTCTCTAGCATTTCATCTAATTCTATATAACTTGTTGATTGACCTAAATCCATTCAACACTCACCTACTTCGGTATCCTACTCTTTCATTTGGTTAATATATAAGTATTTATCTAGGTCCCATTATGTTCATAATATTCTGTTCTATACTAAAAACCAGAATCACCACTAAAATAGGGTGAACGATATTTTGTCCCATGGTACTAATGTGCAGGGGTGGGAAGGAGCAGCAGTGTCTGCTATCCCTGTGTCTTTCTCTCTTGGTCCCCTATTGACACACAGCTGCATACAGCATTCACTTTCTAATCTGTGACAGAGTAGAAAGAACAATGACTCTTTGGGGGATTCACACAAACTGGTAGGAAACGGAGAACTATCATTTACATCCCACCACCAATGCTTACAACATGTGTTTGGGGCCCTGAGTAAATCACTAAACCTTCCTCAACCTCAGTTTCCCTATCTGTAAAATGAGGATGTTGGATTAGATTGCCTCTGAGATCCTTTTAGGTCTAAATCTATTATCCTATGATCCATCTTACCCAAGATTCATGTGCCTTGGTGCCTCCCTTCATAAGGATCGGCTACCCTTGCAAATCCCAAAGGAGAGAACTCTTTTGACTCATGCCTACATCTCTAATGGGATTCTTCTCTGCACGGTTGCTGACCCTTAACCCCAACCATGTGTTTTTGTCTCAGTAAAAACATTCCACTTAAAACATGGTTCTGCTACTAGGTATGCAGATGTAGAAGATGTGAGACCTGACCTCAAAGAAAAATTGGTCTTCCAATATGCTTGCATCGCAGAAGTATTTAGCAGTGTATTACACCAAGTATTGCTAAAAGATGTAGTCTTGTTGGAAAACTTGCCTGTCAATGAATAGTTCATAGATAACACCGTGAGGAGAATACTCAAAGAGATTTTCTCAGTGTCTAGAGGCAAGTCTGACCCATCCATTTGAGTTGCATTTATCTGTTCTCACAAGACTTGGTTTGGTCTGAAGTTTTACCATAATGCTATCAAGGTCCAGGGTCAGTGACTGGTCTTCATTTGGCCTTAAAACCCTTGGTGTTCTGGGTCCAATGATCTTTCTAGACTAATTTCCCATTACTCACTTTCACTTTATATTTCAGCTAAACTGGCATGCCCACTGCTTCTCATTCCAACATTCCATCATCCACCTCTATCTTCTCTATCTGGAATGATGTTTCTGCAGACCTAATTATATGCATATGCAGAATCTACACATTTATGCACCAATAACCTCATGTCTATTTTCCAAAGAGCTCAGTGAAGGAAGAACAAAGCTTTGGGGAAAAATTCCTGAGTGGGACATGCTGTGTGCCTTAGGCCAATTCCTGAAAGATTACATGATAGTATAAACTGGGATGAAGGCATCGGTGCACAGGACTAAGAGATTGACTGGTTGTATTAATTAGCCAGATGGCATTATAAAGTAGTCAGAAAAGACTAGACAGGCATCAGATGACAAATGACAAGGTGCCCAGCCCATGGAAACAGTTTAAGACAATGTGTTGATATGGCAGAAGAGTAACTCACAACTTTATTGTTCATGAAAATGCCAAGTAGGAGCAATTCTTTATGGAATGAACTCCTGCTCTGATGAACTTTCAATGGTCTATTTCTAGAGTAATTTTGGAGGGCTTCCGTAATTTTTTTTTCATGTGCGTGCGTGTGCATACATGCGCGCACACACACACACACACAGTCCACTGCCCCTTTGATTAAAGGGCAGGTTTTTTAGGTGTCAGAGCTTAAAGAAGCTCCTGCTGGAACCTCAGTTTAAGAAGAGGGCCCAGGCCACTCATCTCTTCATTTCCCACCCAGTTACAGACTACATGTCCCCAGGCCAGATAACTCCCCACCACCACCTTTTCAGCTTTCTTTTGTGTCTTGACTTCCTCTATCAGACTCTAAGCTCCTCCAGGGTGAGGACTACCCTACTTTTTCCTATTTGTTTCTCAAGCAATTAGTACAATGCTTGTTACTTAGTAGGAGCTTAATAAATGTTTACTGAATCTCTATTCTCTGTCTCTCTATCTCTGTGTCTTTCTCTATCTCTGTCTCTCCCCATCTGTCTGTCTCTCTTTGTCTCCATCTCTATCTCTGTCTCTCTATCTCTGCCTCTGTGTGTCTCTGTCTCTCTGTGTCTGTCTTTCTATCTCTGTCTCTGTCTCCCCTCTGTTTCTTTCTCTGTCTCTCTCTCATATACACACAAACACACACACACACACACACACACACACACACTCCTAAAAACTACCCTCTCCATTTAAAATGCCTGATTGATACACTCCATGGGACAGTGTAGCAGCAAGCACCCCAAGCGTCCTCAGGGTTGCTGCCACCACAGGTTCTTGGATCTGCTTTGTTAAAGGAAAGCAACTCAAAATAGGTTAACAAGCTTACTTTAATCAGTCAAACATATATCGTTTACCTCGTTCAGGGGAAAAAGGTCAGCACCCTCAACTTCAAAGTATACAGGCAGAATTATCAAAACAGAAACAGATCAAGTAGACAGCTTTCCAAACTGTCCAACCATTTCATCCATACCAAATCAACATCTGGGTTTCAACATCTGGGTATTTCAAAGCCAGGGGGCTCTGGACAACAGCTTGCCAGAATCCAGATCAAATCACAGAACACTTCTCAAAGTAAGCCCCAAAACAAAGCTACACATCAGGGCTTATGTAGCCTTCTCCTGGCTCAGAGAATGTAACAACCTTATTGACTCACTGGCCAATCAAGAAGTCTCTACTGAAAAACAAGCCTCCTACCCCAGGCTCCAGGTGCACTTTAGCCTAGGGGCAGGAAAGATCTTTAAATTTACATTCCCATTACAGGAAGCTAGGTGATCAGCAGACAGAGTACCAGGCCAGGAGTCAGGAAGACTCATCTGCCTAATTTCAAATCTGGCCTCAGATACTTACTATATGACCCTGGGCAAATTGCTTAACTCTGTTTCCCTCAGTTTCTTCACTTGTAAAATGAGCTGAAGAAGGAAATGGTAAACCACTCCAATATCGTTGTCAAGAAAACCCCAGATGGAGTGAGGAGGTGAAAATGACTGAAAAACAAAACAACAAAAGGGCTATTTAGTAGCTTCCTAATGAATCTCCCTGTCCCTTCTTCCCTCCCCTCTCTAATCCATTTAATCTGACCTCAGACACTTACTAGTTGTGGGACCTTGACTAAGTCATTTAATTCTGTTTGCCTCAGTTTTCTCATTTGTAAAGTGAGCTGGAGAAGGAAATGACAAACCACTCCAGGATCTTTGCCAGGAAAACCCTAAATGGGGTCACAAGGAGTTGGATGTGACAGAAAAATGGCTGAGCAACAATACATGTCAAGCTGAGTTGTAGAAGATGATGAAGCTTCCCATGATCTACTCATTCTAAGTGTAGCCAATATCATCTTCTTCAATTTCTAGAAGAAACTATGGAAATGAATGTGTGTGTGTGTGTGTGTGTGTGTGTGTGTGCGTGTGTGTACATTCAGTGGTTAGAAAAGTCTGGGGGAAATGACATTCTTCCCAGCACTCTGCCATTGCTTTGTCTTGTGGAAGTCTAAAGACTAAAGTCCTAGTCCTTGATCATGGATAAATTCTGCTTTTAAAATAGACTTCCCAGCATCCTTAGGGAAAAGAGAGCCACGATGGCTTGAATTTATATCTTCCCTTTGTGCCTGCCAATATTCAGCTAGAGGAAGATTTGACACGATACCAGTAGAATGAAATGCCGCCACCTCAGTATGCCAGCTTGGTATGGTTTCATCAATGCTCCCCTCTGGAGCATCACCAAAAGTGTCGACTCAGCTTAAAGAGATAAGTTCTACCCTTTAGGAGCCAAAAATATAAAATAAATATCAGCGATGTAGATAGCACTACTAAGAACACATTAAACATGATTAAATAGTAAGGAAGATATGCATTTCCTAGTGAAGGGAGCAGAGAAATTGTATGTCTGAGAAACCACAAATATATCAAATACTTTGAAGGATATGACATTGGTATCATTGATTTCATTATTTCAATAATGCAGATTGAGAACAATATTTTAAAGATACATGATTTTGGCAGTATAAATACTTCCTCTGCTTATGCAGGTGGTGATACCCTTATGCCTTGGTAGGCATACTTGCTGAGCTGTGGTAGAAAAATTCCTTACCCTCTGGCCCACCTTCTGGTGGTAAATGTTTCCCAACTTAGATAGACTGGTCCTTAAACAACAGAATAACAGTCTGTCACCTAGTCCATAAAATAAGCTTCTATAACTCCTGTGAGAGCATATGTTCTGCTGGCCTAGCTCTCAACAAACCAAGACCATATCCACTGTGCAATGAGTCACAAGGGGTGTCAGTGTAGAATGTGAGATACAATGAAAGATAAAACTGTGTGATGTGGTCCCACATTTTCACCTTTTTCTGATTAATCTGGGAAGACTTCCTAGACAAGTAAATGTCAGGAACTATTTAAAGACTGAAAAAATAGAAGAAATATTATGATGACTTTGTTTCTCAATCATTGATTATTTTTATATAGACAAATAACAACATGCAGGTGCAAGGTACAGAAACAGATCAGGTTTCCCATCCAATAGAATCAAGGCTATTCAGTGTGGGCAAGGAACATAGAACTCCCTGAAAGGAATGGTTTAGGGAGAATATTTGTTAAATTTTGGAAAATAGATAATGCTATTATAGTAATGATCATGATTCTGATGGGTCAAATGAAAAACCAGAATTCTAGTATAATGCCATCTTTAAAATGTGCAGGGGATGTCTTTTTCCTCTTTTTGTCATCCTCCTGCTTAGTGCAGTGGCTGGAACATTGTAGGTACTTAAGAAGGATTCACTGAATGAATGGGGTGGGGGCGATCTCTCAGAACTTTATTTAGCAGACTCTTGTTTTTAAAAATGTCTTTGTAACCTTTTGTATCTGCTTAGTACCAAGGACAAATACATTCTGAAGATGAAGTTCTCCTGGAAATAATGGAATTCTTTTGCTTGTAAAAAATCCACAGACTGAAGAAAGACTGGATCTTAAGAAGACAGGTTGTTCCAGATGGAAAAATTTTTAAAGACTTTTAGAACTGAGCATAGGCATGAAGGGTTGGACTATCTCCATGGCAACCTAAGTATATCGTTTCAATTTTAGTTTGAGATTTGAGTGAGAGAAATGGAATCAAAACTGGAATAGGAGACTAGAAACTCAGATTGAGATGTTAGAGCTGGTAGTTGACTCTACCGTCACAAATAAGAGGGCAGCCTGAAGCCAAATAGAGGTACACCTAGAATAAGTTAATTGTTACTGGATTGTCTTACCTTATAACAGACCATGAATTTGCCTGGTTCTCCTTCCCTCCACTGCACTGTCTTGGAGGCCTGTGTTAAATCCAAAGCTTGTCTGTTCTTTAAAGTTTGTTTATACTCCTATTTAATTTGTGCAACTGGTGATTAGATAAGGTTTTACAAACATGCTGCTCTGATCTATGAGTTTCCTTATGAAAGTAAAGCCAGGGAGAAAGGGACAATGGCTGAAAAAGACACATAGATATGAGAAAATGGGATGAAAACCACACATTGTCTATATGAATTGTTGGGGCGGGGAAGCGGGAGAGGAGAGCAATTTTTTTTGACTAGAGGCTCCTGAGCTACATGAAAGAGAAACTTATTAATTATTGTATTTCATAAACTCCTCAAAGCAAAATAAAGAATGTGTGAATTTGGTTCTCTCTTCCTTATCAGCTAAAACTAATAGTTTGACTGTCTGGTGGGTAATGAATTTTTGCCGTTGTAGTTATATAACCCTTCACTCCATTGCTTTCCTCTACAAATTCCCAAATAAATTCTTTGTAAAAGCACTAGGTTGAGAGTAGTGACTGGAGAATGGGTCATGTCCAGTGGGAGGAGAAGGGAAATGAGTGAATAAGACCAGCAATGTGCACATTTCAAGGATGGAGGCCAAAGGACAGGAAGAGAGAATCCCTTCCATCTTGTAGTGATCCAGCCAGTGAACATTTCTACCTTAGACAAATATCCCTCTCAGATACATGGTTATATTTTATCAATGTTTTTACTTCTTTTTAACATATTCTGTCATTTCCCAATGTTCTCCCCCTCCAAAAGAGCCCTCTCTTATTAAAAAAAACAACAGAAAACGAAACATACAGTTATGAAAAATTAAATGACATAATGACCATGCCTTACAAAACAACTTCATGCTATACCTGTGGATCACTTTTTCCCTACTGAGCCAGAAGAGGCCTTAGATGTCCAAATTCCTTATTTTACAGATGAGGTCCATGAAGTAAAGTACCTTGTCCAAAGTTACACAGCTGGTAAGTATCAGAGGTGATTTTTAAATTCGAGTTTTCCGACCCCAAGTCACAAAGAGGAAGGTAAGTTTCACCATTAGTCTTCATAATGGCCTTAGTTCTGATTTTTAAAAACTGTTATTTTCCTTTATTTTGTAGTCATCCTATGGATTGTCCCTTTTATTTCTTTTGTTTACATTTCTTGCCTCAGTGAGACACAGACCTTAGCTGAATTTACCCAGGACACAAAGACACAGAAAGAAAACTGATGCTTTCTTTCTGTTCATTTCTAGTTTAAGGATGGCCTGATATAGCAATTTGAGGATACAATTTGACCTACAATTATCATGATTGCACAGTCAGACATTGACAGACTGAGCCCATACATAAGTGTGGTAAATATGAAGTGCATGTGGAGCTAACATGATATGCACGGGGTGGGGGGATAGGGGATAAGGGGGAGCCCATACATGCCAGTCAGCCCATTTGATTAGCAGCAATAAGCAAGATAACATCAGGAGATAGATAGACACCCCTGAGCCTGAGGAACAGGTACGTGTAGATGTTTGGGTTGGTTTTATGTTGTAACAGCAGAATGACCTACAGCACCCAGATCAGGGCCCACCACCTGGGTTCTATTTCTTTCTCTACCACAGATACCTTTACCGTATTTGGCCAGAAATTGTAAAGCTATGGGTTTAAAACTGCTGTTGGGGAAAAGGGTGGTCTTGTGGTTTTTCTGGGAAAAGGGAAATCACTTTTGCCACTCTCTTTGTCACTACCACCTTCAGGGCATATTTTAAAAGGTGACTCGGCACTTCCTGTGTACCTTGGATCCAAGAAAGGGATGGTGATTTGATCTTTGAAGGCCAAATATTTCTTTCCTACTGAAAAAAGAGAAAAATAGATACAATCATACTAACTAGAGGTTTTGGTTAGCAAGAAGTTTATGAGGATAAGGATTTCTACTCTCAGAATAGACTAGGTTCCATTGTTAAGTAACTATCTTCTTTACTGACAGTGGGTCAGCAGAGGAAGGAAAGAAGGGAAGGAGGCAAGGAGGAAGGGAGGGAAGAACAAAGGGAAAAAGGAGGCAGGGAGGAAGGAATGGAGAAAGTGAAGGAGGGGGAAGAAAGAAAAAAAGAAGGAAGGAGGAAAGGAGGAGAAAGGGAGGGAAGGAAGGAAAGAAGGAAGGAATGGGAGGGATTGGAAAGAAGGAAGAAGGGAGGGAGGGAAGAGAAAAGGAAGGAAGAAAGGAGGCACA
Organism: Petaurus breviceps papuanus; assembly: GCF_028583685.1. NCBI lineage: Eukaryota > Metazoa > Chordata > Mammalia > Diprotodontia > Petauridae > Petaurus > Petaurus breviceps. The sequence continues at coordinate 31,803,293 of NW_027185903.1, forward strand.
CGGTGAGTTGAATATGAAGGAATTGTACCTAAAAAATAAAATTAAGAGGTGAGAGATGAATATATTGGGAGAGGGAGAAAGGGAGAGATAGAATGGGACAAATTATCTCACATAAAATAGGCAAGAAAAAGGCTTCACAATGGAAGGGAAAGGTGGGGTGAGAGGGAATGAGTGAACCTTACTCTTATCAGATTTGGCTTAAGGAGGGAATAACATACACACTCAGTTGTGTATCTTACCCTACAGGAAAGTAAGGGGCGGGGGAGGGGATGGAGGCGGGTGATAGATAGAAGGGAGGGCAGATTGGAGGAGAGGGTAGTCAGAAGCAAACACTTTTGAAAAGGGACAGGGTCAAAGGAGAAAATAGAATAAGTGGGGGGCCGGATAGGATGGAGGGAAATATATAGTTAGTCTTTCACAACATGACTATTATGGAAGTGTTTTGCATAACTACACATGTATAACCTATATTGAATTGCTTGCTGTCTCAATAAGGGTGGGTGGGGAGGGAGGAAGGGAGAGAATTTGGAACTTAAAACTTTAAAACAAATGTTAAAAATTGCTTTTACATGCAACTGGGAAATAAGATACACAGGCAGTGGGGTACAGAAATTTATCTTGCCTTACAAGAAAGGAAGGAGAAAGGTTATAAAGGAGGGGGGATGTGATAAAAGGAAGGGCAGACTGGGGGAAGGGGTAATCAGAATGTATGCTATCTCAGAGTGGGAGGGAGGAGAGGGGGAGAAAATTTGGAACTCAAAATCTTGTGGAAATTAATGTTGAAAACTAAAAATTAATTAATTAATAAAAAAGAAAGAAAGGAGGGAGGAGAAAGGGAGGGAAGAAAGGGAGAAAAGAAAGGAAAGGAGGGGAGAAAAGGTGAAAAGGAGGGAAGAAGGGAGGAAATAAATATTTATTGACTACTATGTTCCAGGCACTGTGCTAAGCCCTTTACAATATTATCTTATTTGATCCTCATAACAATTCTAGGAGGTAGGCGCTACTATAATCCTCATTTTTTAGATGAAGAGCCAAGACAAAGAGAGGTTAAATGATTTGCCCAGGGTCACACAACTGGTAAGTATCTGAGGTCACATTTGAACTCAGCTCTTTCTGACTGCAGCAGGCCCACTGCTTTACTCTCTAAGCCACCTGCCTACCTCTGGTTTTAGCTCTACAGACAACTAAAAGAATTGGGTATGCTGAAAATTAAAAGGTGAGAAAGTTAAAATCAAGCATTCAAATTAGGTGGAGATGTGCTGAGGATGCATCACGGTACAAATGTCAATACTGAAATACAGAAGGATAGAATTCTAAGAAGTTGTCCCATATAGGAGAGGCTGTGAAGTGTAGTGGGAAGGATTCAGAGAATGTGGGCCATCTTAGGTGAATCTTTGAGCCTCTGAAACATAAGGGATTTGGACTAGATGACCTCTAAGTTCCCTTCTGTTTCTAAATCTATGGTCCTATGATCTATACAGGCTGTAGTAATACAATATCAGCAACTAGAAAGTGAAATTCATTAAGGAAGGTCTTGAAATCTGGCTGAGACTGTTGCTGAATTGAGAAAGTCTGATTCCCATAACCAGCAGTCTCTACACACTCTCAAAGCACTGTGTCTGGTTAGAGAGAACCAGAGCATCACACCAACATTTTCTAGCAGTAGTTTGGGGAGAACACGATAAACAGAGAGAGAGGCTTGCTCTCTGGTCCTTTAATGTTCTAAATAAGGGGTGGGGATTCATTTCTCCCTGACCAATCCTCTATGCATCTGAAGTGAAAGTCCCATTAGGTCTCTGTTACATCATTAAAAGAAGTTAGCTTTTGGCTTCCAAAAGGTTCATTTCTTTCTTTTGATTATGAATCACCCTAGAGGCTTTGGCTTCCCAGAATTATTCATATAAATTTCAAATTTCTTGGGAATAATTTTCTTTAAAAAGAACAACTATCTAATGATAACATCAATTAATATAGATGAAAAAAATAAAATTAAAATACAAAATAAAGCCATGTAATTCAGTCTACTTCATTGTTTCTTTTAAAGAAAAACATAAAAAATAGTAACAATGCATTTGCTATGGTCTTTTCCAAAATTGTTTCTGCAAATATTGTACATATAAAATTGTGTTGCTGTTCTTTTTTTTTTCTAGATCTAGTGCTATGTTGTTCATTTTATATCACCATCTGTCCATATTTCATTGCCGTCTTCATATTTGTCAATTTGTCTTACATGGTATTATGCCATTACATTGATATACTGTAATTTATTTAGTTTTTCCTCAGTCATTTGGCAACTACATTGTTTCTAGTTTTTTTTTTTTTTTTGCTATTGTCAACGAAGCAACTATATATAATTTTGTATAATTAGGCTTCACACTACCTCTCCTCAGCCCTCTTTCTTAGCATTCTTAGGCTATAATTTCAATACTGAAATCACTGCATCAAAGGGTAAAGTTGATTTTGTAACTCTTATTGTATATTGCAGATTGTTCTCCGAAATAATTGCATCAGTTGTGGCATTTCAAACAATAATGTAGTAAAGTTTCTGTTTCAACATAACAATACATTTTATTAATTTCAATTACTTTTGCCAACTTAATGGATAGAGGACATTACCCCAAAGTTGTTTTAGTTTATATTTCTCAAGTGTCTGAACAATTTTTCACAAGATTAGTGCCTCTCTGGACTACCCTCTCCAAATTACACCTGCCCGTTGGACCTCTCAGAGGATAACTGCTTCATTTTCAAGTTATTCTGGGGCTCTGTACCCCTAAAACTGCAGTTCATGAGAACTTGTCAGCATGTTTTCCTTTAATATTCAGCAGCAGATTAGCTCAAAGCAGAGGCATTTACTGAGTTGGCATTATAAGAACAATAATAACAAACATCAAATCCCTCCTTATAAAACTGAGGCATACTCTCTTACAACTGTACATATTATCAGTAGGAAGAAGGGGCACACATATGCTGTTGTTCAGTCTTTTCAGTTGTGCCTGACTCTCTGTGACCCCATTTTGGGGTTTTCTTGGCAAAGATACTGGAATGGTTTGCCATTTTCTTCTCTAGCTCATTTTACAGATGAGGAAACTGAGGCAAACAGGGTTAAGTGACTTGTCCAGGGTCATGCAGCTAGATTTGAACTCAGGAAGATGAGTCTTCCTGACTCTAGGTCTGGAGCTCTATCCACTGTGCCACCCAGCTTCCCCTAGAGAGATGCACATGTAGAGAACAAATTTGACCCATGCAATTGACATCTCTGGCCTTTTGGGCTTTGATGAACTTCCATTATTTGTGGTATCTTCTTGCTGTTTCCTCTGACTGTAGAGACTCTCTCTGCTGATCTGACCATTCAGCTTGGCTCCCTAGTCTTTCTTCTGGCCAGGATTAGCTTTCTTTTTGATTCAGAAAGCTTGCATTCCTCAAAACTGTCTCCTGCTTCAGTTCACTGGCCCCATTCCCTGTTGAATGCAATATCTCCTCCTAGGCAAGTAGCACTTTGTAAACCTCTATGATCACTGGGGATGAGGGTGGAGGTGAAGAAAGTTGGGAGAAATTCCTTCTCTCCCGGAAAGATGAAAAATGACTCCTTTTCAAGTTGGTTTCTCCTTCCATAGCTGGTTGACTAATATCACCCTCCTTAAAGCTGTTTTCTGCCTTGCATGATTCTACAGAGACCCAGTATTTGTCAGATATGAGGCTCAAACCAGTTCTTCCTTGTTCCAAGACCAGCCCTCTATCCATGGTACCATGCTGCCTTTCTTGGTCAGAGAAGAAGGCAAAATATCTCAGTTGTTGGCTATTAAATGACAACATGAAATGGAATATCTATATTTTAAACTATTAACTCCATAATAACACCTAATATTCTATTTCCCACTTATTAAAAATTAGTTTCACTTTATGATTGAAGTCACAGTCACAACTGAATAATGAGTTTATTAGTTAAAGGTGAAAATAGCGAGGTGATGGAGTGGATAGAATACTGGACCTGGAGTCAGGAAGACTTGAGTTCAAATTTGGCCTCAGACACTAGCCATATGACCTTAGTCAATTTACTTTACCTGTTTGCCTCAGTTTCCCCCTCTGTAAAATGGTGATCATAATAGCACCTACTTCCCAGGGCTGTTCTGGAATCTAAGAAGACATTATTTGTAAAGTGTTTAACTATTATAATAATTATTATTATCATTGCAGATTTCAAACTACATTAAAACCTCAGAGTTGAACTAGATTTCTAGCTACATTTTTCTCCCTCCCAACTGGTCTTCATACTAATTATGTGGGTTAGATAGAGTCACTATTATTGATCCCATTTAGAGGCCCAGTGAATTAGTGGGGTCCTAAATTGCTATAGTGGGCTGTTCGAAAATATTTGATGTAGGTTTGATAGCAGGACATTGATTGGAACCCAGGTCCCTTAACTCCTGGTCCTGGCGCTATAATTATAATAGCCTCTGTCCAGGGCTAACTGCAACTAAATATATTAGCTGTAATCTATAAAACTCAGATTACCTTGTTGTGTAAGTAACTTTACACAGATGTCTACACAGTTAACATTAAAAAAGAAATTGAATATTTCCAAGTGGAAATATCCAGCCATATAAATATGCTCACGTTTCCAAGGCCAGGATAATTATATTGAAGTTACTGTGGCAGGAGTGATACTGTGATATTGGTTAGGATAGTCTTCCTCCCTCCCTTCCCAGAATGCTCCCCAAAACAGGGAAGCTTTCTCTGAGATCTGATTGGTCCAGGAGGCTCAAGCCAATTGAGCCTTCCTCATTGTTTTAATGCCTAAAAATCTAGTCCATGATGAGTCAATGCCCTCAGATTTAATGAATGTCACCGCATCCAACATACCTTGTTGATGGAACATACTTTTATGTAGAGATGAGAGTGCCTGCATCTCCTTGAAGCAACTCTGTTTTCTTGTTGAGCATCTTTTCCATCCAATGGCTAAATAAACCTTTTAACTATTGGATGGTCTACAAGTATCTTATTTCATTCAAACACTAAACTTGGAGCTCCAGACTGGCATGAATCTGCTCTAGACTACAGCATTTGCTAAAAGAAGGAACTCCCTAAAGTGACCTCAAGGCTAGTGCTACAAATTTATGGACAATGTCTATAAATGGGAGACGATCAAATGTTCTCTGGAGTGGATTCACATTCAGGTATTACATTAAACTAATTGACCTCTGAGTTCCTTTCCAATGCTCTCATTCTGCATTCTAATTTCTATTGTCATTTCTAGGAGAAATATAGAAGAATCAGCTGGGAGAAAGAATGATAACTTTTTTGGGGGTATTAATGAGTTGTTTCTTTCATTGGTTGTCTTTTTGAGATTTTTTTTTAAATTTTGGTTATAGTTTTTAATTTGCATGGCTGTGAGTTGAATTTTTAGGTTTCTCTCAACTTCCATTTCTGCAAATTCTTTATTTTCGAGATTGTTACATGTATATTCTGAAATTTTTCTTGGACAACATACTGAAATAGTGTGACCAGATTAATTTCCTCTTCAATGTTTGCTGTGAAGTCAATAATTCTGAAATTCTGTCTTCTCTTTAATATCGCCCTCCAAATCTATCACTCTCATCTGTTTTGCTTTCAAATCATTTTCTGATTATTTTTTCTGCAGTAGTTGTGTCTTTTGTCATCTTGGGTTTCACTGTATTAATCCCACTTGTAATATGGTCCATTAATATGTTTGAATTGTCTCAGTTATTTTTCATTATCTTTATTATTACCTCTTCCAAAGACTTGGTAGCTACTTTGGGTTCTTCCTTTTATTCTTCCTGAAATAGAAGAGAACTTGGTTCTTTTAATTCTTCTCCTGTCCCCTCCCCTCACACCCCCCACCCCACATCATTTTAGTTCTTTCATTTGTTCCTCGATTGGGTCCATTATCTACTTACTCAGGACTTTTTGCATTGTTTCTGACAGTACTTCTCATAACATTTTAGTCTGCATTTCCTCTTCTGCTTCTCTAACTCCATAATATTCATTTATTTTTACATTTTTCAAATGCTTTATTAACTTCTGATTTGCATCATTCATTTCTGCCAGATTTTGACTTATAAATTTTTTCCCCATTTTTCCCCTACCCACTGCCCCAAAATAGCAGTCCCACAGGATATCCCCTCCTCCATTCTGTTCTCTCCCATATCTTCTCCCATACCCCCTTCAACTTTTCCAGTAGGGTATGGTGGATCTCTATGCCCCAGCGCCTGTATATATTATTTCCCAATTACATATAAAATAGTATTAATAATAGTATATATATATATATATATATTTAAACATTTGATTTTAAAACTTTGAATTCTAGATTGATTCCCTTCCTCCCTTGTCACCCACCCTTACTGGGAAGATAAGCAATTCAGTATAGGTTGTACATGTGTAGCTAATGCAAAATATTACTATAGTAGATATATTGTAAAAGACTGACTATATTTCCCTCCCTCCTATCCCACCTCCCACTTGATTTATTATCTACTTTGATCCTGTCCCTTTTCAAAAGTGGGTGCTTCCAACATCCCCACCAGCCTGCCCTCCCTTCCATCATTCTCCCTCTCATCCCCTTCCCCCCACTCTCTTATAGGGTGAGATACCCTATTTTAGTGTGTATGTCATTCCCTCTCCAAGAAAAATTCAATGAGAATAAGGTTGACCCATTCCCTTTTGCCTTCCTATTTTTCCCCTCCATTGTAACCATTTTCCCTTGCCTCTTCTATATGAGACAGTTTAACCCATTCTGTCTCTCCCCATCTCCTCTCATTATATTCCTCTCTCACCTCTTAATTTCACCTTTTAATTCCTATTTACTTGGTCCTGTGCCCTCTATCTATGCATACCTATAAACGTATATACACGCATTCACATATGTATTCATACACCCATATACCCTCCCATATAGACATATATATATATGTATATATATTTCTATTCCCTTCAACTATTTTCATACTGAGAATAGTTTCATCAGTTACAATTATCATTTTTCCGTGAAGGAATGTTAATAGTTCCACTTTGATAATTTCCTTATGATTTCTTTTCCCTGTTTACCTTCTCATGCTTCTCTTTTTTCTTGTATCTGAATGTCAAATTTTCCATTCAACTCTGGTTTTTTCATCATGAATACTTGAAAGTCCTCTATTCCACTGAATGACCATATTTTTCCCTGAAACATGATACTCAGTTTTGCTGGGTAGGTGATTCTTGGTTTTAATCCCAGCTCCTTTGACCTCCGGAATATCATATTCCAAGCCCTTCGATCCCTCAGTGTAGAAGCTGCCAGATCCTGAGTTATCCTGATTTTGTTTCCACAATATTCAAATTGTTTCTTCCTGGCTGCTTGTAATATTCTCTCCTTGATCTGGGAATTTCAGAACCTGGCTATAATATGCCTAGCAGTTTTCTTTTGGGGATCTTTTTCAGGGGGTAATCGGTGGATTCTTTCAACCCCTATTTTGCCCTCTGGTTCTAAAACATAAGGGCAGTTTACCTTGAGAATTTCTTGGAGGATGATTTCTAGGTTCTTTCTTTGATCATGGCTTTCAGGTAGTCCAATAATTTTTAAATTATCTCTCCTGGATCTATTTTCCAGGTCAGTGGTTTTTCCCATGAGATATCTCACATTGCCTTCTACTCTTTCGTTTGTTTGGATCTGTTTAACAGCATCTTGATTTCTCATAAAGTCATTAGCTTCCATTTGCTCCAATCTAATTCCGAAGGAATGATTCTCCTCAGTGAGCTTTTGGGATTCTTTTTCCATCTGGCAAATTTGGCTTTTTAAGGCATTTTTCTCTTCATTGCCTTTTTGAGCCTCTTTTGCCATTTGAGTTAGTTTATTTTTTAAGGGTGTGATTTTCCTTAGTCAGGCTATTGACTCTTATTTCATAGTTTTCTTGCATTGTTCTCATTTCTCTTCCCAATTTTTCCTCCATTTCTCTTATCTGCTTCTTAAGGTCCTCTATGGCCTGTAACCAGCTCGTATCTTTCTTGGAAACTTTTGGTGCAGGAGTTCTGGCTCCACTGATTTCCTCCCATTCCATGCTTTGATCCTTTTTGTCCCCCAAATAGGAGTCTAATGTTGGATTGCTTTGCTTGGTTTGTTTCCTTTGTCTAGTCATGTCGTCACTCAGTCACTTGACCCCTGGGCTTTTTGTCACAGTAGGACTCTTCCACCAGACGGGGGAGCTTTGTATCAAATGCTGGGGTTTTCTCAGCTGCTGGAGGTATTAGTTGGGTGCCCTCTCTAAAGCCTCCACATGCTCTTGCAAGCTGATCACACACCCCAGGACCTCCACCCTAGACTGCAATCTGGATACAAGCAGGTTAAAGCAAGAGTGTTTACCCCTCAGACTGGTCTCTTGGTCCCCCTACACTCTGTAGGGCAGGAGCTGAAGCTGCCATGTGGCAGTGGTTGCGCTACAGCTCTCAGTGGCTTCTTGGCCCAGGGGCAAGTGCTGACGCTCTCCCAACTACTGGGTCCCAAAGTCCACACTGCACTGACCTCTCACTTTGTCCTTAGCATCTATGTGTTGATAATTCTGGACCACCACAGCTGCTGGTGATCTGGAGTCCCTCCAGCTGGTGGTTGGTGAGGCCCGCCCTGGGCTAAAACCTTGGTGTGGGGCTAGGTTGGGCTCCCAGAGCGCTGTGCTGGCTGATCCCTGCCAGCCTGTCGGGCTGTCCTCAGTAGGAGCTTAGCTTCTCTGTGTCATTTTGTGGGTTCTGTAGCTCCAAAGTTTGTTCAGAGTCCCCTTTTACATGAATTGGAGGTGGTGGGAGACAGAGCCCCACGGAGGTCCTGTTTCTACTCCGCCATCTTGACTCCACCCCCAGGAATGTCCATAATATTTATTTTTTATCATAATGGAGCTTGTCTTCAGTTTGCTCATTGTTTTTTGGGTGCATCTTAACTTTATTATAGTAATTTCATTTTTTTTAGGGTTTCTACTACATTTTTGAGGGAGGATTATGAGGAGTTCCATGAAACCTTTTATTCTACTTTCTTTGAGGAATAACTTTCAAACACTATGGTTTGCTATTGTTTTGTTTTGCTAATATTCCTACCTTGAGATTTCTTATGCAAGGTGAAACACTGAACACAACATTGATTGAAATATTGTCAAATTCTAAGTCCTTGATATTGTCAAATGGTTCAACATTAGAAATAGATATAGTTCTAACAATTAAAATGAAATTAAGGAAGATGCATTACAATGTGCCTTGCCACTATACCCTAAGGACGTCTGGGCCTTTCCATCTGTCTTGCAACTAAAGCCTCCCCTATTATCTACCCCTGTTATTAGAATATGAGCTTCTGGAGAGCAGGGACTACTTTCCTTTTCATTTCTATCTCTAACTCTTAGCACAGTGATCACTTCATGATTTCTTTCTTTCTTCTTTCTTTATATTTCTTGCTTTCCTTTTTTCCCCTTCCTTGCCTCTCTTCCTCCCTCCCTTCCCTTCTTTCTTTCCTTTCTTCATTTGTTCTTTCCTCTTTTCCTTCCATCCTTCCGTCCTTACTCTACCCTCTCTTTTCCGTCCTTCTCTCATCCCTTCCTCCTTCCCTTCTTTCCTTCCTTCTTTCCTTTGTCCCTTCCCCTCTCCTTCCCTGGTTCCTTTCATCCTTCCTTCTTTACTCCCCCCTCTCTTTTTTCCTTCCTTCCCTCCTTCTTTTGTTCTTTCCTTCTTTCCTTCCTTCTTCCCTTTCTCCCTCTTTCCTTTTCTTCCTTTGGGTGAATAAGTTAACCTCTCCAAGACTCAATTCCCTCTTGTTGCTATAAATAGGTCATTAACTATCTCACAGGGTTGTGGTGTAGCTCAAAAGAGGTAATGCATATAAAGAGCTTTGTAACTCAAAAGTGTCATGTGAGTTAGCTATTATTTTTCATATCTGCATTTTCCTTCCATCATTCCTTGTCAAAATAAGATTTGAACAAAGGACAGAGGTTGAAGAAATAGAGGAAGGGATGGCTGGGATAATTTCCCATTTGTCAAGTAGCCTGGAAGAAGACAAAGCCCAACATTATGTCAGATGCATTCACATGACTCCTTAATGACACTGCCACCCATCCATTCTGATGAACAGTCATCAGTGAACTGAAACCTTTCTCTCCTTATGAACATTTCTTATGCCAGAGAGATAGAAGTAAACAACTTGAGCTTTTCCTGTTGGCTTCTGTTAAAATTTATCATGTAGAATGAAAAAAAAACCCTTTGGGCCTCTACATCCTTTGTAAATTTATAGGAACTCTTGTCAGAGGAGAGAATCCATGTCAAATCTCACAACTCTGGTATCAGGACCCATAAAACTATGTGCTTCTGGGGTTGCTGGCTAAGTAGTCAGGATGAAGTGTCTGCCTCACTTGCTGTCGGTGACCAAGGTGTTTTTTGTTTGTGTTACTTGCCTTGTAATTATTTTTATCTTTACTATTCAACATTTGGATTGTTTTAATTTTAAAAGTTAATATTTTAATGGCTTCATAAAGGTTTTTAAAGAGCAAAAGTGAACAAGCAGCTTATTTATATGAAGGATTCAAGCTAACACTTTCAGAACGTCAACTTTTTCTTCTAATATTTTGGTTGGATGAGAAGTCAATGTCATATTTAATGAGGGTGAATAATAATAGTAATAACAATAATAGTGAATGTAATTCTTTACTAAAGGAGAAAAGATTGCAATACTTGAAACAAAGCATGGGAAAGCTAAGGACTGAAGGTAAGGAAATTGCCCTCAAAGGCTAGCTTACCGCATAGGAATCCTTTTGATTCACCCTTTCTTTCTAAACAATTGACTTGAATGACAATAATATTTTGTTTTGTTGGGTTTTTTTGCACACTCTTTTGTTTCTGTAGCACTTTCTATGAAACTGATTTTATTCAGTGTGAGGGGTCTTTAGCATTTCCTTCTCTCTATCTTCTTACTTAACTAAACCACATGAAATTATCAAATGATCTTCAGATCATAGTAACACTCATTGCTGCTAGTATTTATGAAGAAACCCTACCCTCAGACTCATGCATATCTGCTATATAAATTGCTTAAAATTTGGAATGGTTATGACCACATTGACTGTTACATTTATCATGTAGAATAAAAAAAATCCTTTGGGCCTCTCCATCTTATGTAACTTTACGGGAACTCTTGATGAAGCCAGATCCTGGATCTCTACCTTTATCAGAAACATTTACTAAATACTAATAAGATGATATGTCTCAGTTTCCTCATCCTTATCTTTAAGATGAAGGGTTTGGACTATATAACCTCTATGATGCCTTAAAAGTCCAAATCCTATAAATTGTAACCCTGACCTACTCTCAGCAACATGGTGTTTATATTTCACCTTAGACTGAAATAGACAAGTACTTTTTCATCTGAAGAATTATAGTCTACTATCAGGCCTGGTCATTTTCCCAGATAAGTGACCTCAGTTCTTTTCCCTGATGTTCTGACTGGTTATGACCTAATGATCTTTGGACTGGTATAAAAATTTTGATGAGATCCTTCATCACAGATCTGCCTTGTGATCTTAAAAGCCACTCTGGGACTACAATGAGGCAACAGGATTCTTGAGTTGCAGGCTGAAATCATTGCCTGGTTTGGAGAGGATAAAGAAAGTACAGAGGGAGGAGACACCAGAATGCCTCCATCCTGTGAGACCCTTCCAGATACTCCAAGGGGAAAATACTTCTAAAATATGTCCATGGAAATGTTCAGAAGACTGTAACATTTGGTTAGCCTTTCTTTCCTTCTCAAACTGCCCTAATCTGGGTTTTAAATCATACTTCAGGCTTCACTTAATTGAGTCATCTTTGAACAGATTTGATTGCTGGCACCATGGTTTCACTGCCAAGGAAGATAGTTGAGTCCCTGAGGTACAGAATTATTTTCCCACTCTCTAGGAAGTTTGGCATCAAACTTTCTGTCAATAATACCTTGGTTTTCTCCTACTTCTCTGCTTTACTGATGCTGACTGGCACTGGCCCACAGAGGGAACTTGAATGCTGCCACATTTCCATTGAGATATTCCACTCTTCAGAGGCTAGGGATTCTAATCATAAGACTCTCAAGCATTGGGGCGGCCAGGTAGCACAGCGAGTAAGAGCACCGGCTCCAGTGTCAGTACGACCTGGAGATCGAATCCCGGGCTCAGATACTTGGCATCCACCCAGAAACACCTGGCCGTGTAACCTTGAGCAAGTTACTTAACCCCGATTGCTTAAAAAATAAAAAAGACTCTCAAGCATGGAAGAAATCAGAGTTAGAGCAATGCTTCTCACCTAATACAAACTCCAAATGGATAGGTGACCTAGATATAAAATAATATATCATAAGTAAATTAGAGAAACAAGGAAAACATATTTATCAGATCTATGGATAGGAAAAAAGTTCATGACCAAACAAGGAATAGAGGGGATCATAGAAGGTGAAATGGATAATTTTGATTAGATAAAATTTTAAAAAGTTTTGCACAAACCTAAAAAGCTAAGATTAGGGAAAAAAAGCAACAGTGAAAAATCTTTGCAGCATTTTTTTGAATAAATGTCTCATTTCAGGGCGGCTAGGTAGCACAGTGAATAGAGTACTGGCCCTGGAGTCAGGAGGACTTGAGTTCAAATCCAGCCTCAGACATTTAACACTCACTCACTAGCTGTGTGACCTTGGGCACTTAAGTCACTTAACCCCAATTGTCCTGCCTTCCCCCCTCCAAAAAGAAAAAAAAAAATTTAAGTTAAAATAAAAAGGTTTTAAAAGTCTCATTTCTAAGATATATAAGGAATTGATTAATATTTGTAAAAAAAAGGGGGGGCCATTTCTCAATTTATAAATGTTCTAAGAACACAAGTAGACAGTTCTCAAAGGAAGAACTTCAGGCTGCCTATACATATGTAGAAAAAAGCCCCAAATCACTACTGATTAGAGGAATCACATTGAAGCAATTCTGAGATTTCACTTTATACCCAGTAGCTTGACATTGATATCAAAAAAGGAAATAATACATGTTGGAGGAACTAATGGGACACATTAGTGGACCTGTGAATGAGTATAGCAATCCTGGAAAAGAAAAATTAGTTAATTGGTGATTAATTTTATTATGAGAAATTTGTTTTTTATTTCTTTTTTATGAATTGGGAGAAGATTGGTAAGGAGAAAAAAAATAGATTTCTGTTGAAAAATAAAGATAGAGAAGATAGTTGTGAAATGATACATTCACTTTCAGTTGAGGACATTGTATTATTAATTTTGCTTAATTGTTTTACTTGTCTCAAGAGACCTCTCAAGAAGTGTTAATAATTTATAACTGTATTGATATATAGACAAAACACATCAATAAAACTGCAAGTAACCTTCCCGCCCACCCAAAGAGATTTATACCTATGCAGAGATTGTTAAAAAAAATCATTATATTACCCTATCTTCCCTCTCTCCCCATTGCCCAATGTAAGTTCTGTGTCCAAAGCTAATGAGCAGTGGATGTACTTTATATAGTTCCTTTCAAGAGGAAGTATAGTGGGCTTGTGCTCTGGGGAAAAAAAAAAAAACAGTAATTCTAAAAAGGTTGATCTCCAGGGACTTGAGAAAGCAAAAGAAGACTAGAATTTCTAATTCTAGTGCCAAGTACAATGCACACAAGATAGTAAGATAACAAACTGACCTCTGGTGGAGACCTTAGATGTCTCATCACTGTCTTCCTCTGATTATTGGGAAAATTGAGGGCTCAAGGATGCAGAACACTCCTCAAGCAAAAGAGAATGTTCACTGGATGTCTCTTAATATTTATACAGCTTGAGCAGACATCTAGGAGAGCCAGTACAAAGGAAGGGCTTCTCTTGATACGGTGATGAAAAGTAAACGGGAGGCAATGCTTACTTTAGCAGCAGCCCTCCTGCAAAGATACCACACAATGGAGGAATTGTTTGGAACAAAGAACAAGGAGAAATTTAAAAAAAAAAAGGCAACCTCAGTCCTCAGGCTTACCATCAGAAAGGGCCCAGCCAAAAGTAGAGAAATTCTATACATAGTAAATACAGACACTTCAGAGCCCATTGAACTGTTAATTAGGCAATAATTATCCAAGGAGGCAAGGTGTGGAGTCTGTGCACAGTTCCAAGGTACCTGTGTACAGGATTTCTTTTGAAGATAACAGCAAAAGCTCTCAGTTATTCCTACAGGACTGTTAACACTAAAGAATAGCAAACTACACACTCTGACCTACCAAATAAATATAAAGATATCAGATACTTTCTGATAAAACAATGGCATGAAACACTTGAATACTCATACAAAGACTGTTTCAGTTGCAGAGATTTCATAGCCCGAGTTTCCTATTCCCTAGCAATGTTTACAAACCCCACCCTCCCGTGCATATACCAACAACATTGTCCTTGGATCAGGAACCATCCCGCCATTGTTCCTTGCTAGAGATCACAGGGCTTCTATGGGAATAGAAGATAAGAATAAGATGGTGCTCAAGTCCCACTTTATTGTCATGGGAGAAGCAGAAGCCAGAAAGTACAAAGGGCTGTGTGTCCTTTGTACTTTCCTTCCATTTATTCAGATCTATGCTTAGAATTGAAATGCAGGCTGGACTAGTGGGGGGAGGCTGCCCCTGTACTCGGGACATGTGAGTTAGTTGTGTGACCATAGGTAAGTTACTTAACCTCAGGGAAGCAAGGTGGCTCAATGGATAGAACACTGAGCTTGGAACCAGAAAGATTCATCTTTATGAATTCAACTCCAGCTTCAGATACTTACTAGTTGTGACCCTGGGCAAGTCACTTAAACCCATTTGCCTCAGTTTCTTCATCTGTAAAATGAGCAGAAGGAAATGGCAAACCACTCTAATATCTTTGCCATCCTACCCCCCCCCCCCAAATAGGGTCATGAAAAATTGGATAGGACTGAAAAGACTGAACAATAATAAGAACCCCCCCCCACCCCGACCCCAACCCTCTAGCACTTAGTCCAGTGCTTGGCACATAGCTTGGACTTAATAAATATTTGATGATTGACTGATTGAGCTCTAGGACTAAGTGAAAGAAAAGTTGTTGATCTTTTGTGAAGGAATTTTTGACCCTGGAAATTCACCCATGAAATTACAGATCTAGACCCATCCCACTGAAAAAAATACCCTTAGATTTGTTCCTTAGGGACGTAATAAGCTAAGTTCCCTTCATCTGCTTTCTCCTGCAAAGTGACCTATCTCACTTCCCTTTGTCCTAGAGTCTTTTGTCCACCCTCTTCTTTTGCTCCTGTCTCATTCTGTCTTCTCATGATATTTGCTTATGGGTATGTGGCATCCAACTCCCCCCACCCCACTCCAGTTAAAAAAAGAGCGAATAAATAAATATTGGTATCTTTTTGTAGTACCCCCTTTGGATCTATGATAGAGGAGGCCCTTTCTCACCCACACCCCCATGTCAGGGGGAGACAACTATAGTCTGATTGTTCCCTGTCACTCGTGAGAACTCTTTTCATTGGCTATAGAACTCTACTTTAAGTTCAGGAGGATTGATGAGCGGATGCCTTCTCCCCACCAGGCTTTAAGTCTGGAGCTCATGACCTTCTAAGCAGGCCTATACCTGGAATGGGTAAATACGCCTCTTTTTTTGTCTTCTATCCTTTGGAACAAGGTGTTAAGAAATCTCAAAAGGCAGCTAACATCGTTTACCTCCTTAGAACCTGAGTAACAGGGTATTGACTGCTGGAACAGTTTTGAACAAGAAGCAGAAGAGATTGACTTACTAATCAGACCTAATACCTTGAGGGCTGAGAAGCCTGAAGACCAGCATTGCCCTTTGAGTATATTCTTGGGGTTTTAGCTCAGAATTTTATTAAAAGTATCCTTGTATCTGACAAGAAGCAGTCAGAAGATGATTGGCAGGCATGCTCTGAAGTGAAGGAGTCTGGGCAAGTAGGAGGCTCCCTCCATCACCATTCCCAAGGGTGCTACACTAATATCTTTGACAGAAGTCTATAGTGCCTTGGACCCAGTGGGTACTTGAATGTTTCTTTGGATTTAATTGTTTCAATTGCATTAAACTTTAGGTTGCCCAATGTCTTCAGGAAGAAACAACTGAGCTGGGACAAGGGATTGAGAGTGTTTTGACTTTCAGTGGCCTTGTTCCTTCCCATGGATCCTCTTGGTGCCTTGTCCTAAACACCCAGTTACCTAAGTGATTTCTAGAAATCTCTCTTCCCTCTAGTATTTACAAAACTTTATTCCCTAATTAGAGGTATGGGTGGTATCCATCCACAAAGGCTGCAGTACAATCAAATTGATCTCCAGCTTCAGTGTGTTTATTTTACTAATTATCTGTCAAAAGCTGGATTACTTTTGCCACCTGGCAGATTGCTTTTGGCACCACTTTAATAAGAAAATTCAAGATAAGGCTGGTAAATGTTAATAGAATGAAGAGATTGGTCTTTTCCACAATTGCCTAACTTCAGAGGAGCAGTCTCCCCAATGAAAACATTTGGCAGAATTTGAAGTCTACAGAGAACAGGGAAATACAAAAAAAGGCGTTAATAGAACAGAAAATATCTCAAGGCCCCAGGTTCCACATTTCAAAAATGGGGAAGCAAGACTAGCTGATTTCTAAAATTCCATTCAGTTTCAAAATGCTCTAATTCTGTGCTTCTATGGATGCTATCATTGATGAGAGGGAAAATGGGAAAAAAATGTCAGTTTCTCTTAAGTTATGTAAGAGGAGAACTCTACAGAGGGAATGCTTAGATAATAAGGAGTAGTAAGGATTGTGTATTTCTAGTAACCACAGCAGAGGTGAACCCCTTCAGATCAGACACTCTTTCTGAATGTTCCAGACATGCCTATCCAAAATATGAGTGAGTATGTAATTCTTACCTAGAAGAGGTGAAAGATAAGCCCTCTATAATATCTCAGGCTCTGGGGATCTTTTGATTTATTTAACCCTGTTTTTCCTCCAAAGGAAAGCTCACACTTCCTAGCCCCAGCCTCCACTTCAGAGAAATCTGCTTCCTGCTTTAAAAAAATCGTCTTTGCTTCCCTTCTCTCCAGCTATTAATGTCAGCAGGACTATCACTCCCTCGTCAATTATTTTACTATGAAAATTACTGTTGGTTCAGCCCCTTGAATGGCTTCTTTCAGACCCTAAGGATTTCAGTTCTGCAAAGATGTGTTTCTTCCAATTTGGATGACTACACATTGTATAGGGGCTTAAAGTTCATCTGCAGATATCTTATCCTATTATATCTTTAGGGCAGAGATTCTCAGCCTGGGCTCCATGGTCTAGGGGATCCACGAAAATTAGAACATTATTCTCACAAATCTCTAATTGAAATTTGACATTACCTTTAATTATTTAATACTATTCTGAGGAGGCGTCCAAAGATTCCACTAGACTGACAAAGGGATCCAAGACACAAAAGAAGTTAAGAAACTCTGATGTTATTTATTTTCAGTCTTAAATTGGGTCTAGTAATACTGATGGGGGGAGGAGCTTTAATTGACATGAATGGTTCTATTCACATGGGCAGGACTATGGCAACTTACAGAAATATATGACTTAACTAGGGGAAGGTAGTTGGTACAGTGTATAGAGTGTTGAACCTGCAGTCAAGAAGGTTCTTCTTGAGTTCAAATCTGGCCTCAGATATTTACTAGCAATGTGACCCTGGCCAAGTCATTTAACCTTGTTTGCCTGATATTTCTTATCTATAAAGTGAACTGGAGAAGGAAATAGCAAACCACTCAAGTATCTTTGTCAAGAAAACCTCCAGAGTCAGACACAATTGAACAACAAAATGACTTAATTAAAAAAAGACACTGCAAATCAGCGGTCCCCTTTTAGCTAACCCATCTATTTCTGTAATTCACCATACTCCTACTGATGTGAATAGAACCATTTAGGACCAATTAAAGAAAAAAAACTATCAGTATTAGTATCCTAATTTAAGACTGAAACAAATAAATAAACCCCTAGGCAAGAGAGAACTCATTTGCTATTTTTTTTCTGTCTTTCAGAAATTAAAGAGCCTCATCAATGTAGGGATATCTAACAATTCAGACCACAGCTTATCCAAGGCATCTGTGAGGCTGATGCCCATGTCTTCCTCTAAATGGTCCAATGAGGACCTTCCTTACTTTCTCTTGACATTGTACAAAGGACAGTAGAGCATCTGGGTTTTCCATGGATTTATCCTGTGGTCTCTCACTAGGCAACCATCTTTCAGAAATTATCAGAGCCAAATTTTCTAAGGTTTTCATTTTTACGAGTACTTTTAATGTCTTACAAGTACAAGATGGCACAGTGGAGAGTGTTGGACTAGAGTCAGAGAGAATGAGTTCAAATCTGATCTCAGACACTTACTATCTATGTGACTTTGCTCAAGTCACTTCACTTCTGCCTTCCTCAGCTTCCTAAACTATAGTTGGGAATCATAAATGGGAATCCTAATAGAACCTATTTCACAGAGTTGTTGTGAGAATCAAATGAGATATTGTTACAGTTCCTGGCAGGCAATAGATGTTTAATACATGTTTGTTCCCCTCCACTCTTTCTAATGGGTTTTTATTTAGTTTATTCTGTATATTGCAAAGCATGGGCAACTTATCATTTGTATTGCCAATAGTCCTCTTTCAAAGGGAAGTGATTCTTTACCTGGTTTCTAATAGGTCCCTAATTTGGGCAAGAGTTGAATTGGTATCTGCAGATAGACCATGCCATCACTGGAGCTCATTCAACAGGAATTTTCATATATATGTATATGTGTATATATGTATATATATATATATATTAATCTGATTCTCCATCTAATGCATACTATATAGAAATATATTATATAGAAATACATTGTATATTATATAAATTGTACTTATATATTATATATAAATATAAAATGTGCCATATATAATTTGAGTCTCTCTCTACACATACACTCACACACATATTTTTGAAAGAGCAGTGTTAAATAAATGTTAGCTATTATTCCTAGAACTGTAGTATCAGGCAGGGGTTTCATTATGTTGGAACAAAAGATCCCAAATTTAGTAGAATGAGGATTATAATATAAAGTCTGAGCAGGAGCAGCAGCAAAGCTGATGATGCTCAGTCATGAGCCACTGGCCTTGAACTCATTTTATTCCTGTTGCCTAGGGACAGGGTTGGTTCTTGAGTCTCAGGCAGGGTTGAGCATACAGGTGGGGATTAGGTGTCCCTAGCTTCAAAGGCTACAGGAATGCTACAGCAAGAAAGCAGGTAGATCATTCCAGGCCGCAATGTGCCACATCTCAGTACGTGTGCCCCCTCCCACCTTGGGGACAGAAGAGTGAGCTCTGCTGATAAAATCAAATATGCATCTTTGGTGTTAAATCGACACCAAAACTCTCTGCAGTTCAGCTCTCTTTGGGAAAGGGGGGGTGGGGCGAGGGAAGGGGGCTGTCTCTGGGCTCTAGAACAATATAAGCACCCAGCCACAGGACAACCTAGACACCAGGAAATCTGTGCACCATCTCCCCCAAATGTGGTCTGTGCTTAGTGGCCAACTACACAAAGGAAAACTCATGTGGGGAAATCCCGAGATTTCCAAGTCACCATGGGTAAGCTCCTGTAAGGCCTGAATCTCTTCTTTTTTTTTTTTTTTAAAAGCAATTGGGGTTAAGTAACTTGCCCAAGGTTACATAGCCAGTTTTTTTGTGTGTGGGTGTTAAGTATCTGAGGCCAGAACTGATTCCGGGTCCTCCCAACTCGGGGCGCTCTTACTCACTGTGCCACCTAGCAGCCCCCTGAATCTCTTCTTGGTTCTTTATCTGGCCCAAGGTCTCCAACACACTACACTAAGTTCATCATGTGTTGGCCAGTTTGAAAACGGAAACTTGCCACATTTAAGTTCCTAGCATCTGTTCAGATCCATCATCTACTTAAAACTACTATTCACAAAGTTCAGTTTTCCTCTGACTTTCTCCCTCAATGGACAGAATGGAATTTATCTATTCCATTCAACAGGCTTGTGTTACTCTGGGTAACACACTGTATGAAGTTCTAGGGATACAAAAACAAAGCCTTCAAGGGGCTTACATTCTATTAGGGGGAATGCAGCATGTACATAAATAAATAAATACAGACTATATGCAAAGTAATATGGAGTAACTCTAAAAGTGAGAGTTCTAATAACTGAGAGAATCACATGAGGCCTTGTAGAAGTGATACCCGAACTATGCTTTGAAAGAAGCTAGGGGCAGCTCCTGTGTGGGAGTTTCTCTTCCTTCATCTCCTGTCCCTTGTAGCCACTTTAACTGAGACCTGGCCACTGCCAGCACTTCTACTGCCTCCCATAAGGAGCTCAGCCTCGGGCAGGTGAGGGCCACAGGCCCATGCACAAGAGGTTATGGCAAGAATTGATGAGCCTAGTGATGACTGGAGACAAAGAAATGCCTGCCTTCCCAGAGTCAGACAATCTCTTCAAAGGGGTTGAGACTATCCATGGGCAGCTGGAGCAGTGTAAGAAGATCTGAGGTGCAAACTCTCTCGGGAGCTTTCTAGCAGCTCCCCAGATAATGCTCCAGCTGTGGTCTGCCATACCTTGTTACATCCTAGTGTGGACACCCAATGCAATGTCTGTTTGGACAACCTCAAGGACAAGTGGTCAGCTCTGTATGATGTCAGGATCTCTCCAGAGCCTGCTAGGAGAACCCAGCATTGATAGCACTTTGAGCCCACACACTGCTGAACTTTAGATAAACCTCACAGCCTTTAAAAAGGACCTGCTGGAAACCTCCATGAAAGAGATGACTAACCTAGAGCCCTGATTTTGGCTACCCAGCCTCCTTTCCCTTCACTTATGTATATGTGTATGTGTGTGTGTGTATGTGTGTGTGTGTGTGTGTATCTTTTCCCCTTCCTTATAATCTATATTCTCTATTTTCTGTCTTCTGTACTCTCTGTATTGTAGACTGTTTTCTTTTCTTCTGAAGTTTTTCTTTTCTTTCCCTTAAACTAACACTCTAGTCCAGCCCTCAACATTAATGTGTAAATAAATTTTGGTTTTTTTTTTAAAGAAGAAAGAAGGAAGGAAGGAAAGAAGAGAGTGAGGAGAGAAAAAAAGGAAGAAAGAGAAAGAAAGGAAGGAAGGAAGGAAGGAAGGAAGGAAGGAAGGAAGGAAGGAAG
>NW_027185903.1:31824461-31860394 GCF_028583685.1 Petaurus breviceps papuanus
AAGGAAGGAAGGAAGGAAGGAAGGAAGGAAGGAAGGAAGGAAGGAAGATAGATTCTGTGGGACCAAGATGCATTTTAGACACAGGGCACCAAATTATTGCAAACTACCTTAGACCAAGGGTTCTTAACCAGGGCTCCATTCCTGTTGTTGTTTTATAATTCCTTTTTGATAAAAAAAAATGTGGTTTCCTTTATGAATCTGTATCTTATTTTTTATATTTAAAAGTATGCTGAGAAGTCCATAGAAATCACCAGAAAGTCAAAGATCCAAGAAGTCAAAAAACTTAAGAACTCTTGCCCTAAAGCACGAGTTCTTATCCTAGGGTCCACAGATAAATTTCAGGGGTCTGTAAATTTGAAAGGGAATAGAAATTACACCCTTATTTTCTGAAATTTAGCATTTAGTTCAGTTTTTAATTTTTTAAAATGATTTTGAGAGAGGGTCCATATGCTTGCTGAGACTGCCAAAGGGATCTATGACACAAAAAATGTTAAAAAGCCCATGCCCTAGCAAGACAGGGTTGAGCTGGAGATCCTCTGTTGCTGTTAATATACCCATAATTACTGCTCGTTATACTACAGCTGCACAGGCATTGCTTCTAGGCATCCTAGATGCCGCAGTACATGGAAAGGGCAAGTGAGAAGCTGAGAATTCATCTTTGCCACCCAACCCCCAGTCATGCATCCATTGTTACATACTAGCAAACATTTATGACAAGTTCCTTCTTAAAAGTTCTGTCATTTGCTGAAAATGTAACCCAGCCCACCATTTTCACAATGTAATGGCGGACATTGTAATAACATGACTGGAGATGTGTGTAGGAAAGGTTAGGATGTCATCTCCAGGGTGTGATTTAAGGGCAGATGTTAAATACTTCCAATCCCCAAATATCTTCTGCCATCCTACTACAGCATAATGCCAGAAATTCCCACCCTCAGTCATTCAAACTCTCATGTTACCTGGAAGGGGTAGCAATTCTTCACTTTAGTTATAACCAGTACTCTAAGTGGGAAGAAGGTGGGGAGTGAGGAGGAGGCCCTGAGGGAATCAGTCATGGTACAGATAAATTTGAGGAAAGGGAATGGAATCTGGAAAGGTGAGGAACCTGGACCTTTCTCATGGAAATTGGACCCTGGGTGGAAAGTGTAGGGGCAGAGAGGGAGAGCAGGCACAGTGTGGGGCCATGGGTACTGGAGGGACAGCATGGAGTGAGAGGCAAAGATAAAGTGTCAAGGTTGCGTGGGGCCTGTCCAGGTGATAATAGCAGTTGATATACATCTGAAAAATGAGTCTTGTACACTTGCTGGTTTCATAGAATACAATTCTTTTATCCCAGAAAAATGAGGCCATGTTATTTAATAGTATTCCATGGAGGCCAACACTTAGGGTTCCTATTTTGGAATGCTAAATACTTTCCTCCTATTCCTCCTCCTTCTTCTCTTTTTCTTTCTCTTCTTCCTCCTCCTCATCTTCCCCTTCCTCCTTCTTTTTTCCAAATTGCTTTTGAAAAGTTTTTTAAGCTTCACAAATGACCACAGAGAGACATGCTCATACCATTTTGAATTGTGACTGCTGAGAAACAAATGTCTGCTTTCATTTTAAGATGTTCCTTCAGCCCACAGGGATGATGGGGGGGGTAGGAAGGAAAGAAGGAAGGAAGAAAGAAAGAAAGAAAGAAAGAAAGAAAGAAAGAAAGAAAGAAAGAAAGAAAGAAAGAAAGAAAGGAAGGAAGGAAGGAAGGAAGGAAGGAAGGAAGGAAGGAAGGAAGAAAGAAAGAAAGAGACTTTTAAAGAATTATGTTTATCCTGGAGTGGGGAATTTGTTTTTGGTATAGCAAGAACCCAAAGGCAGCCATAGAGGGGTATTAGAGCTGGGTGCTCTCATGGGAACAGCGGCTGATGTTTATAGGGCACTTGAAGGTATGCAAAGCACTTTACTTACATTATCGCATTTTTGAACTTCATAGGTGGGTGACAGGAATTGCTATCACCATTTTCCAAATGAAAAAACCTGAGACTTAGAGAGTTTAATGAACTTACCCACAATCACAAAGGATTTGAGGCAGGATCAAAAACCAGATCTGTCCTCTCTCAAGGTTTAGCCCTCTCTACCTCACCAGCTACAGCTTTGTCATCTAAATCATCTGAGAACCTTGAGGTTTGTTGACTATAAATATCAGTCTACAGACCTCCTCCCTACCTCTCTTAATGTGAGCAAGGAAGACCCCAAAGAAATCCAGAAATAGCCCTGATTAGAAGTATAAAACTGTCAAACCCTTTTATATTGTTTTGTGGGAACAAATCTATGTGCTTATGGGAGTCAATCCATGGATTTAGAGCTGGAATCCCTTCCTTTTACACCTGAGGAACCTGATGTCCAGAAAGGTTAACTCACTAGCTCAAGGTGACACATATTATAAGTAAGTAGCAGCCTCAGGATTTAAACCCAGGTCCTCTGCAAACGAAGCATTCTTTTCACTACACTAGTACATTTGAGCTTCTTTTGCTTAGTAACATAGGAATGGTAGGGGGAAGGGGGGTGCTCGGTAACTCTGAGGAAACGGACTGATACAATTTCTGCAGAACTAGTCCTTCTCAAAACCTATCTGTGAGGTTGGTATAACAGACACAAAGCAAGTTCTTTAGACTGGCTGAATAAGGATTGCAGGATTGGGTTTCTCTCTCTCTCTCTCTCTCTCTCTCTCTCTCTCTCTCTCTCTCTCTCCCTCCCTCCATTCCTCCCTCCCTCCTTCCTCCCCGTGTGTGTGTGTGTGTGTGTGTGTGTGTGTGTGTGTTTTGTTTTAAAAGCTTCAGTAAAACCCTTTCAACTACATCTGAGCTCAAAGAGAATGGGGTAAAAGGATTCTTTGTTTACTGCTCAAAAACAAAACAACAACCACCCATTTGGGGCTTTCTTGCCAATGAGGCTCAGAGATGGTTGAAACTATAAACCTCAGATGTTGAAAAATTAGAATCTTCTTTCAGGGAAGAAACAGAAATTTAAAGAAAAGCTGACTATTAAAAAAGACTAAAATCTCATAGTATCATTGTTTCTTTTGCTCAGGCAACATCATTGATGCTCTGGAAGAAAATAATGTGACTTGTATTTTCCATTGGCTTTTCTCTTCATTTTTTTAAAGGTTAGCAGATTTCTAAAAACAAAGCAAAACAAATTAGATCCTGCAGTGACAGGTTTGGAGACACTAAAAAGGGCATTTGGTCAGTTTCACTCAGCAGACATAGGGGAAAGGTTTGTTCTTGTGACAATCTGAAGGAAAGTTATAGGATTGAGAGAAGAAAAGATCTTTATCAATCATATTATCTAGCTCCCTTATTTGATAAGGAAACTGAGGCTCAGAAGTTTAAACAAGGTCAAACATGTAAATAAGCAGAGTCTGGGTTCAAATCCAGGTTTTTTGTTGTTGTTCAGTCATTTTTCAGTTGTGTCTGATTCTTTGGGGTTTTCTTGGCAAAAATACTGGGGTGGTTTACCGTTTCTTTCCCCAGTTCATTCTGCATATAAGGAAAGAGAGACAAACAGGGTTAAGTGACTTGCCCATGGTCACACAACTAGTACGTATCTGAGGCCAGATTTGAAATCAGGAAGTTGAGGCTTCTTGATTCTAAACCCAGTGCTCTATCTATGGTACCACCTACCTGCCCCCCACACCCAGGTTTACCCATCCCAGATCTAGTTCTATTTTTTTAATCTTTTTTTTTTTATCGTGAACCTAAGAATCACCAACAAACACAAACATTTCAATACACAATGAAGAAGAAAGAAAAAAAATACGTATAGAAAAAGCTTCACATTTACTCTCCTAACCCCCACTATCAATGTCAGGTGTCCAAAGGGAGACTCCTAAATTTCCTCAGATTTCTAAGGGCATCTTCAAGGGTTTGGGGTTGTTTTCTAATGCTGCGGCGCACTAACTCCCACCAAGTGCTTCCCCCAAATGATTATCAATTGATGTCAATATGCTACTACAGAAAGAGGTCTTTATGAAGGTTGTTTAGCCATGATAACTGGCACAAGACATTGCCCTAAAAGTCTGGGATACTCTCCCACGAGTATATACAGAGCCCAGGAAGAAGTGGCTTCAGTCTTAGAGAACACATGTGGGAAAGGGATAGCTCACAGCTTCTGGTCTCTGGAAGTCATTTTCACTTCTTTGTTGAGTTGTCACAAAATTCCCCTTGGATGTGCTTTAGCTTTGTTCTGGGATCCTCGTACAGACCT
Organism: Petaurus breviceps papuanus; assembly: GCF_028583685.1. Classification (NCBI taxonomy): domain Eukaryota; kingdom Metazoa; phylum Chordata; class Mammalia; order Diprotodontia; family Petauridae; genus Petaurus; species Petaurus breviceps. The sequence goes on from NW_027185903.1 coordinate 31,828,701, forward strand.
AAAAATGCCTTTTCTCACTATGCCTACTTTGTCCTTGACTTCCAGTGCAGACCCTGCCACCAGCTCCTGCTGCTCCATGGACAATCCAAACTCTTTGATACTCCAAAGCTCACAAAGGCCATAATGCTCTGGTCAAGTGTAATGGTAAGGGATTTTGAAGATCTTCCCTGCCCCTTAATGGACCTCACTTGGAGCCCAACAAGAGAAGTTTGCTTAGGGAAGGCTTATTGTTCAGGAAGGCCTATGTCTATTGTTACTTTGCAATTAGGCAGTGGGTCATGAAGGTTTTGATATCTTGTGACCCTGGAGAAGGCTACATACCTGTGTTTCCCCGATAATGAGACACTGTCTTATTAATTTTTTTGGAAAGAAAAACACCAGAGGGCTTATTTTCAGGGGAGGGCTTATGTTGTCCTGCCTCAGCTCTCCTCCGCGGCACTGCTCTCAATGGCGCCAGCAAGCAAATCACTGGGGAAGAACAGGATGACGCGCTCACTGCTGCAGCTCTGATTGGATGCAGCTCGGAGCGCAACATGCATTTCACGCGGGGGAGGGGAGGAACGGTGCATACAGAGGGTACCGTAATGTAGCATGTAGCGCAGGGGTCACCTTCACTACAGTAGCAATCTCAATAGGGCTTATTTTCGGGGCAGGGATTATTTTAGAGGAATCTTACACAGTAAGGGGAGGGCTTATTTTCGGGATAGGTCTTATTATCGGGGAAACACGGTATACTTTGAGGTGAGGTTTTGCTTTGGGGCTCACTTACAGAAAGAGTTGTGTGATTTGGCAAGACAAGACTCTGGGCAGCCCTTGAGCCCCTGGCTTTGAAAATCCAGATGCTGCTGCTCTAACTAACACTGTATGTATGTAATGGTCAGACAGCTAGAAGCCCTGTCTGTTGGTATGTTGAATTGTGTTATTTTCTCTGTCTGTATTTTTTGTCTGCTTGTAATTTCTGTTTGTATTTTCTCTGAAGTTCAGGGTGCTGACTTTTCCCCCTGAGCTAAGTGAATGATATATATGTTTGATTAAAGTAAGATTGTTAGCTCTTTTTGAGTTGCTTTCCTTTAGGAAAGTAGATCAAAGAATCTGTGATAGCAGCCATCCTGGTTATGTTAGGGTACTTGCTGTTACACCAAGGACTAAAAATCATCCCCAAATCAATTTCTTTTCAGGGTCTTGGTGAGAACTGCTCTTTCTCAGCTCACTTTTGGAATCTCCTGGGTAATAACTTGGTCTGCTATTTTACACAAAACCTGTAACAGAACATGCCTGAATTTCTTCGGCTTTCCAACACCCTTCCTGTGCAGCATCATTTCACTTTATCCCATGACCTTCATTCCTTTCAGATTGATCAAGGACTTTTTGCACAACTAGTTAAAACACCTTTGATTGATTGGTTGGTTCATGCAATAAAGAAGTCTAGCCCTTGTTCATACTTAGGTCAATCCCTGCCTCATTGATCAATTCAGTATAGAAGTAAGGTCTTTCTTTAATTATTGTAGTAGGAAGATCAACACACACACACATATACATATAAACAATTTTGGTTACGGAGGATTTTTTTAAATTCCTATGTTTTCAAGGTAATAACAATTGTGCTTTATGTATTTGGCTCTTCATATTTTTTTGTTCTGTACCTTTAAAAAGGTCTTATTAATTTTTTTCTTCTACATATCTATCACTACCCACTAACCTGTCACTCCTCTAAACCAAGAAGAAGCTCTCTCTTAGAACAAATATGTATTTCGTCATTGTTTAGTTGTTTCTGATTCTTCATAGCCTTATTTGGTGTTTTCTTGGCATAGTCAAGCAAAACAAATCAAAACATAGGCCATATCTGAGAATTTGTATTTGGTTCTGTACCTCTAGCCTATCACCATTCTGTCAAAAGGTAGGAGAGAAGTCATCAACTACCCCATGCAAGTTAGTAATTAAAAAAAAATATTGCACTGGATTAAAAGGAAATGATTCACTTGCAGAGCCCAGGTATGTTCAGCAGACAAGACAGTCCTGTTGTCAGGTTCACTCTTGATCAATTACATGAGCTTGAAGAAGTCTTTTCTTGAGAGCAGACATGCATAGTGCCTTCTCTGTAGGCAAAGGAATAACTAAATTCAGTAGTTCTGACTACCAGGCAAGAAGGGAGAGAGGGACACTTATAGACATGTGAAATTGAGCAAATAAACAACTGACAACCATATGTGACAACTGATGGATTTTCCTCTCATTTCTCTCCTTCTGTTTGCCTCTAATGGACTGGGCCAGGCTTTGTGTGATGATGGCTCAATGGTAACTATGGGAATATGATAGGATCTGGGAGTTCAGAGTCCAGGGAAGCTGTTAAATACATGTCTATGGCACTTACCTAATAGGAAGTTTTCCAGGGGTAGTTAGATGGAGCAGTAGATAACAGTGCCAGGCCTGAAGTCAGGAAGACTCATCTTCCTGAATTCAGATCAAACCTCAGACACTTACTAGCTGTGTGACCCTGGGCAAGTCACTTAACCCTGTTTACCTCAGTTTCCTCATCTGTAAAATGAGCTGGAGAAGGAAATGCCAAACCACTCCAGTATCTTTGCCAAGAAAACCCCAAATGGGGTCACAAGAGTCAGACATGATTGAAAAACAACTGAACAACAAAAAGGGGAGAGGAAGTGCAGGGATAGCAGTGGAGGAAGCCCTCAAGGGGCTTGGTTGATGCTTGTTGAGATTAGGCAGTCTCTCAAACATCTAAGATAGAAATTGATTGGGGGGCAGATCTAAGATGGCAGAGTAAAAGCACACACTTGGCGTGGTCTCTGGCTTCAACCATCTCCAATACCTGTAAAAAAAAATGACTCTAAACAAATTTTAAAACTACAGAACCCACAAAGAGATAGAAACAAATCTCCTGCTGAAGGCAGCCTGGCAGGTCAACAGGAAAGCTCGATCACAGATACTGGGAGCCGAGTACAGTCCCCAGTGAGCTGTGGTTCTAGCCCCAGGGCAGCCCCAACCAGCACCCAGACCAGAGCAGACTTTAGGAGAATGAATCACCAGCAGCTGTGGTGGCTTCCAGATTCCTCAAACCATAAACACCAAAGAGAAAATAAAAGGTCAGTTGGGAACTCTGTTTTAAGGGTGAAGGAACAGTGATCTGGCCCCTGCCCCAGGATGAGAAATGGCAAGAGGTGTGGTGGTCCCATGTGGCTGCTTTCAGAGCTCCTGGATTGCAGATTGTAGGGGAACCTAGCAGCCATTCTGAGGGTAATCGCTCTTGCTTTGACCTGGATCTGGAACACGGCCATGTGTGGTAGTCTTGGGGTTTGTGGCCAGTGAGCCTGTGGGAACTGTAGAGAGGGTGCCCAACTAATAGCTCCAGCAACTGCAAAAACCGCAGCAATTTGAGACAAAGTTCTCTCCATTCTGGAAACAGAGTTCTACTGTGGCAAAGAGCTCAAAAGTCAAGTAATTGGCAAGACGAAGAAGGACAATTAGACCATATAATCCTTTTGGGGGGACAAAAAGGATCAAAGTATAAAATGGAAATTGATAACTCAAAATTTCCTTAATGTGAAGTTAGGCCAAGCATTGTAGGGTGCTATAAAGAATACTCGTCTTGAATCAGAAGACCTTGGTCATCACCAAGTCTGTCATGAATGTTCTGTGATTGGCATAAATTATTTGGCTTATCTCAGATCTGACTTGTTCTTCTATCAAATGGGACTAGTAAGGATCATAGATTTAGAGCTGGAGGAGACCCTAGATGTCACCTGATCCAAACGCCTTATTTTATAGATGAGGAAATTGAAGCCAAGAGAGGATAAGGAATTTGCCTAGAGTCAAACAGCGAGTCTCACAAGTGGATTTTGAACTCAGTCCTCTGACTCCTGTCAGTGTTCTTCAACTACAAGTACCTCACAGGGGTACAGGAGGAATCTTATGCCTATAGGTGGTGTGATGGATAGAGGATCAGATTTGGAATCAGTTAGACCTGAGTCCAAATCCTGAGCCACCCTAAGTGATCCTGAGGAAGTCACTTAATCTCTCTCAGTCTCAGCTTGTATGTAAAGTGGTTATAAAGATAGGGTCAAATGAGATAATAAATGCAAAGTACTTTGCAAATCTTAACAGCATTACATAAATGTTAACTTTATTATTGCTATTATTGTTATTACTAATACCACCTGAAATTGCTTTGGAAAGTATAAAGCATCATAGCAATGTAAAGCATGATGTTTCTTTGAGTACAATCCTTGAAGAATTTCCGAGGATGATGGGGAACGATGTCAAAAATTAACCCATTTGGTTTATTTGATGGCCAGAGCTGTCTCATCCTAGAACTTCCCTCAGTACCTGGAGTCTCCTAGATGGGCAACATCCAAGCCATCCCTCCATCCCCCTCACTGTGGAATATTTCTCCACAAAACTCTCCCACTTCTCCCATTGGTGAGCTGCTCCTGGGCTCTCCATTTTGTGGAGAATCCTAGGTCCCTCAGTCTTCATTCCCCTCCTAGCTTTGTTCCTGACTTCCTGGATTTAAAAATCCCTTGCCCCATCACCAGTGACCTTCATTCCCCATCCTCCCCTCCACACACACATATACATATATCTTTGCAGTGCCTTGAAGATCCTTGAAGGCAAAGATTGTCTTCTTTTTGCTTTTATTTATATCTCTAGCTTTTAGCACAATGTCTATCACATGGTAAGTGATTAATACTTGTTCACTTCCTCCTTTTATCTTCCTTCCTTCCTTTCCTCTCTCTCTCCCTCCCTCCCTCCCTTCCTTCCTTCCCCACTGAAAGTTTTTTATAAAGCTCCTTTTATGAAAATGCTTCTGTTGAAGACTCCTCTCCCTGCTTCACCACCTCACCCCCCTTTCAGGCTGCTAGAGAGAAGATCTGCCTCAGTTGGCAGCCACTTCTCAAAAGTGGCAGAGCTTCCTTCTGTAACTCAAGTTCCCCTGGGGGTTTTAATGAGTCACGTGAATTCAGAACTTTAATGTTGCAATAACATTAGTTTGCCTTAGTATGTTGTAAAAAAGTTTTATAAAAGTAAGCAACATTTTGGCACTTATTTTCATATCCATAGCATTTGCATATATGTGGCTTTTGGTAAACTTCTTCCACAGTGCAAGGAATGAAAGTGCTTTACACTAATGCAAAAATATGGAACCTATTTCACTGGAGACAATTCCTAGACAAACCAGATTTCAAAAAATTTTAAATAAAAATGTGGAAGTAACTATAGACTGCTTTGTGAAGATTACTAATTGAAAAGCAAATCAATTTGGAAAACAGATCATTAGAGTAAGTTTTCTTTTCATACACTTTTGTTTATATTATGTTTGGGGGGGATTTCCCCCCCCCTTCCTCAAATAGCAATGAAAGAAATGACAGAGGCCTCAGGCAAGAGTTCTTTCCAGGTTGCTCCTACTTTAAACATAGCAATCTAACTAATCCTGGTGCTGAGAATGCAAAATGAACCCCAGAGCACAAGACTCCCCACAATCATACTGCCACAGTCCCTTGTCAGCAATTCTGTCTTCAAATCAAATAGACCTTATCTGAATAGACAAAGAGAAAGAAGAGAGGAGAATTACTTAGTTCACTGTGAGCAAATCAGTGGTTTCTTGCTGGACCCTGAAGGGGAGGACTCCAAAATCCCTCATTATTGGAGGAGAATGGACAGATGGCATAGATTATTCTTGGAACACCTTACTCCTAGATTTAATTTAAAATGGAAATTCTAGAATGGGGCCAAGAGAAGGCAAACTTCACTATGCGTTGGGCAGGGATAATATGATGGGTTTGATGCCCTCTCTCCTCCTCTCCTTCTTCCTCCCTTCCCTTCTATTCTTCTTTCACAGTGCCAAGAGGCAGTGCCAAGGAAAAGATGGGGCTGAGGCACTTCACAACCCTTTTCTCTTACTCCTCTTCTTTATATGTATCTTGTATGGAGATTATATTATATTCCTTTTTTATTATCTTTATTTATGTATTGTCTACCTATTAGAATGTAAGCTCCTTGAGAACAGAAACTGTTTTTTGCCTTGCTTTGTATTCTCCAAAGGTTTAGTACATATGGGCTAGGTCTGGTTCATAGCCAACACTAAATAAATGTTTGTTGACTAACTGACTCAACCTCACCCCCACTCCCACCCACCCCCCTTTGAAGGAAACCTAGAGAAATTCTCCAATGACTTGTCCTGGAAACTCCAAGCTATGTTAGTGACCCTGGAATTCTCATAACCTGTCTCCTTCACCTGGAATTCTTTACTTCTTCATCTCCATCTCTGACTCCAGCCTTCTCTGGCTTCCTTCAAGTCAGTTAAAATCATACCTTCTACTTGAAGCCTTTCTTGATCCCCCTTATAGCTAGTGCCTTTCCTTCTTAGGCTGTAAACTCCTGGCAGAAACTGGGTTTTTATGTTTTGTTTTTGCCTTTCTTTCTGCGGTGCCTGGAATACAGCAATGTATTTAATAAATGCTTGTTGATTTGACTTAGAACCTATATTTGACTAACTCCTGATCCAGGATAATATTCTAGTATTCAATATGCAATAATTCTATAGGTATTTCATATGGATTATCCTGGTTCCTCCAGAGATCTCAGACTCCTAGAGAATTTTGACCAAATCCTATACTTCTTATGTTCCCCATCTCTAAAACAACTACAACTACAGCCACAAAACCACCAAATGCACACAGAACCTGTCAGAATATCAAGAAATAATTGTCAACTGATTAGTTAATTTGATATGCCCTACCCCCAGAATTGGGTTCTCAGGCAATAGGTTGAAAACCATTTAACAAAAGAACTGTAGTCACTAAACACATGTTGGTTGAATGAATTAGCGAATACTCTTTAACAGCCTCAAATGGGCTCAAATATATAGAAGGACTTCAAAGTATAAATTCTTATCCTGTTTTTCTCTAGGTAAAATATCTTAAAAGTCAAAGCTTAAACTACTTTTTCTGAATGACTATTATCTTGATTAAAATTGTTATAACCTCTACCATGAGGAATTTAGGTTATGATTAGAGAAGAATTTTCTAATAATAACTGACATACATCTCAAAAGCACATCAAATGAAGTAATGGTACATATTTCCTACTTGCCCCCCCCATAGAATAGATTATCATCCAACTAAGATATATTTTGATACTGTTCTATCTGAAAGCAGAAAGAATATCCTCCATTAAAAAATTGTCATAGAATCTGGTGCTGGAGAGGAATCTGAGAGCACATCTAGCCCACCTCCTTCATTCAACAGATGAGAAAATTCAGGTCCAGAAAAGGTGACCACCTCAATAGTAAGGAGCAAAGGCACAGTTGTTCTCCTTGGTGTGAAGTGTGCACTCATTCTTGTTTCATATCATCGCCCTACACTCCCCAGCTTTTTCCAAAGCTCATCTAGCTAGCTCAGGAGGCATCTTCCAAGACACAAGGATTTTCCTTATCACTTGTTATTAGTGTCTCTCTCTGAAATCACAGCATTGCTTTGTACAAGCTTTATGTCTATTGGGTTTTATAAATGTTGTATCTCCTCCTCTTCCCTTCCTCCCCACTCCCATCCTCCTCATATAAGCTCTTTGAGGACAGTTTTTTGTCTTTTTATCTTCAGTGTTGTATATTCACTAGGAGCTCTTAATAAAGACTTGTTGAACTGAATTGATTTTTTTGAATATGTGTCTTTTGATCCCAGATTCAGGTCATATTCTATGCTGCCATCCATGGTTCCACTTAATAGCACGATTCTGAGATCTTGAATCCTGTCTATGCAGGAAGAAGGAATACAGATATTTTCATTCCCTGACTGTACTACCAGCAAAGCTAGATATTTCAAGGGGAAAAGACCCCCACCCAAGAAAACAATAAAAACAACAATAATTCTCAGTGTGGTAATCCTCTTTGGCAGTGTCTGACTAATGCCTTGAGTTAGATCAGACTTCCACTTTGCTATCCTATGGACCTAAAGTTTTAAGTTTCTTCTCAACTTAGCAAACTACTCATTGTCATCAAACATATTTTTAAAACCCATAGGGAGAGCCAAGATGGCATAGTAAAAGCAGGAACTTACTTGAGCTCATCCTGAACTACCTGCAATATCTGTAAAAAAATGTCTCTAAACAAATTTTAGAGCTACAGAACCTACAAAATGACAGAGCAAAATATGTCTCCAGCTGAGAACAGCCTGGCTGGCCAACAGGAAGGGTCTATCATACAGAGATGGGAGCAGAGAGCAGCCCCATATTGGCCACGCTGGCACAGGCCAGTGGCACAGCCTGGCCAGAGCAAACCTCAGGGGACTGAATCACTGGCAGCTGCAGTGGTTTCCATACTTCTCAACCCATAAACACCAAAGAGAATGTCAGTGGTCAGTGGTGAAACTCTGTTGGACCTGGGTGAGAGAAGAGCAGCCCCTGAACCCAGGGTAGCAGAGATAGTGGCAGATGTGGTGACAGCAGCAGCAGCATCTGCTTCTGGGGCTCTAGGCCCACAGATAGTGGGGAGACCAAGTGACTGACCAGAGGGCAACTACAGGAATCTCTTTGCTGGCACTGAGGCAGGATACTCTTGCTTTGGCTTTGATCTAGGTAACAGTCTTGGGTGGCGATCCTGGGGTGAGGAGCACTGGCATGGTAGAGCTTGTTGACGCTGTGGAGAAGCAGTCCTCCTCATAGTTCTGAGGCAGGTGGCTACAAGAAGCTCTAAAAACAGCTGTGCAAAACCCCAGGAATTTGGGACACAGCACTCTCCACTCTGGAAGTAGAGTTCTGCCATGACAAAGAACTCAAAAGTCAAGTATTTTGTTGGCAAGATGAGCAAACAGAGGAAGAGAAATCAGACTATAGAATCATTCTTTGGCTACAAAGAAGATCAAAACATAGAACAAGAAGCAGACAACAAAGCCAAAAATCCTACATCAAAAGCCTCCAAGAAAAATATGAATTAGTTGTAGGTCATAGAGGGGCTCAAGAAGGATTTTGAAAATCAAGTAAGAGAAGTAGAGGAAAAATTGAGAAGATAAATGAGAGTGATGCAAGAAAATAATGAAAAACAAGTCAACAGCTTGCTGAAGGAGACCCAAAAAATACTGAAGAAAATAACACTTTAAAAAATAGACTAACTCAAATGGCAAAAGAAGTCCAAAAAGCCAATGAGGAGAAGAATGCCTTAAAAAGCAGACTTGGCTAGATGGAAAAGGAAGTTCAAAAGCTTGCTGAAGAAAATAATTCCTTCAAAATTAGATTGGAGCAAATGGAAGCTAATAACTTTATAAGGAATCAAGATATTATATTAAATTTTATGTTTATTTTTAGTTTACATCATTCATTTCCACAAGATTTTGTGTTACAAATTTTGTCCCTGTCTCTCCCCCACCTACCCCCCCAAAACAGTGATACCAGTGTATACCCCCTCCCTCAATCTGCTCTCTCCTATATTCTCCCACATTCCCCCTCCGACTTTCTAGTAGGGCAAGATGGATCTCTATGCCCCAGTGCCTGTATATCTTGTTTCCCAGTTACAGGCAAAAAAAAATTATATATATATATATATATATATATATGTGTGTGTGTGTGTGTGTGTGTGTGTGTGTGTGTGTGCGTGTGTGTGTGTGATTTTAAACATTTGATTTTAAAACTTTGAAATCCAGATTCTTTCCCTTCCTTCATCATCACCCATCCTTACTGGGAACATAAACAATTCAATATATATTTTGTACATGTGTAGCTATGCAAAACATTTCCATAGTAGATATATCATGAAACATTGACTATATTTCCCTCCATCCTATCCTGCCCCCAACTTGTTCTATTCTCTACTTTGACCCTGTCCCTTTTCAAAAGTGTGTGCTTCCAACTTCCCTCCACCCCAACCTGCCCTCCACTCCATCATTCCCCCTCTCATCCCCCTCTCTCCTACTCTCCTGTAGGGTGAAATACCCTGCTTAGTGTGTATGTCATTCCCTCCCTAAGCCAAATTCAATAAGAGTAAGGTTGACTCATTCCCCTTTTCCTTCCTGTTCTTCCCCTCCATTGTAACAGTTTTTCCTTGCTTCTTCTATATGAGATAATTTATCCCATTCTGTCTCACCCCATCTCCTCTCATTATATTCCTCTCTCACTTCTCAGTTACATGTTTTGAATATCATCCCTTCCTATTCAATAGGTCCTGTGCCCTCTGTCTATGTATACCTGTACACATATATACACACACTCACATATGTATTCATGCACCCATACACCCTCCTATATAGACATATATATATATGTATGTATACATACTTATATATATATTTATACATTTATATTCCCTTCAACTATTTTCATACTGACAAAAGTTTCATCTGTTACAATGATTGTTTTTCCATGTAGGAATGTTAATAGTTCAACTTTAATAAGTTCTTTATAATTTCTTTTCCTGTTTAGCTTCTCATGTTTTGCTTGCTTCTTGTATCTGAATGTAAAATTTCTATTCAACTCTGGTTTTTTCATCAAGAATTCTTGAAAGTCCTCTATTCCACTGAATGACCATATTTTCCCCTGAAACATGATACTCAGTTTTGCTGTGTAGGTGATTCTTGGTTTTAATCCCAGCTCCTTTGACCTCCAGAATATCATATTCCAAGCCTTTCGATCCCTCAGTGTAGAAGCTGCCAGATCCTGTATTATCCTGATTTTGTTTCCACAATATTCAAATTGTTTCTTCTTGGCTGCTTATAATATTTTCTCCTTGATATGGAAACTCTGGAACCTGGATATAATATTCCTAGGAGTTTTCTTATTGGGATCTTTTTCAAGAGGTGATTGGTGGATTCTTTCCACCTCTATTTTGCCCTCTAGTTCTAAAACATCAGGGCAATTTTCCTTGATAATTTCTTGAAGGATGATTTCTATTATTCTATTTTTGATCATGGTTTTCAGGTAGCCCAATAATTTTTAAATTGTCTTTCCTGGATCTATTTTCCAGGTCAGTGTTTTTTCCAATGAGATATTTCACATTGCCTTCTATTTTTTCATTTGTTTTGATCTGTTTAATAGTATCTTGAGCTGCCATAAAGTCACTAGCTTCCAATTGCTTCTTTTTCTCATTGGCTTTTTGAGCCTCTTTTGCCATTTAAGTTAGTCTATTTTTTTTTATTTTAAAGCAATTGGGGTTAAGTAACTTGCTCAAGGATACATGGCCAGTTATTTTTGTGTGGGTGCCAAGTATATGAGTCTGGAACCGATTCCAGGTCTCCCAACACTGGAGCCTATGCTCTTACTCACTGTACCTCCTGGCTGCCCCTGAGTTAGTCTATTTTTTAAGGTGTTATTTTCTTCAGTCAGGTTGTTGACTGTCTTTTCATTTTTTTCTTGCATCATTCTCATTTCTTTTCCTAATTTCTCCTCCACTTCTCTTATTTGGTTTTCAAAATCCTTCTTAAGCTCCTCTATGGCATGTAACTAATTCATATTTTTCTTGGAAGCTTTTTGTGAGGGGTTCTGACTTCATTGTCTTCCTCCTGTTCCATGCTTTGATCCTTTTTGTCCCCCAAAAAGGAGTCTAATGATGGATTGCTCTGCTTGCTTTGCTCTTTTGCTTTCTTTACTTGCTCATGTTGCCACTCAATTACTTGACTTTTGAGCTTTTTGCCACAGTAGAACTCTGCTTTCAGAGAGGGGAGCTTTGTCCCAAATTGCTGTGGTTTTCTCAGCTGCTTGGAGGTATTAGTTGGCTGCCCTCTCTGAAGCTTCCACACTCTCTGGAACTCTGGTCACACACCCCAGCACCTCCACCCTAGATAGCAATTCAGATCTAAGCAGGTTAAAGCAATCACGACTACCCCTCAGACTGGTTGCTTGGTTCCCCTACAATCTCCAGGCCAGGAGCTCTGAACCTGCCATGCAGCAGCGGCTGCACAGCTGCAGCACCTGAGCCACTTTTCCCTCTGGGGGCAGAGGCCAGACCGCACTCCCATACCCCCTGTTCCCAATGTCACCGACCTCTCACTTTGTCTTTGGCATTTATGAGTTGATAATTCTGGCAACCACCACAGCTGCTGGTGATCCGCTCTCCCAATGTCCCTCCAGCAAGGGCCTGTCAGGCCACCCTGAGGCTAAAATATTGGGTTCATGTGAACTGGGATCTGCTCCCAGAGTGCTGCACTGGCTCCTTCCTGCCAGCCTGCCAGGCTGTCTTCAGTGGGAGGTTAGTTTCTTTCTTTTGCTTTGTGAGTTCTGTAGTTCTAAAGTTTCTTTAGAGTCATTTTTTACATGTATTGGAGGAGGTGGAGGAAGTCCTGTTTCTACTCCACTATCTTGGCTCCACCCCCAAATCAAGATATTATAAAACAGATCCAGAAGAATGAAAAAATAGAAGGCAATGTGAAATAACTCATTGGAAAAACCACTGACCTGGAAAAGAGATCCAGGAGAGATAATTTAAAAATTATTTGACTACCTGAAAGCCATGATCAAAAAAAGAACCTAGACATCATCTTTCAAGAAATTATCAAGGAAAACTGTCCCAATATTCTAGAACCAAAGGGTAAAATAGAAATTGAAAGAATACATTGATTGCCTCTTGAAAAAGATCCCAGGGCGGCTAAGTGATGCAGTGAATAGAGCACTGGCCCTGGAATCAGGACTACCTGATTTCAAATCTGGCCTCAGATACCTAACACTTAGTAGCCGTATGACCTTGGGCAAGTCACTTAACCCCAATTGCCCTGCCCTCCCCCTCCAAAAAAAATGCAAAAAAAAGAAAGAAAGAAAAAGAAAAGGATCCCCAAAAGAAAACTCCCAGCAATATTATAGCCAAATTCCAGAGTTCCCAGGTAAAGGAGCAAATATTACAAGCAGTCAGGAAGAAACAATTTCAGTATTATGGGAACACAATCAGGATAATACAAGATCTAGTAGCTTCTATATTAAAGGATTGGAGGGCTTGGAATATGATATTCCAGAGGTCAAAGGAGCTAGGATTAAAACGAAGAATCACCTACCCAGCAAAACTGAGTATAATACTTCAGGGGAAAATGTGGACATTCAATGAAATAAAGGACTTTCATGCATTCTTGATGAAAAGACCAGAGAGCAAAAGAAAATTTGACTTTCAAATACAAGAAGCAAGAGAAGCATGAAAAGGTAAACAGGAAAGAGAAATCATAGGGGACCTATTAAAATTGAAATATTTACATTTTTACATGGAAAGATGATATTTGTAACTCAAGAGACTTTTCTCAGTATTAGGATAGTTGAAAGGAATATATATATACACACACACATATATATATAGGTGGATGCATGTGTGTGTATTTTTATATTCCATACATATTTATGTGTATATTTATACATAGACACAGAGCACAGGGTGAGTTGAATATGAAGGGATGATATCTAAAAAATAAAATTAAGAGGTGAGAGAGGAATATATTGGGAGGAGAAAGGGAGAGATAGAATAGGGTAAAAGAGGTAAAAGAAAGCTATTATAGTGGAGGGGGAGAGCAAGAAGGTGAAAGGAAATGAGTCAATCTTACTCGCATTGGATTGGACTTAAGGAGGGAATAACATACACACTCAATTGGGTATCTTACCCTACAGGAAAGTAGGGGGAAGGGGATAATGGGGGGAATAATAGAAGGGAGGGCAGATTGGGGGAGAGTGTAGTCAGAAGCAAACATTTTTGTAAAGGGACAGGGTCAAAGGAGAACATAGAATAAATGGGGGATGGGATAGGTTGGAAGGAAATAAAGTTAGTCTTTCACAATATGACTACTATGGAAATGTTTTCCATAACTACACATGTATAACCTATATTGAATTGCTTGTCTTCCCAGTGGGGGTGGGGGTGAGGATGGAAGAAGGGAGAGAATCTGAAAGTTAAAGTTTTAAAAATAAATGTTTAAAAATTGTTGTTATATCAGGAAATAAGATATACGGGCACTGGGGTATAAAAATCTATCTTGCCCTACAAGAAAGCATGGGTGAAGAGGGGCAGGGGAGTGATGGGGGCAGAGGGAGATATAAGAGAGGGCAGACTGGGGGAAAGGGTAATTGGTATGCTTACCATCTTTGGGTAGGGGGTAGGGGAGAGATGGGGAGAAAATTTGGAACTCAATATCTTATGGAAAATGAATGTTGAAAATTAAAAATAAATAAATAAATTCTGGAGGGAAAAAAAGCACATAGGGTACATGATCTTGTACTAGTAACTATAATCCTCATTAATCCCTATACTATATAAAACAATCCCCTCTCCCCATGGTCATTTAGCCTTTCACATATTTTAGGATTTATATAATCCTTGGAAACTCGTGGGTTTGCTTCTCTTTTCTAAGTATAAGAACTGTTTAAAACATGCTGGCTGCTGAATTAATTTATTTTATAAAAAACAAAGACTTTTGGAAATGGTTGCAGTCAAATCTTCTTACAACTCCATCCACAGCAAGAGGAAATTCCTTAAGGCCATAATCCCATCTGCCCACATGCCCATTCTTTCTTCCTCTGATTTATACTGTGCCCTGTGTTTTCCAATTTGCCTAATTCTAAATGTGAACCCCAAAATTCAGGTTGTTATAATAATAATACCTTATACTCTAAACACTTTCACATCTATTATCTCATTTGATAGATCAGAGGAGATCATATGGGTAAAATGTTTAAAGCCCTATATAATTATTTTTATTGGAGCTTCAGAAATGAAGTCCCTTGAATGGGAAGCAGGTTGCAAAGGCAAAAAGCAGTGGACCTGGTCATAGACAAAAAGGTAAAGTAAGTTACCTTTATTTAAAACTTTGTTGTAACCCTCTCTTCCTATCTTTGTCTCCTCCCGTTCTTTCTTTCCTCTCAGAATCTTATGTTAACTCTCAGGACCTCTCAATGAAACATGCCACCTGATCTTGCTTTCTTGTAAAAACTTCATACTCTAGACCTTTCTTTCCCTCTTTCATCAATACTTATTGGATCCATGTCTAATCTCTGTACATAATCTTATTAGGTAAATGGAGGTAACTGTTAATAATTCATCATTGTTAATAGTGTGGGTTGTTTTTTGGTTTTGTCCAGATCATTACACCCAGTATGGAAACTCATTTCACTAATACACATAAGACCAAGTCTTCTGAAGTTTGCAGTGGACCAAAGAAAATAACCAAATTACCTTCAGATCTACACGTAAAGGAAGAATTTATGACCAAACAAGAGATAACAAGATTCATTGCAGGTAAAATGAATTATTTTGATGACATTAAATTTAAAAGATTTTGCACAAACAAAACCAATGCAGACAAATTTATTAGAAAAGCAGGGAAATTGGGACAGGAGGGTGAGGGTTTACAGCAAATTTCTCTGATAAAGATCTTATTTCTCAAATATATGAGGAAGTGAGTCAAATTTATAAAAATAAGTTTGATAAAATAAAATTGATAAAAATCAATTCCACAATTGATGAATGGTCAAAGGATGTAAACTGGAAGTTTTCAGAAAAAAAAAGCTATCAATAGTCATATGAAAAAGTACTCTAAACCATTAACAATTACAGAAATTCAATTTAAAACAACTGTGAGGTATCACTTAATGTCCATCAAATTAGCTAAAATGACAGAAAAGGAAAGTTACAAATACTGGAGGGGATGTGGGAAAATAGGTAGACTAATGCACTATTGGTGACGTTATCAACTAGTCAAACCATTCTAGAGAACCATTTGGCACCAAGGCCCCCCAATCTGTAAAACTATGTGTACTCTGACCCAGAAATATTGCCAATAGGTATGTACCTCAAAGGGGTCAAAAAAAGAAAAAGCAGGACCCATATATAAATACACACACGGGCGTATGTGTGTGTGTGTGTATGTGTTTGTGTGTGTATATATATCAGCTCTTTTGTGGTGGTAAATAATTGGAAATGCCCATCAGTTGGGGAATGGTATACAAATGTGATGGAATACTATAAGATATGATGAAGGTAATGGTTTTATGGGGGAAAAAAACTTAGAAGACATATCAACTGATGCAAAATGAAGTGAGTAGAACAAGAAGAACAACATACACAATAACAGTAACAGTGTAATGTTCATAAATGGTGAAAGGCTCAACAACTCTGATCCATGATAATTCCAAAGGATTAATGATGAAAATCTGAGTCAAACTTATCAAAATGAGTTTGACAAAATAAAATTGATAAAAATCAATTCCACAATTAATAAATAAAGAATGTAAACAGGCAGTTTTCTGAAGAAGGAATAAAAGCTGTCAATAGTCATATGAAAAAGTACTCTAAATCATTAATAATTAGAGAAATTATCTTTCCATTTATAGAGAACTATTGGATGCAGAATGCAGATTGAAGTATATTTTTCTTCCTTTTTAGCTAATTGGAAAGTATGTTTTACATGACATTATATATATAATAGGTATCATATTTTTTGCCTTCTCAATGGATGAGGGAAAGAGGACAGAGAGGGGGAGAATCTGGAATAAAAAAAAATTTAAAACCTTAAAATAGATTGGGAATCCAAAATTTTGGAAATAAATTAACAAATTACTTTATATGAATGGAATGGAATATTAGTGACTCAGTGTAAATAAAAAATTAGAAGCAGAAGACATATAAAGTAGTGCTTTGTGAAGAAAACAGAACTTATAGAAAAATATATACATTGAGTGCAACTATGTAATGAAAGACAAGAATAATAGTCATTTCTATGTAATATATGCAGAAAAGAAAGCCATAATGGCTCATAAAAACAAGGATAATGGAGGTACTATTGTGATAAAATCAATATATACATCTTTGGAACTGAAGCTAATAAAACAAAAGTAGCAAATAATATGTTTACAGATACGTGTATAATAATTTTAAAATCTTTTTAAAATTTTGTTTTGTTTATTTTACTTCCTTTTTTGAAGTTATTAAATCAAAGCTGTATTTGAATACTTGTACTTGTGAAATATCTCAATATTTTTTTTAAAAGACATGTATCTCTGTGTCTTATAGACCATTACAGACTGCATTTAAAAAAAACACTAAAAACTAGCAAGGACAATAATTTATTTACTGTAATTGTCCTTCATGGTGTGTCTAGTGTTATTCTGTCAAAACAGCCTGAGGATGATGGGATCCATCTGTCCTCTCAACCATATATTTGCTTGGTGCATTATTGGAAGACCCATGTAGCTCATTGTTCATCATTCCTTTACCTGAATAATGAATAGTGACTTACATTCTGTGCTTCCCATTTACACCCAAGTTATGGAGCACAGAACATTATTTTTTCTATTAAAGGCAATGGATCCTTTGGAATCATTCCCATCTAATGTGCATCTATGCTTAGGGAGTTTACTAGGAATGTTAATACTATAAAAGAACCCATTCCCCAAAGCTGGCCAAGTTGCTAGGCACTCTCCGAACTTTTTGGATTCTCTTTAAGGCAAAATAGTCACCAGTAAGACTGGGAAGGAAGACAAGATAAAAAAACAGTGGATGATTAAAGCAGGGGAAAGTAAAATAACCAAGTAATTCCTGGGACAGAGTAGAGTTGACTAGAATTTATTAAACACCTACTATGTGCCAGAGACACTGTGCTAAGTGCTCAGGATATGAAGAAAGGCGAACCAAGAGCTTCCTGCTCACAGGAAACTCACAGTCTAAAGGGAAAGTCAACATGCAAATAATTCTGTACCAAGAAGATATATAAATAATAAATTGGAGATAATCAGGCATTTCTTCAATGCTGGTTGAACAAACTGAATGACATACAAAGATAAGAGAAACCTAACAGCCTTTCACCTCCCCGACCCTCTTATGTTACTTTTTAATTTCCTGAAGAGAGGCCTACTAATGTCAAGGACAATAAAATAAATAGTGAAAGAAGTTTCCAAATTATCTCATAAGATTTGTAGCTAAAAGAGACTGAAGAAATCATTTAGTCCACTCCCCTAGAATCCCATGGAGAAGCTGAGTGTCAAAGGCATGTTTCCAAGGTGAGCAATGCCACCCCCTGGGGAGAACTGTGGAGCATATGAGGGTGCGGTAATAGCCTCAGGTGCAATTGAGGGGTATTGAATAAAAACATGGGGGCAGCAGAAGCATGAGGAAAGAAAAGAAGAAAATTTTGAAAAAACCATTCATACATGTTTCATAGTAATTATATTATTTTCCAAATAAACATACAAAATGCAAGTTATAACCAATCAGTGGTCAAGTCCACTGACAGGTCTTAACAATCAAGTGTTGACAGGCAAGCATGTGGGGCATTGTTAGGAAGTCCAGTGTGCAGCAGCAGAAATTTGTGCATGTAAATGACTTGTTTTCAATACAATACAATACAATACAATACCATATGGTTAAATGACACAGTATTATTTATGTCCAAAATTTCAATGCAGGAAAAAAAATCACAAATTTACAACAAATCATTAAATGTGAGATGCATCATTTAAAAAAAGATTTCCAGGAAGGTGCTGAGTAATATATATATATATATATATATATATATTTTTTTTAAAGGGGTATAGGCCAGAAACATTTGGGAACCTCTGGTCTAGAGTATTAAGTGATTCTCTAGATAATGCAAAGAATTACTGACTGATTTCTATTTTCTGTATCACAAACCTTGTTTTACAGACCAAGAAAAGGAAGTGGGTTTACCAGAAACCTTTCCTACCGCCTTACTCTTTATTCTCTTTTCTTTCTGCTATGCACTGCGCAAATGTTCACAGAATTCCAGAGGTGGGAGGGAGGAATCATCAAGTTCATGCAGTCCAAATTCCTGTCTGCTACAAGGAATTTCCCATTCAGTTAAGATGAAGGTCCCCTCCAGACTTCACTTCTCTTATGCACTTACATATTCTTTTTCATTACAATTATTGTATATGTATCTAATTTCCCATCTAGTCTACGAATCAATGGAAAAAGCATTTATGAAGCACTTATTACGTGTCAAGCATTATGCTAAGTGCTGGGAAAATAAAATGGAAATGTGAGATAGCCCCAGTTGTCAAACCCAGAACTCACACTAAATGGGGAAGACAACACATAAAGAAAGGTTCAGATGCAGGGTGAATGGCAAGGCCCAAGGGCATTTCTCTAGATAAAGGTAAGAGTATCTGTCATATTCTAGAGAGCCTAGGGACAGAGCCAAAAGTAGGGGCTCTATCTTAATTCTAGTGTCTAATAGGGTACTCTGCACACAGGTAGTGTTTGATAAGAACTTGCTTAATTTAATTTAATACAGCATCCTTAGAAATAGTCATCCAGATTTTGCTTGGATGCTTCCATGTTTTGTCTAAGACACCCAATGATTCAACCTCTTTTTTTCTTTCTCTTAATTCTTGCCCCAAATCTCTCTACCCTGCTTCTACTTTGGGGTTTGTAGATTTACAAATAAGCATGTGTTCAGGTTTACTGCTGGTTGCTTTTCTCTTCTGTCTGATGTTTTTTTTTTTTTTTTAAGCAAGATCATACGCAGGACACAAACAAAAGCAGCATTTCCCATCAATGGCGAGGTTCTCCAAATACTCTTGTAGCTACTGGAGTTGGAAGTGGTTAGTATCACAAGCAAACCAGCTACTCCTTCTTAGCTGGCCCCCAACTTTGGAGTGGAGGGTGTATGACTTTACCTTAGTCAGTGCCTCCATTCCATCTCTAATTCAGTGACAGAGAAGATCCCAAAATGGCCAAAGCTGAGAATAAACACCTGAGTTTTCTACCTTTCTGTCTTACTGTCTTGCTTAGTCTGAGTATAAAACACACACAAAAAAAACAAAAACAGATCCAGTTTTACTCTACTTTGGAAGGTTTTTCATAAATTAATAAATAAAACCATAAGAATTTATTTCATTTGGATCAAGCCCCCAACTAGGAGAAAAACCTGTCACTTTGAGCCAAGGTTCAAATCTATCCTTTTTGAATCTTTGCATAACATAAGCCATTCACTAATCCCTTTTTTCAATGCCTCCTGCTCTACCCTCATTCACAAATTAGTATATACACAAATCAAAAGCAGTTATGATTGAACAAGTTGCATCTAGTCAGAGAATTCAAGTTATACAAACATAAATTATAAATATAAATTTAGAGAACAGAGATAAGTTTTAGAATCAAGATATGCCCTACCAGTAAGAGAGTGTTAAAATATTTCACCAATTTCCTCAATTCTCCTGGCAAAAAAACAAAATAAAACAGTTTAGAAATGCCTCATTTTGCTCTAATTCATTGCTTACACCATTCATTAGGAGCCTAAGGGGCAGTCACGGTTAATGAAACCATGTCATCTCACTACCCAGTCCCCCATTCCAGCTTCCATTACCTCTCTTTGCTTTTGCTCATTTATGTTCATTCTTAATGTGCACTCCGAGTCCTTCCCTTCCCTTGCACCCAAAACTAAATAGTTCAAACTCCCACCTCTGAGGCTTCCCAGTGATAGTGATGATAGTCTCAGTCCCTCCCAGGATGAGAAGAAAAAATAACTGTTCATGTGGACTCTATTTCACAGAAGTTCATGCAGCTAGTCTCTGAAGACTTCTCTTTGCCTTTGGAGCTATCTCCAAAAGCCTGCTATACTATTCATAGAGAAGACTATACTGTACTAATTATATTGTGCCCCCCAACAATACCACAGATCTTACTTGGCAAAATCCACAGTAATAGGAAAGAGATAAATCTGATCTCTATTGCAAGGAAACACAACGAATGCATCAATTCCAGGATAGGACAATGCAAGGGGACAGGCATCCCATTATCTTAGTCTATCAGCGACATATATCTTAGATAGGCATTGTAGAGGGGCCATGCACTGGGCTCACGATGAGGAGGAGGAGAAGATTAACTTTGATCACATTTTAGAAAGGATACAACCATTTTGTTATTCCTGTTTCCACCTTAAAAAATCATATTTTAAATAAGTTGGTTTTTTGTTTTTGGGTTGTTGCTTTTTTTTTTTCCCCAGTGATACCAGAAAAATGCAAATCATAGAATCCCAAGCCCTTGGAGGGACTACTATCACAGATGACCAAGAACACAATCGAAAGCTGTGTAGTAGGTAGAAGAAATCTGTAGCACATTACCAAAGATGAGTTGCACATAACAAACACCATCAGAAAAAGAGCATGGAAAGCTTTTGCAGTAAGAAAAGCAGGTGGGCAAGAATGTGGCAAGTGATGGGAGGATAGGTTGTAACCTCCAAGCTCTGAAGGGATTCAGAAATGGTCCTTGGAACGGCTAGGTGGAGCAGTGAATAGAGCACCAGCCCTGGAGTCAGGAGGACCTGAGTTCAAATGCGGCCTCAGACGCTTAACACAGAAACTAGCCGCGTGACCTTGGGCAAGTCACTTAACCCCAATGGCCCTAAAAAAAAGGCCAAAAAAAAGAAAGAAATGGTCCTCCATTATCGTATTAGTGCTCTATGGAGGATTTTGGGGGAGGGGGAAACTACGGACATGAATCCCACAAGATGAGAAAGTCTGTAGTTGTTGTGATATATACAAGCAGAGGAGCCATTATAGTAACGATAGGATCCCAGATCCAAGTATCTAAGTATAAAATGCCACTCCTGACTTCTAGTCATGAGTCCCAGCCTGCCAAATTAAATATTCCCAATTCACTTCGCATGCTATATTTGTGGAAGATACTGCGCTAGGTGAAGAGGAAACAAAGAGAAACAAAGTAGTCTCTACCCTCTAGACACTTTCATTCTCCTGGGGCAAGTCAGCATCAACACAGAGAAGTGAACATAAGAGCCATGACAAATCAATCTAAAATATTTGGGGGGATGATTAATAACTGGGGTAATTAGGGCTCCTGGAGGAAGTGGGACCTGAGCCGATCATCGATGGGAGCCAGGAGTTCTAAGAAGTAGAGGTGAGGAGGAAGAGTATTTTAATCATGCGGCACAACTTGAGCAAAAACACAGAGAGGACAGATAGAATGGGGAACATTAAGTACAGGGGTTGAGGCTGTTCATGTAAAATGTGTGAAAGGGAGTAATGTGTCATCAGCCTAGATAGATGGGCTGCAGACAGCTGTGAAGAGCTTTAAATTCTGAACAGAAGAGTTTGTAGGAGGAAGAGGCCACCTCTGAGCACCCAGCAGGGTGGGGATGTACAAAGGCCACACCTTCACCCTTTGGTTTTCCATAAGCTGCCTCTTACCATGTCCAATTTCATATGTTTTCTTTCGAAATAAACTGGCAACCATTTGGCCCTCTGGTTGATTTTTTTTTGTCCTAAGAGAGCATCATTCCTCATTTTTCTTTCTCTCTAATTAACTAGGAACTTAATTTGCCTGGTTTCAGGCTGCAGCATGATAATTGCTAAATTAG
The DNA here is from genome assembly GCF_028583685.1 of Petaurus breviceps papuanus. Classification (NCBI taxonomy): domain Eukaryota; kingdom Metazoa; phylum Chordata; class Mammalia; order Diprotodontia; family Petauridae; genus Petaurus; species Petaurus breviceps. The sequence continues at coordinate 31,850,996 of NW_027185903.1, forward strand.
GAGATATCCTCACATTCAAGACTGCATGACTGAGCAAGCTCCAGGTAGTCAGCCCATATGGGAATATACACTTTTCACATTTGAGAGGATTTGTATAAAGAAGAAAGAGAAAGGCAGCATCTGTGGCCTTGGCCACACAGGAAATACACGGCTTGTCTCAGGGATGACATCTAATGTCAAACCTGACAAAAGCACCATTTTTAACATTTGCATCCTGCTTGCTGCTTTTTCATTAATCAGCAGACTTCCCTTCCCTTTTAATCCTGATGGTACAGGACACAGCACCTGCACCATAGAAGAGCACCTGCTAACCATGGCATATAAGCTGTTGTTCCATGTAGTTTATTTTATTCTAGGTATAGTTTGGACTCAGTGACCTCTAAGGTCCTTGGTCAACCCTGAGATGCTGTGATTCTGAAAATCCGTAATTGTTCTATTCAGGGTGGCCTGACCCGACTTGGTCTGTATCAACACAGCCATGCCATGCCAGCGTCCTACTGTATTTATTGAGCCTTCCCAATGTGACAGGTCTTGTACACACTATTTGTGTTGACAAAATACAGTCACAACATGGCCCCTGACCTCTTGGAATTCACAATACAAGGCAGCCTGACACATACCCTTCACCCATACAGTAACAGATCAATGACCCAGCACCAAGTCATTCACAAATGGATAGCTTTTTCAATGCTAGTTTTATATTCATTTTTGCTCCCTGACTTTTCTTCTTGGGTTATTCCCCATATAATTTCATAAAAAAAGAAATTAAGTTGATTTCCAAGGAAACAGTATTTCTTGTGAAGAGCTTGAGGAAAGAAAAATACTTTTTCCTCTCTCCTTCCTCATCTCCCTCCACCTAGGAGAATTAAGAATGTCTTGAAAAGGAAGGCCATACAACTAACTCTTTCTAGTTCTTTTCTCTTCTGCCGTGGAGGTACTGAATCTTGACCTCAAGGACAGCTTGCTTTTGACCTGACACATGAGACAGGAATTACCCTTATCTGCCTTAGATAATTGTATAGGCTATTGGGGCTCATGAAAGCAATCAACCCCTTTTTATTCTTTCAAACTCAGCTACTTGCTTCTGTCTGATAACTTGCTTTTTGAACCTGTTTGTGCTGGAAAATGAGCTTTTCTGATAGTGGATTCTAGTTTGGTGAGTCTTGTTGGGACACCTGGCCCCTACCACCATGAAGAATGCTTGCTAAATGCACGAGGTAACTCCCATCAGCACAACTACTGGTTCCAAGGGGATGGGGGGAGCTGGAGAGCAATTAGATTCCATCATGTGACCGACTAGCTGAGCAGTTAGGATAATAAAGTAGCAACTTTGCAGTCCCAGAGATACACTGAGAGAAAAGATGTGTGTGGGTGCAAGTGTTTGCCAATATAATACTGCAAAAATCAATTTTTTTGACAAGCACTTTTAAAGAAGGCTTTTAGGGAAAACAAGGAGTCCCATCTGACCTGAGTCCCCACCCTATATGGAATAAGGCTTGCCAATTTTTCAACCTGATTCAGCAGAGGATGAAAGTTGCCAGTCAAAATCACCTTTCACGAGGAAATAAGAGGGTTGTAATGAAAATTGTAAAAATGCCAAAGGGTGTGGGGGGAAGGAGCTAATTTAAAATACTGGAAATATTTGCCAGAGCATCTGCTTGAAACAAAATAAAAGATGTACTTTAATGAAAAATGTTTTTAAATCTTTAAAGGAAATAGAAAGCACGGTAGCAGTGTGAATGGAGGAGGCTACATGAAGTCAGCCTTTTTAGAATCTTCAATATTTCAGCAGACAGCAAGGTGATGTCTCACTAAATGTTCCCTCTTAGCCTTTCCAAACGGTGAGAATTAGGGGGGGGGGGTGTGGAGGGGAATGGGGGAAGGGATAAGTAAGCAAGCAAAATAGTCAAACAACTTTATGGTGTAAGACCTATGTTTATATACCCTTACACACCATTAAACCTTATTATGAATGTTAGGGAATGGGTCAAGTTTCAAGGACAGAAGCTAATCACACCTGATGTAAGACAGGCTGTATTCACAAACATACTTTGTTGGTGTAACTGAACCACAAGTTAAGGCAGGAATGATTACCCAAATCTTTCTCTTCTTTTTCCTCTTCCTTGTTCTCCTTCTCCTCTTTCTCTTTTTCCTCCTCTTCCCCTTTCCCTTCTTCCCCCTTCTCCTCTTTCTCTTCTTTCTCCTCTTCTTTCCCTTTCCCTTCTTCCCCCTTCGCCTCTTTCTCCTCCACTTCCTCAGAATTCACATAGTGGTTTCTTTTTTATAAAGCACATTGTTAAGATTATGCCTATGAGGAGAAATAATGCAAATATAACAATATATCTATGTGTATGTACACACACACACACTCATACAATGTATATTGTGGGCTCCTCACACATCATTCTTTGGCTTGTGTCTGCACTCAGATTTTCCCCTAGGGAGCAGCACATTTTGGTTGGTGTCTAGGACACCAGCAATAAAGAAAAAGCCTTTTGTTCTCCTGTAAGCACTCAGACTCACAATGGGACACATATAGACCAGGCATTATTTCACCTAATAGTGCAAATGGCAGGCACCCAAACCTATTTACACACCAACTTTCTTTCCCTCTCCTGTGAGTCTCAATTCCTAGAGATCTGCACAGTCCTCCAGAATTATCCAGACTCTTCTTCATAGCTCAGTTCAAATATAGCTTCTGGCATGAGTTCATTCCTGCTATCTGTACTTCTCCACCTTCCCTCCCCCCCCACCACCAGTACCTTTCCCTCAAATTACCCTGTATTTATTCTGTATATATTTATACGTGTATATGTCGTCTCCCTCAACAGATTATCTCTTTAAAAAAAAGTATTGATTTTTTTTCTCTTTGTATCCCCTATCACTGATACAGCATCTGACACACAATATTTTACTGTTGTTTTTTTTTTTTATGCCCAAACTGTAATTTCCTTGGTTTAGGGCAACCCTGCCAAAGAAACTTCCTCCTCAGGGCAGATCAGCATCTAATCTGCACCTTAAAGTCTTGCCTGAGGGCACTCAGAGGTTACCTGCCCTGCCCAGGGTAACAGAGGCACACACTAGATTCTTTATAAATGCTTGCTGATAGATTGGTGGGGGTTGAAGACCTCTGGAAAGGGAAAATTCTCACTTGGGGTCGCTAGAAAATCAAGTCTTTTCCCCTGACCCCACAGGTTCACATTACTCACAGAATTATTCAAGTAAAGAATAAGGTCCAGCTTTGCCAAATTCCATGCATTGTGGACCTGGTTCCTGCTTGGTCCAGGAACTACTCAACTTGTTCCAGGAATGACTGTTTAAGAACCCCTCTTCTGTGTATATGTATGTATGCATGCGTGCACATATGCACACATATACATGCATGTAGTATGTGTTTGTGTGTACATGTACATATATATTTACATTTCTTTTTTATAAAGCACTTTGTTCACATTAAGCCTGTCAGAGTAAATAATTATATAACAGTCCATCTATGCATATGTTTATGTGCATATACACACAATATATGTATATGCATATTGTACATATATGTAATGGGTGTGTTATATATACTTATACACAAGTGTGTATATGTTTTGTATATGTGTATATATTATATATATATATATAAAATCAAATGTTCCTCTGATTTCATTGATATGGATTTCAGTGATGAAATATCCTTCCTATATGACTTTAATTCATATCCTCACACCAGTTCACCATGCAGTTTACCCAGCATGCTAGGAACCTTCCACACTTTCTCTTGACATCACAAGGATACAAATGGACCATGCAAGTTGTGTGTGTGTGTGTATTCCTTTCTCCATATGACCAGCCCATGTCATTTATGTTTTTTACATAAATTTTACATTTATGTCAATGTCTGTGTGTGTAAATACATATATAGTATTGAATTGTGTATATATAGACATAATATATAAATAATTGAAATATATATCCATAAATATAGTTCAATAATTTAATGAATTAGCAATCAATCAGTATTATTGAGCAAGCTTCTGTGTGCCAGGCACTATGCTAAGTAATGGAAATTTATAAAAGTAAAATAATTCCAACTCTCAAAATATTAACATTCTAATGGGAGAAGCAACTCATGTAAGTATATACAGAATGAAATTCCTACAAGGTAGTTGAATACATGGTAGTTTTGGACAGGGGGTACTAACAGTTGATGAAGGGATCCAGAAAATACTTCTTGGAAAAGATGATGTTTGTTTTACACACAGTAGGAGGGGGAGTAATGTACAGTGAGGCTGGAAAAATAGGTTGTGACCAGAATGTGAAAGGCTTTAAAAGCTAAACTAAAGAATTTAATATTTTATTTTAGAATCAATAAAGAGCAACCAGAATTTACTGAGTAGAAAAGTGACATGGTCAGATCTACACTTAAGGAAAATCACTTTTTGATCACATGGAGGGTGGATTGGAATAAATAGAGACTTTGAGGCAGGAAGACCAATTAAGTAGCCATTGCAATAACCTAGGTGAAAGATGAGGGCTGAGCTAAGGTGAGAGCTGTGTGAGTAGTGAGGAATCATAGGAGAAAGATGTCATGAAAATAGAAATGGCAAAATTTGGAAACTGATGGGATATGTGGAGTGGGGTATGCAGAAGAATGCTGAGGTTATTAACCTGAGAAGCTAGAAGAGAATAATAAATCCTCCATAGAGGAACTACTTACTCTTCTGGAGAATTTCCCTTAGGATATTCATTTTTCCTTATTCAGGTTTTCTATATGCTATTCCCTGAAAATGGTGCATGACTGGCCCATCTTCATTTCTAATCATATTCTTTCTTATTGTTATCCTTTATGCCACTTTTTTGCACTTAGGTCATTTTTTGAAAATAAAGGGCACCTAATAAGAGAAATGCAAATCAAAACAACTCTGTAGCTTTGCTTCCCATCCAACAAATTGATAAAAATGACAAAAGATAGAAACAGTCCATGTTTGAAAGGTTATGGGAAGGTAGGCACACTAATACACTGTTACCGGATCTGTAAATTTATCAAACTAATTTAGAATTGTGCTATAAAGAAAATGTGACTAAAATGTCTATACCTTTGGACCTAGAGATTACACTAATAGGCATATACATACCCTGAGGAAGGTAAATATTTTAACAGTACTTTTTTGTAGTCACAAAAAAAATCAAAAACAATGTAAATACCCATTGATTGGGAAATGGCTAAACAATGTGTATCCATGAATGTAATGTAATGTTACTCAGCCATAAGAAATGATGCATATGAAAAACTCAAAGAAACATGGGAAAATGCATATGAAATGGTATAGAATGGATTATGCAGAATCAGTTTTTTTAAATGGTATACACAATAAAAACAACCAAGCAAAGAAGCCAGGAAGAAGGAATTCAAGTGCCATGGAACTAATGGAAATTTCAGGTTGTTGACAATATTTTTTCTTTGACATTGAAGTTCTGGATTTTAACTATGACATTCTTGGGACTTTTTCTTTGGGGGGCTGTCTTTCAGGAAGTGATTGGTAGATTTTTTTTTCTTCTACTTTTCACTTTACTCTCTGGTACAAATTTACTCTCTGGTACAAATAAATCTAGGCAGTTTTTGTTTATTATTTCCTGAAATTTTGTTTCCAGGATTTTTTTAAATCATGGTTTTCATGGAGTCTGATGAGACTTCAATTATTTCCTCCTGACATTTTTTCCTATTTAATTGCCTTTGATAGAAGATACTTTAGAGTATCTTCTTTTTTCTTAATTTTTTGATTTTGTTCTATTATTTCTTGCTGTCTCAAAATCATTGATGTCTGTTCTCTAATTTTCAAGGAGTATGTTATTCAGATAAAATTTGTCAATTTGTTATTCTTCTAAATATATTCTCAGAGTTTTTCTTTTAATGTTTATTTCTTGCTTAATAATTTCTAGTTATTAATATAGTCCTCATGAATTTTTTATTTTAGATATCTATTTGCACTTGTTATGGAATCATGTTCTCCTTCTTTTAGATATTTTTTATATCCCTGGACCTAATATGCTTCTTTATAATAGTCTATATTTTCTTCTGCAGGCTTATCTCTCCAGCCTTACTTCCTGAATTAGGGCTTTGTGACAGGTCCAGGATCCAACCTCTGATTCACTTTTGTGTAGAATGAGGACACTGAAACCCAGAAAGGCTAAATGACTTGCCCAAGGTGACCTTAGGTAGTTGATGAAGCACAAGGTGAGAGGAATAATGATGGCAGATTGATGATTTGACCTTAAGGCAAAAACTCTGAAACCAGCATTGTCTTCACACTAGTGGTCCTGAATTCTTTTTCTAGGTATGAGTGTGTGTGTGTTTCTATGTATATATATTTCTAGTGTGAGGATTTCAACACCAGATAAATTGGACTATAGGCAATGGTAGATATTAAATTCCGTTAAAGTCATCCTGGCCAAATTATTTTCCTTAGGAAATTACTTTGTTCGCTCCACATGCTATGCATATTTAAACTCTTATTATTACTATTTGATATAAAATGTTACTATTTTCACCATTCTATTCTCTCATGTCTATTTCCTCTACTTTTAGGTATAATGAGCCATGATGAACAATTGTCATTAAAAATTTTTAAAGAGAAAAGACATCTCTACTTACTCTAACAGTATAGACAAATGCTTTGGACCAGAAGTACCAAATTCACTGTTGGCAAAGCTATAGCAAAACTTGCATTGTGATCCAAGTCAGATCAAAAACAAATTGGGGGTAGGGGGTGGCTAGGTGCCACAGTGAATAGAGCACCAGTCCTGGAGTCAGGAGTCAAATCCGGCCTCAGATACATAATATTACTAACCGTGTGACCTTGGGCAAGTTGCTTAACTCCAATTGCCCTATCTTACCCCTCCAAAAAAGCAAAAAAACAATTGGTAGATGTTTTAAAATAAATAAAAATACAATCCAACATAGATAACGTTAATTTTTGTTTTATAAGTTAATATGATTCTGGTATAATTAAATATGAACAAATATGACCAATATTCAAGTCACACATGAATTTGGGGAAATGTTTTTAAAATAATTGCAGCTTCTATTTACATAGAGCTCTAAGGCTTATGAAACACATACTTAATATTATCAGCATCAACACTCCCATTTTATAGTTGGGAAAACTGAGGCTCCAAGAAACAAAGGGCCTGGAAGAAAGTATCGGAGCTGAGACTGAAACCCAGGGGTCCTAATATTAAGTTGCTATTTTATGTATGATAACAATAATGAAAGCTAGGATTTATATCATAAATTGTGTATATATTTATATATACATAAAATATATGTACGTATGCTGCATTTATATTGTGCTTCAAGGTTTGCTAAGTGCTTTATATATGGTACTTCATCTGATCTATCTATCCAACAAAATATACCTATTCAACAAAAACTGAGTAACTGCCATGAGCAAGTCAATGTCTAGATGCTAAGAATACAGAAAGAAAAAATATACATATACATTAACCCTTATTTTAGATCTATTCCCTTGGGCAAGTCATTCAATCCCTCTGTGACTGGTTGGTCAAATGAGAGGATTGGACTGGAAGATCTTCTCCAACTCTCACATTCTCTAATCATACTACTTTAGAAGACTACATAGTTGGGGGGGGGGTTGATGTGGGGATGGGGGTTATTTGTTTTTTCTTTTAATGGAAGACAATTTCAAGCACTTCTTTAACTTTGAAAATTCTTGAAATAGCTTTGAATCCCCCTCTCTCTCTTCTTTCTCTTTCTGTCTTTCGTCTCTGTCTCTCTCTGTCTCTGCCTCTCTCTCTCCCTTTTTCTCCCTCTCTCTCCCTCATTTCATTTCAATAGAGCTTTTAGGCAGTGGGTGACCTAGACACTAAACATCACCCTAAATTACTTTAATGGGTGATATTTTGAGTAAACTTCAAATGCACATGTCTCATATCCATTAGCAAGAACTGTGCATGCAGACTGGATAACAGATTCCAACCTGAAAGCTTAATAAAATGCAGTGACCCCCACAGATGCTGGACAGAGCATGTAAAATGAAAGTACAGGGATTTATTTTTTTTTCTTCTAATTATTACCTCCTCTCCCCCAACCCAACACACATTTTCGTAACATAGGCTAAAGGGAAAAGAGGTTAGAAAACTCGACCTGGTGTCACAAAGACCTCCAACATATGACCTCTGGCTGTGGAATCCTTTTAACCTCTCATTGTCCCCTCTTTCAGACTGAACTTTGGTGGTAGAAGGACCTCTTCACCAGGGCACCAAAGAAATCCTGGCTCTGTTCAAGACCAAAATACAGTAGAAAACAAAAGCTAAAGAAATTTGCAATAGAAAAGTATTCATGCATAGCAGGCTAGCTTAGGCATGTTTCAGAAGAGTGCTGTCTCCAGAACACAGACTCCCCTAGCTTCTTCCTGCTTAAATGCAATCTCATCCTGCCTCTAGCACAAGACTAGGGGAGCCTGACTCACTGTCAGGAAGCAGGTTAAGAGGAAGGAAAGCTAAGGAGATAGAACATTGGATGATGAGCACTTTTAGGGAAAAAAATTCTGTTAGAAAGTTTTTTTTTTAATGAAAATTATCTTCTGTAGAGAAACAATCATTGGTAAAAATAATACATAAATATGAAGAGAAAACGGGGTCCTTTGAAGGCATTAGAATCTGGACCCCTTGAGTGCGGGGATCTTGTTTTCACTTTTCTTTGTAGCCCCAGCTCTTAGCTCTTAGCCTGGTGCCTAGTAAGAATTCAACGTATGCTGGTCACTGACTGTGGCTGATTGATTGATTGTGTCTACTTTCTTCCCTGGAAAGACTTGACCAAAGGTATAAGGAGAGCCCTACATATCTGGCACACTTTCCCTGAAAATGAAGGTACCCTAGCATATGAACCATTCTGTCCATGACTATTGTACCCCTGTGTTGGAGTTAACTCTTTTTTTAGGTGTGTGGGTGTCTGGGAATAAGAATCAAATCCAGGTTAATGAAAACCTTAGAACCAGGCGTGAGGCCTTAAGGCTACCTGTGGCCTTCTAGGTCCTCAGGCACAGCCCTTTGACTGAGTCCAAGTTTTATAGAACAAATCCTTTTATTATTGTTCTGTGAAATATGTTTCACCTCCAACAGCAACTCCTAAGGCAGTTCTTTGCTTATATTAGATACATATATATATATATATATATATATATATATATATTAAAGCTCTTCTTAGCCAAATATTGCCATTCATTCCAATGATATTTTATAACTTTTATTTGAAAGGAAACACATATCAGAGAAAGGCTAGTTTAGATTAAAATAGGTCAACCATCATCCCTTCAAGAAAAAAAATGAATAGTTTGGACAAACTGAGAGGGAGAGAGAGAGAGAGAGAGAGAGAGAGAGAGAGAGAGAGAG
>NW_027185903.1:31860494-31871298 GCF_028583685.1 Petaurus breviceps papuanus
AGAGAGAGAGAGAGAGAGAGAGAGAGAGAGAGAGAGAGAATCAAGTCTGTGTCAAGAATGTTGAAATAAGCCTAGGGCTTGTTCTATTTCATTAAGTACAAACTGAACTTCAGCTAACAGAATAACCTGGTCATAATTCAGATCTGTCACTGCTAATAATATTGCTTTGTGTTTATTATTTTAATTAGTCATAGCTTCACAACATGGGTTATATCATAATTCATTTGTTCAATTTTTCAATTAACACATTTATTCAGTCTTTAGTATACCCAAAGCATAAATGTACTGGGCATGATACTTGGAATCCAATGACCAAAATGAAAAACCCCTGTATTCAAGGACCTTCTATTTTACTGAATACTGAACACATATTTTAGAATTTTCCATTGTTGGGATAAAAGCATATGATAAATGCCTAGATGTACTCATTATTTTCTAAACTGATGCCGAAAATTGCATACCTCAGTTACATCATGACAAAAATCACAAAATTATAGCTTAAATCTCAGCATTAGAAGAAACCTTATAGATCACCTAGAGACTGACTAGTCCAGTCTATCCATTGTGTAAGTGAATAACTTTTGCATTTTTGACAAATGAGGCAGCTGGTGGCATAGTATATAGAGGGCTGGGCCAGAAGACACAAAGACATTACAAATCTGGCCTCAAACACTAGTCATCTGGGGGACCTGGGACAAGTTATTTAACCTCTCAGTTTTCATGACCCTTCCGTACCTCATACTGCAGGATTCTTGTCCATGTCAATCTAACTCATTTCAACAAACATTTAGTAAACACTTTCTGTGTACTAGGCAATTGAATTAGAAAGATGAAAAGAAAAGAAAAAAAGGAAAAAAGGAAAGGGGAGGGGAGAGGGATGGGGAGGGGAGGGAAGGGGAGGAAAGGAGAGGAGAGATGAAAAAAAGAACCTCTGCCTTCAAGGATTTCATACTCCCCCAGGGAATACTGCATATAAACAGAAAGTAAATAGAAGATAACTGGAGAAGGGAGAGAGTTCTAATATTTGAAAAATTTAAGAAAGTCTTCCCAGAGAAGTGGGCTCCTAAGCAAAGAATTCAAGAAAAAGAATGATTCTGAAGGTCAAGCATGATGAGGCAGTATATTAAAAGCATCTGGCAAAGCCTTCGGAGGATTGGGAACACATTACAGGAATCAGCAATGACTTGCTAAAGTTAGCTATATAGTAGAATGGGTAGAATATTGGACCTGAAGTAGGTAGATCTGAGTGCAAATCCAGTCTTAGACATGTACTATCCGTGTGACTTTGGGCAAGTCACTTAACCTTTCTCAGGCTCAGGTTCCTCATCTGTAAAATGAGAATAGTAATAGCATCTTTCTCACGAGCTTGTTTAAAATGAAATAATATTTGTAAAGTTCTTTACAGAACAGTAAACTACTCTATAAATGTCTTGTGTGCTCTATTATTGTCTTATGTGTCCTCCCTACAGACCTGGGGCATGGGAGTGAATTCTAGGCACCAGGAACAGCTTGTCCTCCTGTCTGTCCTCCGTATAGGCTCTAGCAGAATGCTGGAGGCCTTTTTCTGGGTATTTGTGGCTAACAGTGCAAAACTCAGACTGTCCATCTGCTACCATTCATTCTTGCTACAGGACCAACTGATGTCCTTTTCTAGTCATGAATGTCCTTGATAATGTGTATTCATTATCATTGACAGTATGCTGTAGGCTACTGACATCCATGGTTGGATGCTCATATTTTGATCCATAGATTGTATTTTTTCCCCCCATGGAGGAGCAGGGAGGGCAGGGTTTGTTTATTTGTTTTTGGCATTTCAGTCAGCAGTCAGGTGGCCTGTGTGGCTTATTAAGTTCTGGGTGTGAGGGAAGGGCAGGCCTTCTTGCTACTTTCCCTTTTGCTCTTTCTTTCCATATTAACTCAATCAGTCACTTATCAGTAACAATATCTCAAAGTACCTAGTCAAAGTCTTCCACTCTTGGGGCAACTAAGTTAACTCAATCAGTCACTTGTCAGTAGCAATATCTCAAAGTACATAGTCAAAGTCTTCCACTCTTGGGGCAAAGTCTTGATTAACTCAATCAGTCACTTTTTCAGCAATCAATTAGCATCATACACAAAACCCTCCACCCCTTAGGTCACTAGTAAAATATAATTCCATAATTACTCCATACCCAAGGAGAGGTCTTTTCATCTTGATTAGGAGGCCTATTCTGAGATTCTCTGGATCCCCTTCCATGGTCCCAGATTCTACCTGGATTCACCAGACTGTCACCTGGGTTCAATGGCAGACAGCTCCCAGTTCCTTGACCAGTTCTCTGGGTAGGTCCTGCTCCACACTGAAGTTCACAGGGTCCGGTCCATGTCAGATCCCTCACCATTGCTGCTCCAGGAAATTCAAGGCTCAACCAAGCCACAAACAAACTCTCAGCTTCCCAGTCATGCTTCCTCAGTCACCTGGGCTCCTGGCTCCTGGCTCCTGGGCTCTTGGGCTCCAGACTCTGGGCTCCTGGGCTCCCATCCAGAAGAAGCTCTACTACCACAAGCTCCCAGGAAATTCTGGCTCAGTTCCCCATCTTCTGTAGCTGCTCTGCCACCAGATCTTAGTCTCAAGAAATTCTGACTGTGCCTCTCTGGGGCTTTTCCTTATGTACACAGAGCATTAGCTTCCTGTTTCAGCCAACCTCTTCCTGTTACATCAGTAACAGGAGACAGGAGTTCATACCTTCTGTTTCCCCAACAGAGGCTGGATCAGTTACTAAGTGCTAAGTACCTGCTACTTTTGCCAACACAAAGGGATCTTCAAATTCAAAATTACATTACCATTACAAATACTCAGCAATATACTGTTCCATTACTGTTTGTGTCATCTGATAGTGTGGGTCTCCTAGAATCAAGATCTTCTATTATTCTAAACCATAGAGCACTATTATTAGGATATTGGTATTAGAAAGATGGCCTTTGGTAAAAACAAAATTTCTGGGATCATTGAAAATGTTCAATTTGTGATCCAATCCACTGTCTTCCTCCTATCTGATTCTGGGCCCAAGCTGTTGTCCATTTGTGGCTCCTATCCAACACAGATACACCAGTAGGCTAATTTGATGGGCTGCCCATTCAACTGCATGTCATCATGCAGAAAATATGCTTTCTCCATCTATATTTTTTTTCTCCTTAGATTATTAAGCCAGTTGCTTTTAATGACCATAGGGATATTTGAGGAAGTCTTACAGCATTCCTTAACTTATACAGTGGCATCTGCAAACAGTCGTCCCTAGACAATCTCATCATCTTTTGGATTTTACACAGGTTGTGGGGGCCCTCTCTAACCCTAATGTATGTCTTGCCACTGGACCCAGATGGCTCCGGAGGAGAAAGTGAGGCTGGTGACATTGCACAGCCCTCCTCCTTAAATCCAACTCACTTGCAAGTCATGGCATCACCTCCCTGATGTCCTGATTCTCTTTGAGAATGAAGGACAAACAGTAACATAGGCTGTATTCTATGATGCTTACAAACAGCTTTGATGAGCACATACTTCCATGTTTTATGCTTCAGTAAATAATCAGAGAATCATTAAATCTCTGCGGTCACATCTATCAAACTTAACATATACAGGGGAGGCCCTTACTTGGAAAAAGCCTTTAAAGTTGCATTTTGCTCTGCTAAATCTTGCTCTTTTTTGTAATCAAACATCAGTAAACACAGATTTGCTCTACCTCTCAAGCAATTGTGTGATTATAAAGATGTGGTCTGTTTTAGACAATTGTTTCTGAAAGCCTGCCAGTTCCCTTCTCCTATTTTCATGAACTTTATTCCCAATATAGTCATATACCACTCTCAAAGGAATTTTGTAAAGGGAAGAGGGTAGGTAGAGAGGCAGAAAAGCATCAAGTACCGTGAGCCTGTTTTGCTGGCCTTGAAATCATGATGGCCCGAGTTCAGGTGCTGCCTTTTTTTTTCCCAAATAGGCTTGTTATATTTGTCCTTTGTTCTTGAAGAGGACCACGACATCAGGGAGATGATGACATGACTTTTAGTTGACTGATTTGAGGGAGGGAGGATTGTTCAAGGTCACCAGCCTTACTTTCTCCTCCAGAGCCATCTGGGTCCAGTGGCCAGATATTCATCAGGACAACTAGACATAGCCTAGGATGTAATTGGGAGACCCTGGCCCTTTTAGGCTAAGATCTTCTCAGTTTTGAAAATAGGTGTAAGAGGGAAGTGTTCACTCAACCAAAGAAAGCACTACAAAGAAAAGCCTCCTGAACCATATTTTCTAACACATTTTTCACTGTCCTTCCCTTTACTCACCCTTCCATCAGTCACAAAATGTCAAGGTATATGTTGATTTGGTTTTGAGGATTTTACTAAGTTCTTCATAGAAGTTTTCTACTTAATTCTTTATAGTAGATGCTGGTACACTAATTGAATCATCTTAGTATTTCCTGGGAGCCCTGGAAGATTTAGCAACTTGCCCAGGATTTCCCAGATAGTATTTGTTAGTAGTGGGACTCCCAGGCCAAATCCTTATAAATCTGTTATAAAATCATGCCTATGATATATAGTGTATGCATTGCTACTTTTATTAATAAAACAATTTCTGTTATCTTGATGAAGACTTTTATTATGACTATATCTTACATGGATTACAGTGGTTATTTTCTGAACTTCCACAAACATTTCTTAAATATCTATTGTAACAAACACTGTATGAGGCGCCATGAAAGCTACACGGAGTTAGAAAGGAATGATTCCCACCTCCATAGAGCTATAGTCTAGGACATGATAGACCATATGTACAAATAACTATTCAGACACAGATCTTTGATCCAGATGTGGAAGGGACTTCACAGGCCACTGAGCCTAACCCTCCCATTTTATAGTTGAACAAACTGAGGCCTAAGGAGATTATATGTTTTATGCAAGGTCACAGGATATTAAATATTGGAGTTGAGGCTTTAACCAAGGTTTTCCTTATTCTATCCACTCAACTCTAAAAGTTGAGGTTAGCAAAAAAATTAAAGATGAGTTGGCAAAGAAAAGAATTTCTAAGCATTTCCAAAGCATAAATGGTCATCACAAACCACATGCTGTATGATAACTGAGAAAGGAAGGCTCAGGAACCATTCCTGACTAGAGAACATCAGGAAAGCCTTCATGAACAAGACTGCATTTGATCTGGGCCTAAAAGGAAGGTTAGGATTATAAAAGGTGGACACAAGTGAGGGAGGCATTCTAGGGGCGTACAACTGTGTGAGCAAAAATGTAGGGGCAGCGTGGTGCATAAGATCAGTAGGGAGCATAGGAACTATTTCTAAAAGCTTTGTATTTGTACTTATTGCACTGAACTTTGTTAATCCACTTTTGAGGACTGGTGCTGGGAGCACAGTCTTTGCAATATTCTAATGTTCATTAGCACAACAGGCTAGTGTACTTTCATAGCAACACAAAGATAAATAGACAGAGAGAGATATACATAAACATACATTTCTTATATGCACATGTATATGTATGTCTTATATAAGATATATATACACATGCACACGTATGCATTTCTCACATCCATAAATTTCTATGTGTGCACACATATATACATACACATGTATACTGTATACACACATTTCTTATATGCACTGAACATGCACACATGTATATTTCTTATGTCTGTGGACATATATAAACATATATTTATATATGCATATTTATTGTATACATGTGCATACACATATGTGACATTTGAAACATTCGAGAGATATAATTTTTAAATAACTAATCATTTTATTGATAATGCTAGAATTTTATCAGTAAAAGTGTCAGTGACACTCTTGAATGCCAAAGACCAGTCATGACAGTGGGCTTACAGTTTATATGCCCTTGGAAGAGTGGGTGCTTCCAAGGGTGGCATTCAACTTTGATTGGTTAACAATTAGAGAGAATGAATATTACACTGAGAGGCTGGGGGAATGTATCTTTGATTATGTCATTTACTTCTAAATTGCCCAGCTCTGGTCAATCCAGTCAAAGAATTTATCCCCACCCAAACCTCTGAAGAGCACAGTGGGCTTCCTCACCTTAGATTAAATTCCTTGTAAGGTTGGATAGGGTCTGAACAAGGTTGAGGGGACAGTTAATTCAATCTCATTATCAGCAGTGTCCTTCAGAGACTGAACAACCTACAGGCTTCTGAAAAAATCCTGGTCCTAATTCAATAATTGATTATTAATATATGAGGAGCAATAATCATTACTCTCACATATATAAATTTCTCATACATGCATGTACACATTTATACATACATGTGTCTACATGGCATACACATACATATTTCTTAAATGCATTGTGTATACACATGTGCATATATACATATATGCAAATGTATGTATGCGAAATGAATTCTATTTCTTTGCTAGTTACACATCAATCTGTAGGCAAAGTGAAAAATGCAATCAATCATCTAGATGTCTTGCCTTCATGGTGCCTAACATCTGGACATTTGAAAACATCTGGTTTTTCTCTATTCTCTATCTTACTGTTTAGCATTGTGTGACCACAGCCGGATTGTGGATATTTCAGGAAGGCACTGACTCAGATTCCTTAAGAATTTAATTAAAGTGATAACACAATCAAAATTGGTCAGGGCAATTGAAGTCTCACCCTGATTCTTTTTTTAAAAAAAGTGGTTGCAGTATTTTTCAGCCCCTCAGGTTGGCCCTTGGTTATATAGCTATCACAGCTTGAAAACAGCACTTTGAAGCATGAATTTCCTTGACAGGCAAAAACTATTTGATAAACTTCAGGTTGTACTTCACAGAGCTAGAGAGATGTCCAGCACACAGAGCTCTGAGCCCTGCAGAGGAATCATTCTGTAAATGGAAATCAGGCCTTTAATATAAACTAGGCAAGCATCCAATCACTAAACCTGGCTTTGTAATCTCTCCCTTTCCATTCAGTGAGCTTGATCTACAAAATTCATTTCCCCTCATTTTGCTTCCCAATAGCTTATTTTTCTCCCTTTCTCACAGCTCAAAATCTGTCATTATAATGGTATCTGTGTTTAAAAGGAAGCCGTTTGGTTGCTTCAGGATTCAAAAGCCTAAGAAAAAGCAACCCCAAATATACCATTCACTCATATTTTAGCCCATTTCTGGAAAATTTCTGAATTGAAAACCTAAATCCAATGTAATTTGCTTTGTAGAAATGGGAAGAAAGAGGTTCCTACTACAGAAGTCCCCCCTATAGGGACAAAGCATAAAAGTCCTAGGGTAAAGGGCCCATGATAGTACCAAACCAAGAGAAATTCCTGTATCCATCTTTCTAAGTTACTTATAGTCTATTGGGTAAATGAGTATGCAGATAGGTGGATGGGTGGGGTTTGTGGTTTTTAAAAGCACAACCCAAACCTTCTACCCCAATATAATAAATAAATAGAAAGGAAAACAGTCTATTTTCTACTAATGATGAGTCAGAGGTCTAGACTGGTTGTCTGAGGGATTATTCTGGAAAAGTCAGGCATACCAGAGATGAGCTTAAGATCTGACCGTGAAAACGGTTCAGTTTTTTGGAAAGCTCAGCTTAGACCACAAATAAAAGCATGGCCATTGGGAGTGCCCCTCATCCTCCAAGGAAAACTAAGCCGGTCTCATAAATGGCAGGCCAGCATTAACATTCAAACCCTATAACAGATCAAAGGGAAGTATTCAGAGGGGGCTGGGCTCTCATCCTCGGTCAGTCTTGGAGAGCAGGTTCTGGCCCATTGTGAATAAGTGGTTTTGTGTCTTTTCCTCTACAGAAAAATAAAGAACAACAATGACCTTCCTTTATGGTTTTCTTCTTCCTCGCCTGAATGCACAAAATTACGGCAAATGGATTGTAGCCTTAGTAATAAACGCTATACCCAAGAAGCTGGGTATTTCATATGCTGGTTCTAAGGAAGTAGCAGAAGTCACCAGTGTTCTCTTAACATGATCTCAGATTGTCTGACTCCCCTTCCCTCTGTCCCAAACCAAAGTTCAGCCTTAAAGCCCATCTTCTCTGGAGCACAGATGGAAAACATGCAGCTACTTCTTGGTCCTATAAGTAGCTGTATTCTTGTTAGAGCTTTGCAGGCACAAGGAAGAGTAGGAAAAATCTAGAGAATGGACTGGAATAAATGGAAGGGAGACAAGGAAAGGCTTTAGATTTGGGGATGGAGGCTCTTTGGGCTTAATTTTCTATGGATGCTTAGTCATACCCAAATTCCCTTTCTGTTTCTCCAGCTCCTTCTCTGTCTCTCTACCTATGACTCTTACTCTGACTTGATCTCATTCTCACTCTCTATCACCACATACATCTGACATTTTTAAAATTTACTTATTTATTTTTAGTTTAAAACATTCAGTTCCACAAGTTTTTGAGTTTTGAATTTTCTCCCTCTCTCTCCTCCCCCCTCCTCAAGATGGTGTGCAATCTGATATAGGCTCTACATATACATTCATATTAAACATACTTTCACATTAGTCATGTTGTAAAGAAGAATTAGAACCAATGGAATGAACCACAAGAAAGAAGAAACAAAAGAGAGAGAGAGAAAATAGTATGCTTCTATCTGCATTCAGACTCTGTAATTCTTTCTCTGGATATGGATAGCATTTTCCATCATGAGTCTTTTGGAGTTGTCTTAGAACCTTGCATTGCTGAGAAGAGCCAAGTCTATCAAAGTTAATCATTATATGAAATAGGCAATTTTATTCCCATCCCAGAAAGGAGAATGTTATAAACAAAAACAGAATCATGGAGTACTTATTGTTCAAGTCTCACTGGACCATGCATAATAGTACTGCTCATTAGTAATGTCACTTTTCACCTTCTCTGAGTATAGTCCAATCAACACCAAGTTGGTTCTGGGAACCTCTAGCCTGATTGAAAAAAAAAAGTTAGTCACATGATGTGGTTGTAACTGTGTCAATGTTCTCCTAGTTCTGCACTCCTCATTCCATCTGACTTTTCTAAAGCATGGAGTAGTTCTTCTAGTTTTCTGCTTTTTCCCTCTTCTCAGTGATATTTAGAGATTTACCCCATCTTCACCATCACCCCCAGCTGGTGATATGATGTTAAATGTTTAACAACCAGCTCTCCTCCCCAATATTCTGATAAATGTTTAACAACCAATTCTCTCCCTGCCCAAAAAAAATTTATCTGTAACAAACTTTTAAGTTTAATCTATAGAATTAGCATTTTCTCAATCACTTTCTCAAGTCTAAACAGTCAACAAAGCAAAACATCAAACCCTGATTCGTAGCATTATTTCCAAGGTATAAATGCTCACATTTAAAATTTTAGGATCAGCTCTCAAAAGTTCATCTGGATACAATGTCATCTCTGTCCCCAGCTTACAAAATGAGAAACAGCATAGGGACAGATCTTCAATGCAATTAACCAAGCATTTATTAAATACTTACTTTGAAACTGTCCTCCCCTTGAAGAACCTACATTCTTCTGGGGGAAATTTGATCCCTGATGGACTTCTACAAATCATGATCTAAGGGTCTTGTAATCCCTCTGTTTCATCAGTCCCTCCCTCACTAGCCAAGAACCAGAAGGGCAGGCAACAAAGCCCTGGCCTCATGCCCAAAGAAGAACTGGACACATGGAAGCTGAGCCTATCCACCCGGCAGAGTTTCAGGGAGTATCGGAGAGCCTGCTGCTGAGCACTTTGAATTCTGATCAAGGTGAATTCTGCGGAGGAGCTCTCCATGGGAAGTTAGGTAAGCACCTAGACAGTAGTGCCTTTGGGGGCAATTGCTAGTCGGTTGTCAAGAAGAAGAAGAAAAAGAACAGACCACAGGAACTTCTGATTTTCAATGGCTTTGGTGAAACAGAGAAAGGTATTTCTGCAATAATCCACCAGGCAAAAAGGGGAAAAAATCCTGCGTATCATTCCTGAAAGTTTTCCCAAGTCTAAATGTTTATATTTGAAAGTCCTCTCCAAAGCTC
The DNA here is from genome assembly GCF_028583685.1 of Petaurus breviceps papuanus. Classification (NCBI taxonomy): domain Eukaryota; kingdom Metazoa; phylum Chordata; class Mammalia; order Diprotodontia; family Petauridae; genus Petaurus; species Petaurus breviceps. The sequence goes on from NW_027185903.1 coordinate 31,870,467, forward strand.
GATTTTTTTTTCAGGACTTGGCAATCCCTTCCTGACTTTTTTCTTGATGTCTTAAAAAGAAATAGCACTGGCCAGAGAAAACTTTTAAAATATAAAAATGAATTTGCCAGGGTACATATATAAAATGCGATGGGATGGAATAGTGGAGATCTAATCAGGATATCTACTTTTTAATCCATGATTCAAAAATGTATTGGTCTTTTCCCCAAAAGGCCCAGAATATGTGTGGTATGAGCTAAACCCTTTTGTAAAGGCTCAAATTCAAAGGAATAACACAAGAAGTGGAGAATTCAGATTTTCCTCCATTGACCTAGTATCCCTTTCTTTTGGCTGTCATAGCCCCCTTGCCCTCTCTGTCCTACCCCCTATTTCACATTCACAGATTAGAGACCCAGGGAATCAATTACCACCAGGTTCAAGGTACTCTGTAGGCCTGCTCTCCTAGATATATGCTCACAAGCCCCTATCAATCCACTTACCTTCAATAATCAACGAGTTGATAAAATGAGCTCAAAGCAAAGGTACTACAATGATACAGCATGAATAATAAAGCATTTTTCATAAACTAGGACACAGAACATACATAGTATCAGTGGGAAAAAGAGGGACACACACAGCGTGCTAACAGAGAGGCATACATATGGGGAACCCACATGGCATAGGCAATTCATGCCTCTGCCATGGCAGGGCTCCATGGTCTTCTCATGGGATCCTCATGCCGCTCCCACCTGGTGCAGCATTTCTGTTGGGCAGGTCATTCAGTTGAGTTCCTTGGCAATATTACTTTCCAGAGTCTGGCCAGGACACTAAATCCCTCTCTCTGTCTCTTTGT
>NW_027185903.1:31871308-31879708 GCF_028583685.1 Petaurus breviceps papuanus
TCTCTCTGTGTCTCTTTCTCTCTGTCTCTCTTTCCCTCTCTGTCTCTCTGTCTCTGTCTCTCTGTCTCTGTCTCTCTCTCTCTCTCTCTGTCTCTCTCTCTCTCTCTCTCTCTCTCTCTCTCTCTCTCTCTCTCTCTCTCTCTCTCTCTCTCTCTCTCTCTCTCTCTCTCTCTCTCTCTCTCTCTCTCTCTCTCTCTCTCTCTCTCTCTCTCTCTTTCCCTCTCTCTCCCTCTCTTTCTCTCACTCCCCTCACAAAATTCCTCTGTTCTCATGATGTTCAAGGTTGAACCTGATTCTGGCTGGTCTGGTGCTCTAGGTTCACGTTTAGAACAAAGTGAGACCCTCTTAGATTACCAGTCTACAAAAGAAAGTTTATCAATATCATGAAAAGATACTCTGAAAGGATATTGCACTGATTCAGTTGGCCACAGTTTCCCTGACTCTGCTTTGCAATGGTGCATTGATGGTCAGAAGATTGTGCTTAGACCACTAATAAGTCATACCAATGATTCAGACCGTGGTTCTCGGGGCCAATTTGGTCTCAAGAAAGGTTTTAATGCCTTTAAAGAAAAAAAATAGCCTGACTTACATAAGCTAGTACCTTAGGAAAAACTAGCTTAAGCCTCCGTGGAAGGCCCTTAAGAAACATTTATCCTAGCTCACCCCATTCCTTGATGACTAGGTGCTAAACGCCTTCTAGAGAAACTTCCGCACCTAAATGGCCTTAGTGCTGTTACTAGACGATCCTGACTTTAGGGATGTGAGAAGCCTGGCATAGACCACCTGGGAGGAAGAAAGAAAAGCTAAATCTGAAAGACAGCAAAAAAGACAACTAGCAAAGTAATGGCCCTCTGAGGGACTGACAAAATATGGAGGATAACAAAGATGGCACTTTTTGGGGAGGAGAATCCCAGATTACACTGAATTCTAACTAGTGCCCACACTGCTGTATCTCAGACCATGCAACTTACTAGCCCATGATATGCCAGCTTATACACAGGGTATGCCTACAAGTGTACATCATTGTCACTGGCGTGAATGAAATGAGCAGTGAGGTGGCACGGTCAATAGGGCGCTGGACCTAAAGTCAGAGAGATTTGTGTTCCAATCTGTCCTGAGACACTTAACCATGTAACCCTGAGCAAATCACTTAGACGCTGCCTCAGTTTCCTCAACTGTCAAATGAAAATAATAAGTGTTTAAGTCACAGGGTTGTTGTAAGAACAAAATGAGATAATATTTGTAAAGCACTTACCACAGCGCCTAGCATACAGTGTGTGCTATGTAAATACTATTCCCTTTCCACTCCCCTTCATCCTCCTTATACATTCCCTTAGGGCAGAATATGTGATAGACCAGGCCTGAAGCAGACTATTGGCAGATACTCTGCAAACCGGTTTTCCCTTGGGAAGGTGAAATTGTATAGGCTTCCTTCCTCATCTCAGAATTAAAAACCCACGACCCTAAAAGATGTGTTCTTCCAGGCAGGAAACAGATGGCAAGTATATAGCATAGCTTGAAAACCAATGCTGGGCCAGATCCAGTTGATATTGGGAGAACAGGGAAGGAAGAATATTCTATTAACATGTGTTGTCTTTTTAAAAGATTATTTCCCTGTGAAAATTCAAGGGAGGGAGGGAGGTATGAAGGATGTACGCTTTGAAGGAAACATTGAAGGGATTGGCTTTAAGATCTGAAAGTAGGGGTGTTCTATGTCCACTGGTTCTGGGGGAGTCTGTCATGGCATTCAGCTAATGGGATGGTGTTGGGGTAGACAGGACACCAGGACACACTGACTCTTGGGCACAGGGATGTACTTAGGAAGGGTTGGTATTGGCTGCAACTTGTATAGGGAGAGGGAGTTCCTCCCTGGGAGGTCTCTATATCATTGAAATCTGTTCCATCTTCTCCCCAATCAAATAATGAATTTTATCTCTTATTTCCTTAGGAATATTTCACATGCAAATCCAGCCAGGTATATTTAAACAGGCATGTATGTATCCTGCTATTGAAATTGGAGTTCTGTTAGGAAATAAACAATCAATTTCCTAATTATCTTCTGTTCAGACGTCTGTGAGGCATGGTCTCCCAGGGTGGCTAGTATTGGTAGCTTACATAACTGATGCCAAAGCAAAACATGAGAAGGGTAAAGGGGACCTGAAAAGGCTTGATGTTAATGAAGTTTCCCTTTCTCAAGTTTCTTCTCACCTTCCTTTAAGCTGCTAACATGGTAGGTGTGCCTTGGGTATACCTGACTGGTTGACTGACTAAGGGGACAGCTGCCATGCGTTTTGCTGGCACTTTATGAATCCCCACGGGATAATGGACAGAGCAAGGGGCGTGGATGGCACTGTCTTCCTCCCCTGCTTGCCTCAAGCAGCATTGAATGCTCATTATTTGTACTCTCTCTTATGGGGAAGGGTTTATTCATATAAGAAACAGGAATCTTGGGGGTGAATAGGGCCTTAACTGTGAGCATTGTGATGCTGCTATGAAATAAGAAAAGTAAAGAGCACTTCAGAGGTCTTCTTGGATAATGTTTCCCAACAATAACATTTTAAAAGATCTTTTTGCTTCCAAAGGTATGTTTCATGCATGCATACATGCATGCATATGTATGTATACAGGCATATATCTGCATGTGCATGCATATAAGGTGTTCCTTCTACGTCTCCCTTATGGGTGTATGCATGCATAACAACACGTGTATATGTATGAATACAAGGTGTCCCAAAAGCCTTAGTGCAGTTTAAGTTATTAAACCTTAAAACTTCACTAAGACTTTGGGGATTATCTATCACCTATCTGTCTATCATCTATAATCTGTCTATCATCTATCTGTTATCAATTTATCCACATATATGCATATATACATGCATGTACACATATGGTTACACACATCCATCTACATATATTGTAAGTACATGCATATGTTGTATATTCACATAGTATGTCTATATGATATAATGTGTGCACATATATACACGTGTATATACACATATACTATATGTGCATTATAATATAAAATATGTATATGCACACAATACATATTATATATGTGTTGTGTTTATATGCCTATATAGAGATATATAAGTGTATACATGCTTACATAGCAATTGGTCTCTACATTTTATGGATATTTTGCCTTTGGGTACACACTTTCCCATCCCAACCCAGACTGGACTCTCCTTTGTGACAAAGAAGAACAACTAAGCAAAAATAAAGAGAGTCCATTTCTGAATGGAGCGTGTGTATGTGTGTGTATGTATGTGAAAATACATATAATTACATACACACACAAATACACATCAATACTCTATCCTAGCGGCCTATATCTCTTACTCTCTACTGTGGTGGAAAAGCACGTGTGGTTATCTCTTCTCCAGGACTTGAATGTGTTTTTCATTATTCAGTGTCCATCTCCTTTATATATCTTTCTATCTGCATAGACATAATACTGTTGTACATATAAGAGACTACAGTATAGTGTAAACATAACTTTTATATATACTAGAAAACCAAAAAATTCATGGGATTTACTTTATTGTGATATTCCCTTTATTGTGGTGGTCTGTAACTGAACCTACAATATCTCCAAAATATACCTGTATATCCAGGTGAACCCAAACCATATTTCATATTATATCCACTTATTCACAGTAGATACCTTGCCATTTGTTCTGCAGCTGGATATTTTCTCTCCTTTGCACCTCTTTCTCTAGGAATAGTAATCAAGTCAAAACTAGTACTATTTCTGGAACAGATGTGACAATCAGTGCTCCTTTGTCTCTCTTTACAAACCCAGTGACAGTCTAGGGGCAAACTGTGGCCCATGGGGCCTCCTGTTTTGGTAGGATGCTTGAATAATCATAAATAGTTTCTACATTTTTAAAAATGAAGTTTTTGTTATTTTTAAAATGTAAAAACCACTCTTAGCTTGTAGGTCCTACAAAAACAGGCTGCAGGCAGGATTTGGCCTGAGGGCCCAATTTGCCAATCCCTGGCCTAGACCAAAGCTCCCTTCACTGGTCATCACTCTGGTAGATCTGTTGTCTCACTCAGTACAAACTAATCTCCTTGAAGACAGGGGCTGTCTCATGTACGATGACAACGTATCACAAAGATTATATATTGTGATCAAGTGGGATTTATACCAGGAATGCAGGGATGGTTTAATATAAGAAAAACTACTATCAAAACTGATCATATCAATAAAAAAACAAAATCACATGATTATATCAATAGATGCAGAAAAAGCTTTTGACAAAATACAATACTCATTCCTATTAAAAACACTTAAAAAAGCATAGTTATAAACAGGTTGTTGTTTTTTATTTTACCATCAGCAAGCATTATTTGTAATGACAATAATCTAGAAGACTTCCAAAAAGCTCAAAAGTGAAACAAGGATACCCATTGTCACCAATTCTGTTCAACATCTAAAAGAAAGATTTAGCAATATCAGATCTTAAACTGTATTATAAGATAGTATTTATCAAAACTGTCGGGTACTAGCTAAAAAATAGAAAGGTAGATCATTGGAACAGAACAAACATACAATTCCAACCAAAAAATTGATTAATTTAATTTTTAATGGAATAGTCCAGCTCTGGAAATGGATAAGGGGGATCAAATCTGAGCAATGTTGTACAAAGAATTTTAGTAGAACTTTATAATTTAGCAGAAGAGAAGAAACTGATGGAGAAGGTGGAATCAGAGATAGCTCAAAGGTCACCTATAGCACCAGAGGGATGATGGGACTAGTAATAATTTATACTGACTGAATTCCCTGGACTATAGGATCTGCCACACAAGAATGGGAGTCTAAGTCAGGCTGGCAAATAAGATAGAGGAGTTGGAAAGCATGTTATCCTCATTTAGACTAGGGGCTATGCTCACACACATGATGAGGTGCGTGGTCTTGTTTGTTTTAATGAGTCCTGGAACTGAAAACAGAGCCCATTTTCCTTGGAGGAAGCTAGGTGATAAAGTGGAAAGAGTGTCAGGCCTGGAGCCTGAAAGAGCTAAGTTCAAATGCAGAATCAGGTGCTTATTAGCTGGGTGACCCTGAACAAGTCACTTACCCTCCATTTGCCCCCCATTTCCTCATCTGAAAAATAAGGTAGTAATAAGCATAATAATAGTAGTAGCACCTATCTTCCAGGGTTGTCATGAAAATAAAATTAGGTGATATTTGTTAACTGTTTCTATATAGTACCTGGCATAGAGTAGGCACAATATAAATGTTAGCTATTATTTTACTTACAAATCAAGAGCGTTGTTTCCTCATGTTTAACCGAAGCTCCTTCAGGGCATGGACAGAGTTACATAAATTGATGTAGAGTAAAGCAGAGCCAGGGGGAAAATATACAAAATGACTACATCAATGTAAATGAAAAGAACAACAACCAGGAAATCATTGAAAACTGTAAAGAGTAAGTTTCATTTCAAAGAACAGATATGACAAGACACATATTCCCCCATGCCTTTGAAGAAATGGGTCTGGAATACTGCATACATACAAAGTCATGTTTTTTCAATGTATTTTTTCAGTTTTGATGATTGTTTTTCTTTTTCTTTAAAAAAAATCTGTTATAAGTAATGACTATCTGGAAGAGAGAGGAAGAATACAGAGACAAATATATGAGATATAAAAGCAAAAGATAAAAATAAAAACCTATTTTTAAAAGAAAAAAAAAGTACTCGGGTCTCCGGATTCATGGTCCCAATCCATTAGACATGCTCCACATTTTTGACACTTAGGCAGTTCTCTCAGAGGAGAAATTGGCCCTTATCTGACTGACTGGTCAGGCAAGGATAGAATTCACAAAACTGGTTTGACCCTTAAATGATTTTGTTGGAAAGTCAAAACACCCCCAAAGTAGTGGAGCATTTATGCAGGCAGACAGAGTTCCATTTCAGTGTTGGAAGAGGGGTCATGAGAGGTATACCCTGGAAAAAGATTCACTGTCTCCATGTAGCCTGCAAGAATGATGATTCATGTTTTAGGAAGGTGCTGCTTTGAGCTTCTCTGCCCTAGCTGGGTAGCGCCACAGTGCACAGAGCACTGGGCCTAGGAAGACTTATCTTCCTGAGTTCAAATCTGGCCTCAACACTTACTACCCTGTGTTTCCCCGATAATAAGACCTATCCTGAAAATAAGCCCTCCCCTTACTGTGTAAGATTCCTCTAAAATAAGCCCTCCCCTGAAAATAAGCCCTATTGAGATTGCTACTGTAGTGAAGGTGATCCCCTGCGCTACACGCTACATTACGGTACCCTCTGTATGCACCGTCCCCCCCCCCCCCGGGTGAAACGCATGCCACGCTCCGAGCTGCATCCAATCAGAGCTTCAGCAGTGAGCACGTCATCTTGTTCTTCCCCAGTGATTTGCTTGCTGGCTCCATTGAGAGCAGTGCCACGGAGGAGAGCTGAGGCAGGACAACATAAGCCCTCCCCTGAAAATAAGCCCTCTGGTATTTTTCTTTCCAAAACATTAATAAGACAGTGTCTTATTATCGGGGAAACACGGTAGCTGTGTGAAACTAGACAAGTCACTAAACCTTGTTTGCCTCAGTTCCTCATCTGTAAAATGATCTGGAGAAGGAAATGGCAAACCGCCCCATTATCTTTGCCAAGAAAACCCCAAATTGGGTCATGAAGAGTCAGAAATGACTGAAAAGGAACTGAATCAATTGAAGCCAGAAGCTCACAAGCTATACTCATGTGAAAAACATGGAGCCAGACCTTTGCTCCCTCTCTCTCCTGGTCTATGGCCACCATGTCTCTTCCTCCCTAAGGGTCATTCATGATTTTCAATGGGAACACTATCCAGGAGAAGATAGTGGAAAGCAAAGTAAATGTAACTGCTTCCCCCTAGACACAGGTCAGCAAATAACTCTGCCTATTTATTAAACTTTTCTCTGCTGGTTTCCCCATGAAAAGTTGAGATTCTAGCCTGGACAGGGTGTGTGTGCATGCACACATATACATATATACACATACATATACATGTGTATATATGTATATACATACATATGTACGCATAAGAGAGTATTGGTTTATTGACCTGCAATACCACATATGTTATAAAGAGAACCCCAGAGATCAGTAGCTCCAATTTAAGCCACTGGAATCTTTTTGGGCAAAGTGGCCTTAAAATAGAAAGTCATGGTGCTTTCATTAAATTATAGGCCCAGAAAGACCCTTCTATTCACAGAATTTCAAATCTGAGAGGGAGCTATCTAGTCCAACCCATACACAAAGGAATCCTCACTATAACACATGCAAGCAAGTGGTCACCCAGCCTCTGCCTAAAGACCACCAAGGTGGGGAACCTGCAACTTTTCAAGGCAGTCTATTCCTCTTTGGAGCAGCTAAGATTATTAGGAGATTTCTCCTCACCTCAAAACTAAACTCTTTACAACTTTTTGTCCTCTGAGTTTAAACAGGCTAAGTCTCCATGTGGCAACTCTTCAAATTCTTTTTTTTTTTTAAAGCAATCGGGGTTAAGTAACTTGCTCAAGGTTACATGGTCAGTTATTTCTGGGGGTGGTGCTAAGTATCTGAGCCCGGATTTGATCACCAGGTCATCCTAACACTGGGGCCGGTGCTCTTACTCACTGAGCCACCTGGCCACCCCTAAGCAATTGGGGTTAAGTAACTTGCTCAAGGTTACACGGTCAGGTATTTCTGGGTGGGTGCTAAGTGTCTGAGCCCGGATTCGATGCCCAGGTCATCCCGACACTGGAGCCAGTGCTCTTACTCACTGCGCTACATGGCCACCCCCAACTCTTCAAATTCTTGAAGAAAAAAAAGTCATAATCCTACCTCTATTACAACCTCAGAGCAAAAGTCCCAGGGTTCTCCTCTCCTAATATTATTCCCTTCTCTGATTATTCTTGTGACTTTTTGTCTCTCTGCCTCCAGTCTTCAACATTCATTTTGTGACATCATTCAGTGTCAGAAGTGGCATGTACAGAGGATAAACAAATGTGAAAAGATTGGAAAAGTATTACTAATAATAACAACAATAAATATCATTTATATAGTTCTTTAAGGTCTGCAAAGCCCCTTTTCTTCATCTGAGGAGGCTGACTTCCCCAATGTCACATATGGCTAATAAATGTGTGACACAGGCTGTGAATTCAAATCATCTTGCCTAGCAAGTTAGCCATTGAACCACATTGCTGTCCTTATATACATACACATATATAATATGTATCTAGACACACATTCATAGCATATATAGACACATACACAGTATGTATATATATATATATATACTACAGAGACACACATACAGAGTATACATATACACACCCAGTATGTGTGTGTATATATACATACATACACATGCACATGCACACGCACACATATATATATATATATATATATATA